>NW_021134534.1:0-478749 GCF_004193835.3 Ostrinia furnacalis
ATTTCTGACAATGTCCTTTCATCAAAATCGGTTGCGAGGTTTAAGCGGGAAAGCGTAACAGACAGACAGACAGACAGACAGACAGACAGACAGACAGACAGACAGACAGACAGACAGACAGAGTTACTTTCGCATTTATAATATTAGTTGGGATAAAGTGAAAAATGTTCTCAAACACAATGACTTGAATCCTACAAAGTGAGTATTTTTTTATTATACAACAAGTTTTGACTAAGTATAGACGTGTCGTGGATGATTTTTTTTTTTGTTTTTAACAAACCCCTAAAAAGTCATCATAAAGAACAAATTACTTTTTGTTTGTAACATACGGACACTCAAATACCTAAGTACGCAAATTAGCGGTTTTAGTACAATTTGATTGCATAGTTTTCTCTTGGTAGGTAATAATTTCATTCAAGATGTGTATAAATTTTTTGCAAAAGAGTATTTATTATCTTCAATTTTCATAATCGATTTCGATTTCTTTCGGCACCTGCAAGTCTTCATAATATTACAACCCTCCCCAAAGCTATGTCAATCGTTCCCTTTTGATACCGTTTTAAAAACGAAATACTTTTCGAATACAATTTGTCATAACCATTGTAAAAATCCCCTTTGCATTCGCATCTTATAATTTGGGGCCCTATTAATTCCACCCTAGGGAAATTCAAAATCAATACCTAATTACATATCTTTTACATACTATACTAGTGATGTGCTGACAAAGTTTAATCATTTACACTCGTATTCATAAACGATGCTTGCTTAAGTGAAGCAGCAAATCGAACGCACAGCGTTGAATAGAGCTCTGTGATTGGTTCGTGTGTCACCCTGTGCTTCCACGCACACTGTGAGACCTCATAGTAATGTTTGTGAATACGGACATTAATAATGTAAATCAGTTCATGTGTATTTTTCTAGTTCATTTAAATCGAACTATTAAGGTGGTGTCAAAAAGAAAGGTTCGTTAAATTTGTCTCACCGAAAAAAAGCTGCTGGAGCCTTGAATCTCGCACTTCTCGCAGGGCAAAACAGATGCAAATCGCCCCGTGAGTTTTTAGCTTTACTACAATGTCAAATCCGCATCATGGAAGTTACGGTGACTACAAGATTGGTTTCCGACCTGACCTGTAAAAATCTGACGATTCATACTAGGGAAAAAACGCTGCCATCCTCCGGGCTATATATTAAAATACCTCTTCTTCAAGGATCAGAAACCAAGAGCAAGAATTTATTTTTGGTTTTATCTTGAACATTTCGCATCACTACAGAACAGATAAGTGTAACAGCGAGGGTGCAATTATGACGTCGATATTTATAACGAGTGCTAAGCTGCAATAAATAAGACGCAGCCGACCCTCTAATATTGTCGAATGTAGAGTCAAATATTGAGAATTTATTATTTGACATCTATGAAAAGCAATGCGAGCACGTCAGCTTTTTTGCTGATTTATTTATCATCAAATACTACTAATATACGAGTACTTCTAATGCGATAGTTTGCATGGTTGTATGAAAACAACTAAACGGATGTTGATTTAACTTTACAGTAGGTATTGTTTTTACATAAAATTAACTTTAAGTCTATCATATTTGTGACAAATTTAATTTCACGCGGGTGAAGCCGTGGGCAAAAGTTAGCGATGAATATATTTTTAATGGATCTTACTACTCGTTTTTTCAAACTGATCTTACAGTATCCATCAGATTTTAATTATAACATGATTTACTCACACCGAAATAATTTAGAACTAAATGTGAATTAAACTTTCACAAATTCACCAATCCCACCCAATTCTCTTGACAACAGGGTGACAACAGCGAATGTGAGCTTGCGATAAGCTCACACACGAGCTTTTTGTCCCATAATACCGAGACTTAGCGGGAAGTATTAAATCGTTAACTTGCAGGCCTTAGGGCGAGTTGTATCATCCCTGATTAAGTTAAATCAGCTAAGCTAACTTAGTTTAGAAGAAGGAAGATTTAATTATTTTACTTTGTACATAACTCACTCTTACTGGTCGCTTACTATGGGCCTCATAAGAAGGCTCAAGGTCACCCAAAGAGCGATGGAGCGTGCTATGCTCGGAGTTTTCAATCAGAATCAGATATAAGGAGATCCATAGGAGAACCAGAGTGACTGACTAGCCCGCAGAATCGCTAAAATCAAGTGGCAGTAGGCGGGGCACATAGCTTGAAGAGCTGATGGCCGCTGGGGCAGGAAAGTTCTTGAGTGGCGACCACGAGCCGGAAGACGTAGAGTGGGCAGGCCTCCCACTAGGTGGCCCGGCGATCTGGTGAAGGTCGCAGTCGGTGCCTGGATCCGAGCGCGCAGGACCGGTCTTTGTGGAAATCCTTGGGGGAGGACTTTGTCCAGCAGTGGACGTCTTTCGGCTGAAACGAACGAACTAATCTGGTAATGTCTAGGCTTCTTATAGCCGTTCGAAGTATTTGGTGATTTCTACTAGTGCATGCACTCATGAGTAATTATAGAATTTGACAGGTCTTGAAATATATTTTTGACTTAAAATTGCGACGATTAGCACCTGACTAATATCGTGACATCTCATTCTACCTCTCAGTGCTAGAGCGAAAGGGGTAGATATTCATTGCGATCCCCAACCCACTTCTTTATCCACCCGGTCTCGGAACTTCAGAATAATTGATTTATTCAAATATTTAGCGAGGTATAAGCGCAGGATTAATTTGAATTATTACGCCGATATGAAGCGACTTCTCTCTAGCAAGTGTATTAAATCGTAGCTTAGGCGCAGCTTAAACGGAGTTGATGCCTTCGACTTGCCACCCATTAGATTTCATTTCTACCTTTATAAATATAGGTCTCGAATGTTTTCCATAGTGTTTTACATGAATAGTTTCGCTCTTTAGTTTAAATGACAAGAGTGCATGGACTCTACCTACCTAGCTCGCACTTATTACATGCTTGTTTAATGTAAGTATTTGCTGTATCTTAATGAAAAAGAGGCAAATGTGACTGCTAGTTTATTCCGCCACTTCTCTGCACCTGCCCATATAAGTTGTCCCGAAGTGGTGGTAGGGTATTTGGGACGTGTGTACGCCCTGGAAAGAGTCTAAGTACTGAATAAATGATTTGATTTGCTCTTGGCCATACGAGCATTTAACTTGATTGTAGAGACAGACGACAGTCCATCAATCTAAACACTATGGGATCTTAAGTGGTTGTGATAAGACCGAATTTGCAACAAAAATGGGTAGGACCTAGTCTAATAGACTGTCAAAATATCCGACCAAAGCACAATTACCTAATATCTAATTAATAGTGTAAAAAAATCCGTATCGGCAATTTTCAATTTTCGTTCAGAGCTCTGAAATTAAGACATCCTAAGAACCTTTCAACTTCTTCTTGATGAAAAATAAGTTACCATTACTCTAAGCTTAAATCGATTTGTTCACATCGTGAGCTGGTGGAATTGTAGCTATCAATCAACGTAAGCCCTATCAAAGAACACGGTTCACACGTGTAGTACAAGATCTGTAGCATTGAAAGATTTCTTGAAGGTGTGCCGAAAAGTAGGTAAAGAAATGGCACGTTATATTTGTTCACTAATTATGTGTGTGCTGTTAAAAAAATATTAAATTCTTTAATAATGATAGAATACTCTTGCATTGTGCGTAAACGCACAACAACGGGTAAAACCCGCCAGTCTTCGTAAAAAACTATACACGACATTTGAAAAAGATAAAAATACATGAAAATAAAATATAGGTACCTATTGCAGTAAAATTCGTAGTTTGTTATGAAAATAATTGTGCTCGGTCAAAATAATGCCCGCCGCTACTGAGTTAATGACGAAGGGCGAGAAATTCGAAATGGGTAAATGTAACCACAGTTACGTGGAAGCCTTTTAACTCAAATTAGGATAAAAATACAAATTTTAACAAAACTGCTGACTAACACACCTACATCATTCTCAGCTGGACCGTTTTAGTAACTCACTGACGCATGCAAAAGAAAATGTAAGGCTACACACACACAATGCGCTGTAGCGTGGCCCTACAGCATGGCATCGAACGCTACGAAACGGGCTGTACGTACAATACGCGTTCTACGTCAAGCTGCGCTACAAACTACACTACGCTATGAGATGATACGAAAAGAGTGTGATCGTGTGTGTGTAGTAGTGTTCGATACATGAAATAAATAACATACAATAAGAAAAAAAAACATTTATTTCAGGCCAGGGCCCATAACATTCCAATAATAATTATATTAAATAAATTAAATAAAAAATCCAAGCAATCAATATCAAATTAAATTAAAAATTTTAGAAAAATTATATTAATAATAATTCATAAATATACAGAACTCAAAGATGAAATACTTAAAATTTGGAATATCGACAAGGTATACATCGTGCCACTGGTGCTCTCCAGCACCGGGATCATACCCAAACACCTACTTAGTGCCCTCCGCAATCTAGATATTCAGGAAAATACTTACATGACAATGCAGAAAGCCGCTATCCTTAACACGTGTCGCATAGTTAGGAAGTTCTTGCAGGACGACAACTCCCAATACCCCAATCCAGCAAACGCGGCTCACTTGGCCTAGGCCCGTGAGTCAGTCGTCAGTACCGAAGAAATCATCTTCGAGGATTAATAAAACTCATAAAAATAATAATAACACACATATTGTCGCGAACAATATTTTGGCCCCTGCTCAGAATGGATGTAAGGTTGGGTCTCGTGGTACTAAAGAGCTCCTCCTCATAGACATGACCATTAGCCAACAAGTTCGGCGGAGCAGGAAAGCTCTCTCTGCTGCCTGGATTGACTATAAGAAGGCCTATGATTCGGTGCCTCATTCATGGCTGGAGAGGATTTTAGAGTTGTATAAGGTTGATGCAACTCTGAGATCCTTTTTACGCTCATGCATGGGGCAGTGGACTACAGTCCTTCGGCAGCCAGGTGGTGGTGAGAGGTCTCCTGATCCATTGAACTTCATAAGGATTGAGCGAGGCATTTTCCAGGGTGACAGTTTGAGTCCCTTATGGTTCTGCCTAGCACTGAATCCTCTTAGCACTCTGTTAAAGGATTCAGGGCTTGGTTATCGGCTTCGAAGAGGGGGTGAGGTCATTAGTCACCTGCTCTACATGGATGATCTCAAGTTGTTCGCACCAAAACGACAAGACCTGGTGAAGTTGCTAAAAACCACACAGGTATTTAGCAACGCCATCAGGATGGAGTTCGGTGTAGACAAGTGTGCGGTCTTACATGTAGAGCGGGGAAAAGTTGTGAATTCTCCGAATTTACAACTTTCTGAGACAATGACACTCAAATCTCTCTCCGAAACTGAGACCTATAAGTATCTTGGTATGTCAGAATCGTTAGGTATATCGGTAGACTAGTAGCCAGAATCATCCATCAGCAACTTGCTCTTCAGTACGGCCTTCTTGAATCTGAGTCGCCATATTACCAGTACCAGCCGGTGCCAGTTCTTGAAAATGGTCATGCATTGCTCTATTGGGATCATCACAGACAGGACTATTGTCTGTAATAAACCTGATATTGTGGTGGTTGATCGATCCCAACGTCGGGCAGTGCTCGTTGACATCACCATCCCGCATGACGAAAACCTCGTGAAGGCCGAGAAGGAAAAACAAAGCAAATACCTTGACTTGGCCCACGAGGTGACCGCCATGTGGGATGTTGACTCGACGATCATTGTCCCGATAGTTGTCTCAGCGAACGGGCTAATAGCGAAGAGCTTCGACCAACATCTAAAGAAGCTCTCGCTAGATGGTTGGCTCAAGGGTCAGATTCAAAAGGCGGTGATCCTCAGCACGGCACGCATTGTCCGGAGGTTCCTCAGCCTGTGACCCTGACCACCGGTAGCTTGGGCCCTGCTCCGCTGCCAGCGGGTTAACTATTTTTAAGGTTTTTGTTTTTATAATGTATTTTTATTTTTTGATAATTACATTGTAAAAAGAAAAAATTAAAAATAAGAAAGAAAATTGAATAAATAAATAATAATAATAAAAATTTTTATTCACCATAACAGAAATATGTACACAGTGTTAGAATTAAATTACTACTAAAGTGACTAAACATAGTGGTCGAATATTCTGCTTTACTTGGAGGTATAGATAGATAGTTGTTTTGTTAGCGTTGAGTGAGGAAAATACCAATAGGATTACTTGCGTTTTCTTGCCTCACTAAGCGGAACCCTTTTTGAACAGGACTTAGAAGAGTATGTTCTTTATTTTCTTAAGGTAATAAACCACAAATAAAGCAAGTAAGACATAAGATAAGCAATATTTTTAATACTCTATTTCTATTAGATCGCTCAGCTACATGCCACGTTATAATAATAAATACTCTTTATTGCACAACAAAGAACAGAACAGAAAGAAAAGGACCACACTCTTATCGCTATGAAGCGATTTCTTCTAGACAACCTATGGTGAATACAGTTACTTAAAAGAAATATGAAGGAGAAGGCGGTGTCGACACTAATGAAATAAATATGTACCTAGTTGGTGAATAATCTATTATTTAAATTTCTTCTTTATTAAATTAAGATGATGATAAAGTGCCTTTGTGTAAACTCAGCCTAACGCTATTAGTTATATTATGTTTCGTCTCCATTAGTGAGCGTGTGGATTGAACCATAGGATCGGTTGATTGATGACCATTCAGTGTTAGAGATTAGTCTACTTCATTTGTATCATTAGTTAGCCCTCTTATATGGTCACTAAGTAGGTACGCAAGGAGTCTTGATAAAAAAGGTTTTTGAGGAATAATAACACACAACGCC
Organism: Ostrinia furnacalis; assembly: GCF_004193835.3. Taxonomy (NCBI): domain Eukaryota; kingdom Metazoa; phylum Arthropoda; class Insecta; order Lepidoptera; family Crambidae; genus Ostrinia; species Ostrinia furnacalis. Next base: position 6,800 of record NW_021134534.1, read on the forward strand.
TTTAGCTAAAGCTTATAATAATAATATAGATTGTCAAGAGGAAAAAACAAATCCTATACAGGGTGATTAGGATACTCGATCTACACACACCGGCAGCTTTAGCGGAACGCAAAAAAAAGTATGAAAATAAGGAAAATTACTACTGATCTATGAAATATTTATTATACAAAATAAAGAGATAATTAAAATAAAATAAAATAACATATATTTTTTAAATATTTAGTCGTTTTTATTTAATAAAAAATCATCGAAACGAAATTTCAATTTTTCAGTTTTGAACAAAAATTAGAAATTGTGGCCAGATTAAAAATTAGGGTAGCTTATCACTATCCAAATGAATGAATTAATGATGGGTATTTCCCCCTCTTGCTCTGATGATGGTTTCCATTCATCTGAGCATGCTGCAGTTAATGATATGAAGGGTATTTTGGGGCAATGTCTGCCATTCCTCTAGTAACGCGTTTCTCAACACCACCGGTGGTATTCTGAGTTTAACACATCTTTTAAGAAAGTCCAAGACATGCTCTATAGGATTCTTGTCTAGGGATCTTGCCAGCCACTGCATCATGGGTATATCCAAATGGTTTAGATGTGCCTGTACTGAGCGAGCACTGTGAAAACGAACATTATCGTGAATTAAACTAAAGGAGTCCACAATAAATGGAGTAAATGGCACATCATGTTCTTCTAAAATGTTCCTAGTGTACCATTCAGAAGTCGTATTTCCTCCATCACCCACCACTAACTCCGTGCGAGCTCCCAAAAAAATCCTTCCCCACACCAGAATTAAGCTACCTCCATAAACCACGATATTTTCAAAATTAAGACTAAATGTTACGTTCTCTTTGTGTCTCCATATTCGCTATCTTCCATCGATCTGGTTTAAGAGAACTCTGCACTCATAAGTGAAGAGATCATGCCTCCAGTCGTTCAAGACCCAATCACGATATTCACGTGAAAAGTTCAATATGTTTTTTCGGTGCTGTGTCACAAGTTGGAGCTTTCTCGGGTATGCACGACCCTATACCAACTTCAGTAAATCTCCTGTGAACTGTGGGCTCAGTCACTCTTACTCCTCGAGTGTCTTTAAGGTTATTTCTGGCTTGAACAGCAGGTAACCGCGACTTTCTGAAAACTCGAAGTTGTAAAAAACGGTCATCCCGTCGCGAAGTACGCCTTTTTCTGACTTGAACCCTCCTCCTAACGACAGAAATGATCAATCTGTACCGTTGGTTACTGCCATGGGTGGTCGATACTGATCAACGACGTCTTACGGCAGCCGATTTGTATGCATGGCCGTTACTTCTCATTTCATCTGCCTTAATGATTTCTGACGGTGCTAAGCTGGGCATAATAAACCCTTATAAGTAACTGAATGCTTACACAACAAAATTCTCAGAAAAAAACATCTTTCACGTAAAAGAAATCCAAATTAGCAAAAGCTTCATTCAATTCAAAACACTCAACGAAACTGTTGATGGGGTAATTTAAACAAAATAATTAAAAAAATATACTGTTGGCAATTATTTTTTTCATATTTAGAATTAAATTAAAAAATAATGTCATAATTAGGCATTTTTTTTCCTAAAATAATGATGATATTGATGCTTTTTTTTCCGTTCCTCTAAATCTGCCGGTGTGTGTATTTCTTGAAAAGGGTTATACTAGACGTCTTTAGTAACAAATTAAATCCAGACTAAATAAAAAAAAAACTTCCAGCCTTTTGTTTTAAAATTGTTTTTCTTTCTAGTATCTTCCATCACTTCCATTACCTTAGTAAAGTATCGTTCTTGTGCATGCACAATATGCACGCACATGGAGCCTTTGTCGCTCTTGCATAGTTGGATTGGTTTGCAGCCTTTCACCAGTTTCATCTCTATAGTGCGACGAAGGTCTCGTGCCTCTGTTTCGATCAAGCTATTAGCAGATTGCCTTTCCTGCTACCTTTTCTTTAACTGTCAGTAATTATAAAACATTTTCGAAAATGCTTTTACTTAGCTGATTACCATGATCATCTTGACCTTAAAATAGCTGATCCGTTAGGGTTTTGCCACTGCAACTTCTCGTTTTTTTTCAGGATCTTGTTTAGCGTTTCGATGACTCTTTTATAATGCAAACAGCTAGGGACTGGAACTCGCTGCCTGCTGCTGTCTTTACTGAACACTATAATCCGGGCCTTTTCAAGGCGAGAGTGAATAGGCACTTACAGGGCAGATTTTTACCATTCTAGACTGCACCTTAACATCAGGTGCAATTGCGGTCAAACACCTGCCTTGTCTTGCATTAAAAAAAACGTGTTTTAATATTAACGTTCACATGAACATCCCATTTGCAATGTCCTGCAAAAAACCGATCAGTGTGCCTACCATGAGTTTACGTTAGGTGAGCTCGCTAGCGAATACGTCAAAAAATTATATGAAGATTTTATTTCTTGAAAGTAGCCGCTAGGGACACTGCACAATATGTCATACATTTAAATGTCATTTTTTTACGCAGTCGCTAGCGAGCACACCTAACGTAAACTCATGGTAGGCACACTGTTCTGTAATTCGAATTTCAAACACACATTATGTGTGTTTATACGATGGTCCAGTTTTGCATGAACTGGATTGCCCTGGGAACAAGCCTTTACAATCTGATATCTGACGAATAACGCCAAGTTGACCAAAAATCCGACTACCACTAGTCCCTAAGACGGGGATAACGGCTTTTTATGTAGATATCCATGGCAAATGTACGGTCCAAATCCCAGGTAGGGGGTCATCGATAAATCACACGGTCAATGCGTTGATTGATGAGCTCGCTCGCTAATAGCCGACCCCGATCAAGGGACAGGCGTTTTTGGACAGGACTAACTAATCGACAGTTAGCAACGGTCTTACTGGCGCTGAAAAGTTGGGGGTGATTTTGTCAGTGAGAGGGTTCAGGTTGACTTTTGTCAGAGAACCTAACTTCAAACTAAAATAAATAAAATACTTATTTTCATGAGAAACTAGGTACAATACAAGGACCAGTAGTACTTATTGCACTGGGCTCGCAGAACTGTATCGCAATAACTATAAGTGGGTTTACAAACTTATGATTTATTTTTTTCAAGTAACTCCTCCAGAAGAACATTCTGATTAATTTTGTTGCGGGTCCAGTGACAGTTTAACTTTCCCCCTGGACAAACTTGACTTTACTGGTTGGGTTTATTGGCGGTCAAGCTGTAGATCCTGGCTACACAGGAGTTGCAGCGGTGGGAACGAGAAGTGGGAGTAGTCCCGTTTTGTCAGAGAACCAGAATAGCAGGCTATGGTATGTTCGCGTGAAGAGCCTTATAGTTACATTTTCAAAAATTATTATAGTGTGTACTTATCTCACTCATTCCCTTCTGATGCTATGAAGGTATTAGATTTCGCGTGTTAAAGAGCGTAATACTGTGATAATACAATCTTATTGGACACCACCTTTTTCCTTTAACCGCAAGCCGAACCTTACCTTTTTATCCAAACCTAATAAATTACATTTTAATTACCTCCCGAACTTTCATACACTAATCCGCACTAGGTTACAGGCGCACGGGAGCAATTTTCATTTGATTTATTATTGTTCTTCCTCGATAAATCAGGGTACAATAGGGCTCGGTGGTAAGAGGAACTTCTATTAATTCTCCTTAGAACAATCGCGGAGTTGCCACACAATGGGATTAAGGACAATACGTCCGTACGTGCGATGCTATCGCGAGATAGGGATTTCGATCGGGATCGACGGTTGGATTCTGATTTTGTTCGCAAATTGACAGTTAATTGGTGATTTTTGAGTTAGTTTTTCTATTTCGAGGTTTTTGGCTGTGATCCTTGTGAATTTTGGTCGAGGGTATAAGGTATTGTAAGTTACAGGTACAGGAACACTGTGGTGTCTTATGTGGTTGCAATAAGAGCTACATTTCTAAAAAAATTTACAGTCTCATGTGCTGTCAACTGTACATTAGCAAGTTTGTTATATATTAGTCACTAGCTTTCCGCCCGCGGCTTCGCCCGCGTGGAATTTTGTCTGTCACAGAAAAACTTTATCGCGCGCGTCCCTGTTTCAAAAACCGGGATAAAAACTATCCTATGTTCTTTCCCGGGACTCAAACTATCTCTATGCCAAATTTCATCAAAATCGGTTGCGAGGTTTAAGCGGGAAAGCGTAACAGACAGACAGACAGACAGACAGACAGTAGTTGGGATAGTTGGGATGGGATTATTATACTTACGCCCGAATTCACAAACATTACTATGAGGTCTCACAGTGCGCGTGGACGCACAGGGTGACACTATTCAACGCTGTGCGTTAGATTTTCTGCTTCACTTAAGCAAGCATCGTTTGTGAATACGGGCGGTAGACTCGTTAGTGTTCCTGAAATACCTAAATTAAATAGGAATCTTCTGAGCAAGCTCCTTCGCATCTTCACTTTTTGGGTGAAATTATAAATCAAGAACTTACTCATTATAATTTTCAATTCATTTAGACACTGTAATAAAGTTAGTGTACATAGCCCCAAACTAAACTTAGCAAGAATTTAGGTAACCTTTAATATACATACAAATAATGTACTATACATGTTTACTATAAACATCAGTTCCGTGTATAAGTTTTTGCTCTTGTCACACTAAAACCCTCAGAGATTTGAACTCGCAAGTTGCTACCACAACTATTCGACAAAGGTTTGAAATATGTAGGTATAATGATAGCTGTTACATATATTTTGTGTATATCCAATATACCTTAATAGGTACCTATTTAAGTCAAGATCAGGGTCAGCATGTACTGAAAATTAGCACCTTATTGTAAAACCAGTAATCATTTTCATGTTTTGTATGGCACCTAAAATATTACAAAATATTGCTATGTGACGTAACACCTGGAACTAAAAGAGGTATTAGGTATACGGCATATTGTTGGCACAATGACAACAATACGGAAAATTAGTTTTTTATTCATTCCATTTTACTAATTGATGTTAAGCACATTTAACTGTTGTAACTCACCATATTCATTAAGTAGATGGTTTAAATAATTAGATATTATCAAATAATTATATTTTTTATCATAATACTATACTCGTTTATAAACTACCAAAGAAAAGACTGTATAATGAAAGAAAACACATAAACACAGAAGCCAAAAATATAAAAACACACCCATTGAAAATACGTGTATTTTTAAATCGATCCAAGACCTGGTGGAAAGTGAGGCGGCCACCTGAATACAAATTTTATAACATTGATTCACGACAACCGTTCTCCCAATCCAATCGGAAAGTTTCCTGCGGGGATAACCCTTGGATTTAATCCATTGGTAATACGAAAATTGATGTAAAAGGTTTTGCCGCGCGTCCACCACGTGACGTGGTCCATACAAAGTGTACTGGGAAATTTTCAGATTTTCTTCAAGAATCACTGCGGTGACACGTCTTGTGCCAAAATGTAACGTGTTACGGACCGAAAAGGTTTGGATTCAATCGGTTTACGGTGTTATTGGGGGCAATTCCGCTCAGAAAGAACTATGGCACGTGCTCAGAGTTTAGAGTCGAGGGTGTCTAAAAAGTCGGGGATTTTCATGGACAGGTTATTTACCTTTTTTATGGAAGTTTGGCCATTGAACTCAGAATGCGTATTTTCCGACGAAAATGGTTTTCACTTGTAAAGTTTGGAGCTGAAGTGAATTCGGGCGAAATTGCTAAGCCAGGTATATACGAGCGACCAGTTAATGAAGTATTACAATACGTGTTCACAAATCGTTAACGTTGCAGGAGTTTGCAATAGCAACACCATCATGGTAGACCATGATCATGGTACCTCAGGCACTGATTGAGTTAAGTACTCAGTTATCAGTATTGAGGTATAAGAGTGCCACAGAAGGTTGTTTTTAAGACCTCAATAATTGCTCTGTCATGTTATATTATGTCAATGTCACCCCTCCCGTGCCGTTCCCATACTTCAAGCTTGACTGAGTTAAGCGAAAACCTATAACTAAATAGCAAAAATTGCGAAAAAGACAAAAACACCTGTTACAAAGATATTTTTCGTTTGCGCATACTACTTTACCCTTTTATTTACATTTAGTTTAAATACTTTGCAGTTGCATTTCTTTGTAATAATTAAGTGCTCTTAGTCATAATTTTTTTGACCTTGTCCTGCACCAAAGTCGAAGACGCGTTAAAACAATATTATCATTTCAGTACAAGATAACGAAGTTTATTTTCAGTGAGTAGTAAATAATGACGCAGCGTATTGTTTGTTCAGATGATCAACTACCTACATACTAATAAAATGTTTGATTACTGACTCACGAGCTACCTTTAAAGAACGGTTTAAACTACAAAACTAAATATAATGACACCGTGGTTGGTATTAAAGCGGATTTTATTTTTATTTTATTCTGAAAATGTGTGATGTTGGTAATCTAATTATTATTATACAAAAACCATTAATCTAAATTAATTGGTCGCATCGTAAAAAAAACACGATATTTTCGTTGCATCACTAAGCTCAATTAATATTGGTGTAATTAACTCATACTTACTCATTACATATTTCCGCACACAAACCAATATCTTTATAGCTTGTAAAATAATTTGAGTCTTTAATAGTGTCTGCTAAGATAACAATGACTTAGGATACTTGAACACACGCTACTTTCAGCACTTGCAATTTTCCAAATCAAATTCAACTATTTATTTGTAAAGCGAAACTTTTGGCCTGCACTTGCTACTACGGCATACCAATATTAGTGAATAAATGACCACAGGACAGACAGATGACTTTAAAAGTTGCAAGAAGGCACTGGATATAGATATCTTTCAACCGCCCAATTTGTAAATCATTTGGAGAGACGATGTTCAGCAGAGAACCACCTGTAGCTGGAATAAGATGACGATCCTATGACATTTTTACACTTCAACACCTACATCCAAAGTAAGTAATGAGTATGTACTATACTTTGAAAACTTTTTTCAATTCTTATGTAATGATAATGTAATGAAGAGATCACGAAATCGTATTAGTGATAATTATTTAATGACATTAATGATAGAGACAGGAACTAATACAAAAACTACACTACACTAATCGCAAATTCTGAAATGTAGCAAGTCTGCTAGAGCCCTTAGAGTTACGTAAGAAGCTAATACCCGTATTTTATGATAATCTCGTGAACAACGATGACATGACTCGCTAAACACCAGATAAGGTGGTTTAGTGGTTACATTGAGGTTTTAAACCTATGCAACAGGTTCACGTTATTTTCAACAGAATTATTTATTACCTACAACTAGTTGACCCAGCGAACTTAGTACCGCCCTTTTTGAAAATATTGTATAGACTATATTCATCGGGATTAAGGTAGGGTTGTGGTGAAAGAATTCTTCAAATCGGTTCAGTAATTTCGGAGCCTATTCAACACAAACAAGCAATCAAATCTTTCCTCTTTATAATATTGATTAACTATAGATTAACTATTTACAGGTTAATTTCTAACTGGTAAAATGTTCTGAGCAAATAAACCACCGGTTTCCAAGCAAGCGAAACGTCGTGGGTTCGATTGCCACCTGGGGCTCAAGTTTCAAGTCTATCAAAACCAAGAAGTACCTACGTAGTAATGTAGTCGAAAATCGTAAAAGCAATATCTCATCAAGTAATTTTACAACGGCCTTACCTAGATCACTGTCACAGTAATGAACACGTTAACTATCTGTCTGTCTTCTTCCATTGCCTTAGAATCAACACCTTCTCAGATGTCTTACCCTCACCTTCATAGAGTTACATCTAAATCTATAAAATAAATCGATAAAATTGCCGTATCAGTTTGCTAATTACAATTTGTTTGCGTGGGAATTGCATTTTTTCAACTTCCTTTGAGTTTGTAAACCAAATAATCGAAACTTTTTGCTCAGTGCTTGATTATTATGAAGACTTTTTGTTCAGTGCTTGACATATAATTTTTTAAAACAATCATACGTATCGTGGTTTACAGCCCCCCTAGACAAAACGCACTTTTTGATCGAATCGAAAATCGAATCCGTCAAAACTCCATACAAAAAAAGGGCTTTTCGACCATTTTTCGACTGGTTTGCGATTATAATTTGCACTTTGTCTAGACCCACAGAACTTCTTCTAAGGGCCGATTTTTCTATCGTCAGATAACTTTTAACTGAAGAATAAACTTGTCATTTTGACATATTTTCTATACTGAAACTGTCAATGTGCCAAACTTATTCTGCAGTTAAAATTTATCCGACGATTGAAAAATCAGCCCTAAAAATATTATAGAACTGATTAATTGTGTTGTTGTTAATTTAAAATGCGTATTTAACTCATTACTATAGGTACGCCACTTTTCACTAGAAAGTGCAGCATTACCTAGAATACCAATTAAACATTGTGTAACCAACGTTTGCATACAATATCGCAACAAAAAAACCAAACTGCGGGAGTAGATTAGACTAAGTTTCTAAAAATCGTTGCACCCGCTAATTTGAAAAGTAAAGACCCTTCAGATGGTCAGATGCAGTGACCATAACGTGATAATTGTGTAGTGTTTTTATTTTTACTCGAACGCTCATTTCCATAACCGAGTTGCGCCGCACGCGGTCTAGCGTGGCGCACTCCGGCGCACTAGTGTTGGGACGTGTCGATAAGTTCACTTCCGTTGTGTTAATTAAGTAATTTATTGAAATCAATTAATTGGACAATAAGGAAGTGTTGGATAACAACAATTGAAATTTTGATAAAAATACTTTTATTATTTCTTTAAAATAAAATAACTAGGGTGGTTTCGTGGAATTTTGCAATTAGATTTCTGAACAGCATTGAAATTGATATTTTATAAATAAAATTTCGTAAGACAAAACAGAACGTAATAAATTCATTTTAAGGAAAAATACTGTATTATCTCGGAAAATTAAATCATTTTTTAAAAGTAATAATAGTAAACTGACAATGCTTTTCAGCATACTTTACCACTGCAAAACTATTTTTCCAGTAGGAACTGCCAACAAACTACATTGAACGAAGGCCAGGGTTCATGCTTAATGCAATAATGTCACTCCGGTCGCCTGTTGATGCTCGTAAGGTTTCTCAGGTCATACAATCGCTTAGTTACGCAGTATTAACAACATATTCGTTTCGTGAACCATTATTTTGTTTTACTAATCATTGCAATTAAAACGTGATAATGATGTAATTAGTGATATAAATCCGCCAATGATATATTTTGTAAAGTATAATAAATCTTCCAAATTACATAATAGTTTTTCGTACCATTAAAATAATTGAACGACATTGAAATATTTCTTCCTGTTATTTAAATAACAAAAAATTTAAGTACCATTTTAAACTACCAAAATTTTAAAAAACTATTTAGCTTATAATTGGACCCAAAAGCTAATTATTGACTAACATTCATTAATCCAACGTAATAAATCCGTACGATGACCGTGCGCATCCCTAGCGGTAGCCTTCTAGCGTTCAGTGTTAAGTGCAGTGCGCACGAGTCGCGCGCTTACGTTGCTCCCGCGAGTTATATGGCAGCGGCCAGGCCGTACGGCCTACGGTGCGCCACTAGCCGTAGCAGATGTACCAACCAGGGCTGGGTAATGTGGTTTCAGTGTTTGTGGAAAATAAGCCTTAAATAGTCTGTGTTTGTGGCGGTTATTGAGTGAGCAGATCCGATTTGGTAGGATTTTGTTTTTAAATAGGGTTGAATTGAGAACGTTGTGGATAAAGTAATACTTTCAAATTCAAATTCAGTGATTATTATTGTACTTTTATGTCTGCAGGTCAGTATATGAGGTACACATACATTAAGACAGCTTGATATGTAATAAAACGTTCATTCCGTAGAATGTGGTATCATAGATTGTTCATTGTATGACTCGCATAACACATAATTTATATGTTACTGTAAAAGCTCGAATTGCAGTAAATCCTAAGATATTCCAGTAAAACCTAAGATCTACCAATTCCTAATGGTAAATGTCCCAAAAGGTTTGCGATTCGAACTCTTACAACCATTTCGTTGGTAAATCTTAGGATTTACATTAATGGCACGGTAAATGTTGAAAAACAAAACATGTCATAACGTTCTCAGGGCATCTCATCATCATCATCATCATCAGAAATTACTTCAATTGGAAAAAATCGAATCTATCTTAATATTGAAGTTGCCCTCTTTGTATTTCTAGTCGCTCATTTAGTAGGTAGTCGCACGGACAGTATTTTAATATCTAAAATGGATTAAACATAACCCACTCTTTGTAAGCTCGTTCTGCATTTGATTTATTAATCAATATTCGTCGTTAGTTAAGTTAATTTTTCGGTTATTCAAATTCATACCGCTCAAGTTATTAAAACAGTACGCCATCATCAGTCGCTAAGTTATTTTTAGTCGATCGTTTTATAATTCCCCATTAAGAATTACTCATTGTTTTTTTCTTAAAACCAACATCTACCTGCTGACAGAGGTAAAGCCTAGCATATACTGAATTCGAATGGTAAAAGCTCGAAAAAATCGTCGTATTTTCAGAAATACTTACATTTACCAACTCATGTCGGTAAATCCTAAGACTTACACTTAAATCTTAAGATTAACCGTAGTTCGAGCTTTTACAGTAACATATACATTTCATTTCTTTATTTAAAATTAGCAAAATGTAGATACACCACTTCTATTTGATAATAATAACATTCTAACTCTTCTAATCTTCTAATTATAATAAAATTAATTAAATATCCATTAGGCATCATTGCAAACCGTTTCAATTAAGTATTAACTATAATAGAAGTGTAGTAATCAGCATATAACCTTGCTATCCACAAGATAATAGCGGCATAGAGCACTGAAAGTATTTACAAGTTAATTTAATTAACACAGAGACGATACAAAATGAAAGTAAAAACTAACGCCGACCGTGATATGGTTTTCTCGAATATTTTGCTGTCTTGTTTGTTCCGCTGTTAGTTTATTTCTAAGTTAGTTTATAGCTATGGACTGGAATTTCGTAGCCTGCTGCTGTCTTTCCTGAACTCTATAATCCGGGCCTTTTCAAGGCGAGAGTGAATAGGCACTTACAGGGGCAGATATGTACCATCCTAGACTGCATCTCACTTAACATGTGTGATTGTGGTCCAATACCTGCCTTATTCCGCATATAAAAAGATTAAGTTTGAGTAAAAAAAAAGTCTATGGAAAATATTATGTCTATGGATGGACGCTTCTTCTTCGTGTCAATGGTAGCGTGTGATGTAACGTATAATTGTTTCCTGCGACTTTGCGTGCTGCTTTAAAGATTATGGGATTGAGGGGCATCGGATTTTCATAACCATCAACGTAGTTAAGTTTCCACCTAAGCTGTCAGGGTAGACTGGAGATGATATAAAAACAATATTGATTAAGATATCGCATTATATCGGCATTTTGTTCGCCTATGAACCATAAAATTGAATATCAGGGCCTTTTCAAGGCGAGAGTGAAAAGGCACTTACAGGGCAGATATGTACCATCCTAGACTGCATCTCAACACCAGGTGCGATTGTGGTCAAATAACTGCCTTCTCATACGTAAAAAAATCCTCTAACACTAACAGTGTTTTTAAGGTGAGATTGAATACGCACTTACAGGACACGTATGTACGTATTCATTCAAAACTGCACCTGTGATTGCGGTCAAATATAAAAAAAGTTCAATGTCACACTTAAATTCGCACAATATCAGTTAGAATTTTGATCTCATTATTTGCTAAAAATATTACCATACCATTCAAGAATCCCCATTTCTTTCTACTTTCTGGTCTAATGCCCCATTAAATTATGGTTGAATAAATTTAACATCATGACGTCACTGACCCATGGAATAAGCTGAGGGTCCCGGCTTTATAAGTGTCTCTACAGGAAGTGTTCTGTGTCTATCTCTATATCTTGCCTCCTAGTTTTAATCACGGACAAGAACAATCGCTTAAAGAAAAAAAAACCGGTCAAGTGCGATTAGAACTTGCGCGGTAAGGGTTCCGTAACATTATCTATACAACATTTGACATAATATCGTGCAAAAAACGGAAAAAAGTCACGTTTGTTGCATGGGAGTCCCTCTTAAATATTTTTTTCTGTTTTAAGTAGGTATTATTATTTTTAGTGTTTTTTGTTGCAACAGGTTGTTACTTGACTTAAGATCCTATGTCCCCTAGATGAGGCAGGAAGAGGCGTCCACAAAAGTCCTCTATCGCGTTCGGTCTTGAGCTTCGCGTTTGATCTCACTCCAGGTCTTGCCGATTTTCTTCGCCTCGTCTGCTACAGTGCGCCGCCAAGTTTGCCTGGGGCGACCACGTTTGAACAGGCTCATGAGTCACGGTTCATGAGATTTAGCCTGGTTACAGATAAACAGCGGAGTCTCAGTAATACAAGTAGGGTCCCGTTTTTACCCTTTGGGTATGGAACCTTAAAAATGTATCTACTTCCTACAACTCTTAAAACATTCTTCCTTAATGGCCATTAGACAATAATGATACACTTAAGACATAACAAGGTTCGTTTCCGACCTTCAATTGACAATAAACACCATTTCGCACTATCGTTATTTATCGGTTGTACAGCGTTAAGTCACATGGTAGTTGAATAACGGTCGGTTTACTTGGATGATATCATTTTATTTCCTTCTATTCCTTATTGACTTAACAATGCATCTTTATTTTGAAATGAATTCTTTTTTTTTGTCGTTAATTATATGAAATCTAGGTGCGTTATAAAACCTTCAATAAAATAATGATCAATGAACTTTGTAACTAGCGGCCGCCTGCGACTTCGTACCCGTGGGGGGTCCACGGTTTTAACTTCTTAGGGGTGGAGTTTCGTTAAATTCTTAGCGGATGTCTATACCCTATCTATAAGGATCCTACCTGCCTTTCAATACCAAGGTGTTATAGTTTCTAAGATTTCGTATTAATCAGTGAGTGGTATATTTTCGCTTTACCTATACACATAAAACATCGGATTTTCACTAAAGTAATCTTTAATTAAATAGCTATTTTTTATATCTTCTTAACCTTGATACTTCATTTACTTATTTTTTACGCAAGCAATTAGTCCTTCGATTAGAAAACAGATTATCATAATAAAAAACTTTAAATTCGCAAAATTAATTACAAACACGATTAATAAAAGTTTCAAAAATAATAAATTACTTTTTAAGTGAAATGTCGTGTTCGAGGTATAAGTATTACTCGAAAGAATGAAACCTTATTTACTTAAATAATTAATTAACGTGCATAATGAAAATTATCAGTCTTGATCCGTTTAAAACCTTGAAAACGCAAAGACAATATTATGGTAATGTGTCATGGTTGTCATTCTTACACGACTAAACAAGGAAAAATCTACTTCTGGTGCAAATTCATTGAATATACCTACCTAGTTGTTGTTTTAGAATTTAAATGAATCCGATCTTGAGTGATCTTTTTTCCTACACGTGTAGAGGTAAATTAGATTTAAATTCTAAAAGTTCTGGGTAACGTTAATAGGGTCGGGTTTCTAATGAAAATATTGATTGTTGCTAAAGGGCGTTTGCTCTAACAGATTCTATTACTTATTATTACGTATACTCGTATATTTTAAAGAAAAGTCATGTAAGATAAATTCTTGCTTATTACTCTACAATTTAAGAAAAACTAATAACTATAAATTAATTATCAGTATTTGTTATAATACTCTTTAATATTAGCCCATACTAAAGATCTTGTTGGATCTTTCACGTTCAAATATTTGTATTAAACAACGAACCAACTTATTACTCTCAATAAGTCCAAACCATAAAATAAGAAAGCCAAAGTGATTAAAAGTATAATTAGCATAAACAAAATATAAGAAAAGCCCATCCAATGTTTTTAAAGTAGTTCGCAGAAATAATTAAGTGGCAACATTAATACAGCAACTTCGGCTGTGTTGCCAGCTCCCGGAAAACGCGGACTTGCTTGTTATTTATGTTGAATAACCCCGGCTCTCAGACAGTTCTCTAGAATTTCCTGAGAAAGTAAATAATGCTTCAGGAATTTGGCGAATATTTTTAAAAGAAGATGCAACAATGGCATTATCATATTTTTATAATTATTCTCCTTATTAAGGCTGGAGGCTGAAAGCTAAAGGCAGTAAAGGCAGTATTATTTTCGATGGACGTTTTCAGTCAAATGAGTACGTACTTACCTAGATACATTCTTCAACCCTGAATCCATCAGAGGCTAGCTTAAATTGACTAAGATAACTGTTCCTACTGATGTTAGCCAAGACCTATAGCTTGACCACCGATGAAAACCTAACCAATAATTTGACCATTAAAGGCTAAATTTTCCGTAAGAAAAGCCAAACTCTCATGGGACCAGGAAAAAATGTATATAAAAAATCTAATGATATTATGAGGAATTTGATGCTATGGATCGTATGGTATAAAGTAGACGGCAAAAAGATAAAACTTTTTGAAATAGAGTCATCTATAATAGGTCTATTCAAAAACTAGTAACAAGTGAAATTATTAATCATCGCAAAATGACAACGAAAGTAATTAGACAACTAATCACCACTTATAAATAAATAAATAAATAAATAAATAAATCTTTGGACAATTTCACACAGCGCCATCTAGCCCCAAAGTAAGCAACTTAATGCTTGTGTTATGGGTGCTAGCTTAACGGATATACTACTTATATACTTTTTTTTTTTAAATACATAAATATTATACATAGTCACACCCAGACCCGTCACAGAAATTAAAATTCATCATTTCAATTTCTGCCCGGCCGGGAATCGAACCCGGGACCTCTCGGCATAGTAGTCCGTTCTGAACCACTACACCAAACGGCCGACTAAACCACTTGTACGTATTATCCCCGTATTATTAATATAATTGCACATAATTACATTGCTAAGTCTACTGCATTCCAATTACCTAACCTTGGCCTAAGAAGTCTTTTTATAATTACATACTGGGCAATAATTGAAATAAATAAACAGATTTTTGGATTGCATTAAGTTAACCACTGCATTTATATTTCAGAAAAATATACTTATTATTGCATTATTTATTAAATCGGTGACTGCCGAGACACTAAACACAATATAAATTTTTATTATTCGAGACTCACCGGTGAGTCGCGTGGCGTATAACGTGTTAAATTGCGCTAAAATTCATAAACGAATCCAAAAAACCAGCCAAGTACGAGTAGGACTCACAAATAAAAAAATGGCCGCTGATCCCTTATACAATAAGGTTACAATCCTAGATTCTTAAAAAAAATACTTCAGTTGCATGGTTTTCTTTCTGATTTTTGAGTGTCATGGAATATCTTGTATATATTTAGATAAATAATAATAAGTGGGAATTCTTTTGCTTAAATAATTCTTTGCTAAAAGGAGAAACTGACTGACTTAGTGACATATCAACGCACATCCTAAACGGCTAAACGGCTTGAAATTTGGAAGGGACGTAGCTTAGGTACCGTAGAGGTGCACTAAGAAAGGAATTCTCGAAATTCTCACGGGAACGGGAATTAGCGGGAAAATCCTTTTGTATGAAAAATCTAAACCGCTTAAGTTAGACGCTTGAAATTTGGCATGCAGGTACCTTAGTAAACTTAAAGCTTAGTTACAACAGGATATTGCAAAATCCCCACGGGAACGGGAGTTAGCGGAAAAAACATTTGTATGAAAAAATCTAAACCGCGTAAGATAGATGAAGGGGGTAAAACGGGATCCACGCGTACGAAGTCGCGGGCGGCCGCTAGTAATATTTAATTTTGATTGCACTAGGTCACAATCAGTTACTTTACTTAGAACTTTAAAGTAGGATAATTCATAGAACCCAAATATAGATCCATTCAGACTAAATTTTCCAAGTTGGGAAGAACTTTAGCCGAACTGACATTTTGATACGAAAACTAGTCGAAGGTGTAAATCGCTTTACTATTCATAGTTTCTCGGTATAATAGCAGTATCGTGTCAACAGCTACACTTCGACAATGTCGTAACAAGAACCTGTTCGAAGTAATTGCTGTGGGTAATGCATAACACAAGTACTTCGGAAACGGACAAGCGTTACTTGGAAGTTGGTGAAAAATATCGCATGAAAATACTCGATTTCCAGCTTGTTAGGTTTCACTGAAAAGTGTCTGATTGATTGATTGTTTCATATAGGTTAGAATCGTTTATTTCTCGATACTTTAAATCGAGTGCGCCAGTCAATCATAGTAAATGGGTAACGTCTGAGCAAGCGCAATTTATGTCAGTATTCTATTCGTAGTATCCAAATAATAAATAGTAAACTAATTTAATAATAAATTGAATCATAACAATAAATCTGTCAGTGTTACAGCACTGACTAACATTTTTGTTTCATAAACACCGGAAATATTTGAAAGTTATTTATATTGATAAAGACGTTGTCAACGAAGTTATTCTTTATTCTTATTTTATTCTTTTAAGGCGATTAGAGTCCTCAATGACCTTGAGCGTTTGACCTTCACGCATCGCACAACACCCGCGCACCCCGCACGAAAACTCCGATTTGACACCGATCAAAATTACACGGGCATAGGTAGGTACAGAATAGAAGCTCTTTCTTCATACATTACTGCCTATTATTTTAAACTTGAATTGATGAACCTTGATGTCGATGTCATTCAACACAGGCGTAAGTGATGGCCCGAAATGTTCTAAACTAGCGCACCGTATAGTAAGGTATTTATATTTAACAAGAATTACAAATCCATGAACATTTTGTATGGTATAATATTTTTTATTTTATTTTATTTAGCTTACAATGTATGTTGTGTGTAAACTATGAATTAGTTAGACCCATTTCCTGACGACAACCGATTGAGTTAAAATTTTGGATACACATGCAATTCGGATGACAATGCAATATTATGATGACATGGAGCTGATCTGATGATAGAGCTGGAAAGTCAGTGACCCCATAGGAACTCCGGAATAAAACGACTCCATCGAGTTGAGACTCGTTTGATTTGTATTTATTTATTTACATTAGGGTACTAACTATGTAAAGTTACAGTAAAATACTTTATAAATCACGAGTACCTACTTCAATTCTATATGTAAACAGGGTCTGATGATGGAGCTGGAATGTGGCCATAAGAATTCTTTATCTGGTGGGTAGCTCTGGGCTACGGCTCCCCATACTGCGGGCTCCAAGGAGGGTGGAGGCCCCACCGGATGAACCAGACTTTTCCCCTTATTGAAAATGGAGAATTTAAAATCTAAGTTTTCTCGACCAACCCCCGGACGCGAGGCGTCCAAAAACTCGGCTGAACCAGCATCGCTGATGAATTCGGTGGATAACGTGATGGCTGAATCGGACACTACGTTCAATTCAGCCGAAGAGAATGACGTGGGAAACTCCCGTCAAATAGAGCATGTTGCTGCGCCTAAGCGTCGTAGTCGCTCCTCGCTACGTAAACAGCAGAGTGACAGTTTTTACTCGCTGGGTGGGGCTTCGGATTCGGAATCCGAAGGGTCCCCGATTCCGAAGATCAGCACAGCGACCAGAGGGAAAAGATCGAGTCGACATATGTCCTCGTCAACCAAGCGGGCCACCAAGACAAAGGGGACGAAGGCTGAGGAAGAAGGCTCCAACATCGCCTCGCAGAAGAAGACGAGATCTTCTACTCGCCTTCCAAAAGCCCAATCCCTAGAGTCTATGAGTGGCATTATATGCCCGGATATACCCAATGAGCCATCTCAATTAGACACGATGCAGTTGAGAGACATAGCGCACCAATGCCTCTCGGCCGTCGCTGAGGTCAAAAACAAATCTGGTCATCTGCAAGGAGTAATGCAGAAGACCCTCAAGCAGGCTGGGAATGTGCTTCAAGTTGTAATTGATGAAATGGCAGAGCGAAATCTGAGTAGCGAGGCCAGGAAAATTGCGCGGGACAACAAAAACCTCCGGAATGAAAAAGAGGAGCTGATGAAAGAAGTCCAATCGCTTCGCAGGTCTCTTTCGGAAAGGGTAGCTGCAACTCCAGCTGCGGCACTACCTACCGCTCCACCTGCGACAACTTCCTCCTCCTCCACTCCTATGGACACGACAGGGACACTTACTATGGATGCCAGCAACCAGGAGACACTGCTTCTCTCCCTCGGCAAGATGATTGAAGCCAGCCTTGATGCTCGATTTGCACGCTTCGAAGGTATGCAAGATAGACTTAACCCCATGCCAGTCTCTCGGCCGCCCCTTGCAGCCGACAGGGCTGATAGTGCTGTTACTGGCCCTGCTAAGACGGTAGCGAAGAAAAAGGCACCCAAACAGCTGCCAACATCTCCTGCCCCTGCAGAGGCAAGCAACAAGAGGACTTATTCAAAGGTCGCTGCTGCCCCACCGGCCTCGCCAAACTCTGCGAAACCGCCGCCCAATGCAGAACGACCCAAAGCTGGAAACGCGGCCAAACTGCCTGCTAATGCCGGACCATCCCGCTCAACTGAGAGCGAGAAGCACGTCAGTCGAACTGAGACCCAGCAACCCACGAACTCAAGGGACCCTGTGGTTCCGACGGGTTTAGGTACGGAACAATGGACTACAGTGTCTCACAAAAGAAAGCAGAGGAGAAATAAGAAGAAATCTCTCACTCAATCCTCCTTCGCTTCTCAGAATGTCCCAGAACGGATCCCCAAGTCTAGGAAACGACCACACAGAGGGGTATCCCTCGCCCCTCCCCACACCTCCGCTGTAGTGATATCCCTAAAACCAGAGGCTGTTGAAAAAGGAGCCAGCTACGGCGAGGCCCTTAAGAAAGCGCGGGAAGTCCTCTCCCTGGAAGAACTAGGGATGGACCATGTTCGATGCAGAAGGACGGCCACGGGAGCCAGAATGCTGGAGATATCTGGCTCCCAGAACGATGAAAAAGCTAACCAACTAGCGGTCAAGCTTAACGAAGTGCTGGAAGGGGTTGCCAAAGTGGCACGCCCTGTGCGAAAAGTCGACCTCCGCATTACAGAGCTTGACGACTCCGTCACGAAAGAGGAGGTCATTGCGGCTATTGTAGCAAAAACTGGCTGCAATATAGAGGCCGTCAAGGCGGGTGAAATCCGTCCCGGGCCAAGAGGTGTGGGTGCCATTTTGGTTTCGTGCCCTGCGACTGCAGCGCAGGTGTTATCCACTGGCCGCCTCCTGGTGGGCTGGTCGTCGGCAAGGGTGTCCTTCTTGGAGTCTCGCCCTTTGCGGTGTTTTAAATGTCTGGGATTGGGGCACACTATACAACTATGCCCCTCATCGCTGACCCGTAATGAGCTGTGCTTCAGATGTGGACACCCTGGACACAAGTCCAACAGCTGTGCGGCAAAGATTCGGTGTGCGGTGTGTGCGGATGCTGGGAAAGCCTCTGACCACATCATGGCGGGGAAATTATGTAGGCCCCCCACTGTCAGGGGAAAAGCACCAGCTGTGCAGATCCCAACAGCTTCGGTGACCGGCGGCGATCAACCACAACCGGTAGAAATGGAAACGACAAGTGTGACCCCCCATGATGACAGATAGGCCCACCACGTTTTTTCTCCAGTCGAACCTTAACCATGCCACCAGGGCCCAGGACTTGTTCCTGGCAAACCTGGTGGCGTGGCAGATTGACATTGCTGTAGTGGCTGAGCCCTACTACATTTCTACCCAGTCAAACTGGGCTGGCTCGACGGACGAGACTGTCGCCATTGTTAGTCGAAGTGACTCCCGAACCCCTCCCCTCGAACCCCGAGAAAAAGGGCCCGGATATGTTGCAGCAAAATGGAAAAATCTGGCCGTTATGGGGGTGTACTTCTCCCCTAACCGAACGGTTCCCCAATTTGAGGCCTTCCTGCAGACCCTCGGTCCGGTTATAGGGAGGTTGTCGCCTCTACAAGTCGTCGTCATGGGCGACTTCAATGCCAAATCCCGTAACTGGGGATGCCGCTCTACGGACAGTCGTGGAGAAGTCCTAGAAGAATGGGCGGCAGAAATAGGCCTCAGTCTGATAAACATAGGGAATGCATTTACTTGCGTTCGCGGGCAGGGGGGATCTGTGGTGGACCTAACGTTCGCCACCCCTGCTCTCGGTCGCAACATTACGAACTGGCGCGTCTTAGAAGGTGAGGAGACACTATCTGACCACGTCTACATAAGATTCGAGATTACTCGCTCCCAACCGCAATCAACCCACCGGGCAAATCGTTACACATTCCCGCGTTGGGCCCTGGCACAGCTTGATAGGGAAATGGCTAGCGATGCGTCCTTGATACAGGATTGGTGCTATGGCCCGCCACCTGATAATGTAGACGAGGCTGCAACCCGTTTCCGGGCTGCATTGACCGAGGTCTGCAACGCCTCGATGCCACGGGTGCGACACCCGCCCCCACGGAAAGGAGTTTACTGGTGGACCGAGGAAATAGCCTCTCTTCGTGCCACCTGTAACGCCTCACGCAGGGCGCTTACAAGGAGCCGCCGCAGAAGTAACCGTTCCCCAGAGGACGAAGCCCAACTGCGTGAAATTTATCTCCAGGATAAAAAGGCGCTGCAGTTGGCTATCAACATTTCAAAGGAACGATCTCGCGAAGAGATGTTGAAAGACCTAGATAGAGACCCGTGGGGGCGTCCTTATAAAACCGCTAGGAACAAATTCCGCACCATGACTGCCCCCATTTCAGAAACCCTAGACCCGCCACTTTTGGAGCGAGTAGTGTCTGGGTTGTTCCCTGATTGTGGACCACACACCCCCCCAGTCATGCACCCTTTACGCGCTCCCGTGTTTACTACTGCTCCACCCATCTCGGATGTGGAAATGGAGACAGCCATGGAACGCCTTAAAGGAAAGAGTAAGGCCCCTGGCCCTGATGGTATTCCCGGACGTGTAGTTTGGGTTGCCCTCCAGCACCTCGAGGGACGACTTCGGGACCTGTTCAACATGTCACTCAGCACAGGTAGATTCCCTAAGGTATGGAAAGAAGGCCGGCTCTGTCTGATTCCCAAGATTGGAAAACCTCCAGATTCACCCTCGGCATACAGGCCCATTGTGCTGCTTGACGAGGCGGGGAAATTACTTGAAAAAATAGTAGTATCTCGCCTTGTGAAGCACCTTGAGGAGACTGGCCCAAACCTGTCGAACGCTCAGTTCGGTTTTCGAGCCGGGCGCTCGACAACGGACGCAGTGATGGCCCTAAAAAACTACTCGGATGACGCATTGGAGATGGGAGATAGGGTTTTGGCAGTATCACTTGATATCGCCAATGCCTTCAACAGCCTACCCTTTTCTACTATCTTGGAGGCACTTCGCTTCCACGAAGTGCCCTCATATCTGGGGAGGCTGCTACAGGACTATCTCTGTGACAGAACGGTAGTCTATTTAGACATCGCCAAAGCTACGGTCAAAGTTAGGTCACGTCAGGTGGTGCAACTCAGCCAAAGAAAAAATTCATTTTGATCGCTAATGTCAGTTTGCAGCGAGTAACACAACCTCCCCGTCTGAAGGCCAGCGGCCGACTGCCGCCCGCACCCCGCGAAGGCCCCCTCAACAGCAAAACGTTCGGAATTTATCAAAAGTAAAATTTATGAATGAAAGTAATGTTCGATTGAAAAACGCAACGTGTCATTTAAAGATTAAAGAATTCTTAATCTGTTCGTGCAAAAATCTTTAAAATTAACGTAGCCGTTTGGGAGGAGTAGGGAATTGAAGTAAAAAATCGATGTCCCGTATTTATTTTTTTAATCCACAACAAAGAGACGTAGGAAAAATTCAAACGTGTCAAATGTAGTCCTTGAACTGTTGTATAACATATATTTTTTTCAACTATTTCTGTCCAGCAGTAAAAGAGGAGTAGGCTTTACAAAATGACCATTTCACGCGGATTGAGGACACTAATCGCCTTAAGGCCCGATTCGACCAAACTTTTATCCAAGAATAACTCCTGGTATAACTGGCACATTGATAGTTTGGGAAATATGTCAAAATTTCGAATAATTGATGATTTATTCGGAGATAAATATTCTCTTGTTAGGTCGAATCCACCCTAAATTAGTGGTATTAGGGTTAATACACTGGATCGCAAAGAAAAAGAGTCGGTTAAAAAAACTTCAATATCTTCAAAAATACCTGACCTACATTTAAGAAATAAAGACTAAATTATTTAAAGCTTCTTATTTTTAATCGATATGATATAAATAAAAATACGTAGTTTTTTCAGTCTATTTTGTTTCATCAAGCTAGGTCAGGCGCCTTTGAAGATACAAAAGATTTTTTAACCGAGCTTTTTTCTTCTTCTTCTTGTCGTGTCGAAAATAACAAACCTATACAGTGTCAGCCCAAAACTCCGCTACAAGAGTGGCCTTGTCAGCAGCATTAATTAAATCTTCCTGCGTGCAGTTGCTTGACCCTATTTCTTTGCGGTCCAGTGTAGAAACATAACTGTTATCCCTACTTAACACTAGGGCTTGTCAAAAAAGCTGGCAACCTTTCAGCAACCTTTTTTTTTTTTTTTTTTTTTTTTTTATCCACAACGAGGAAGCTCTTGGCCTTTTTAAGTTGTTAACCAGTTAAGCAAAGGTCAGCGTTCATCATCACTTGACCTACATGCATGTGCCTTTTATTATTACTTATTACTCTTATTCAATAGGTATGATTATACAATATTAATATACAGATTCAACACGCGACGTTGTCAATTCGTACCACAATGGGAATTAAGTGTCGACTTATAATGTTAGGTGCGGCTATTAATACAATAGGTTCATTTATATATTGAATGCAAATAAGACACTTTCCATCGTGACTCATTAGGATATTGATAAAATACCATGAGATACGTATATTAGTAGGTTAAGATCAAACCCATAATTTAATCGATTTTGAATATGGATTTATCGGTAGTTAATAATTAATACCTTAATTTTGTCATACCAAAAGTGTCACTAACAAGACGAAGCATTAGATGAATGTCGTAATACTTATTAGTCTAATATTGAGGGATGTAGTAGTGTCTTTTTGTTATATTTCTATTTGAACCCAGAATCTTTGAGTCAAAAGAATTAATCTAGGGACCACTATAACCATAACTTATACTTATCTTGTGTTTTCTGACAAAATTTTCCCTAAATTCAAAATCAAGCGTCTCTACTACTGCAGATTAAAGTCCCCTTGTCAGCTTTTTTTGTGCAATATTGGAATATTCTAATAATATTGCACAAAAAAGTAGGGGATATTAGAATATTGCTAATGGTAGACCATTAAACCCAAAAACTATTACGCTGATGTTCATTAATTAATTACCCAATGCTCATTAAGAAGTTGTTGACTGAAATAACAATAAATCCGAACTATAGAGCCATAACGCGTTCAATCAATCGCGTGCCTAGTTTCACTATCATTCAAGCAATGTTTTCATTTCCTCCACTTTAATAAGTGTGTTATTTACTTTATATAACTTTTGATTGATTTATTTTACTTTCATTTGTTTTGAGAAGCTGCCAGCATTAAATAATTTTGAAATTTTGTTTTCGAATGCAGAATTTTAATACATGGTACCTATCATGTAATGAGAAATAATTTATCATATTTGGGGTAAAATATTTCAAATTAAGCCCAATAATAGAAGTTAAACATTATATTTTTGTTAATTACTACATTAACTGCACCTACTGAACCGAGTCCAAAACAATTTTCTGTTCTATTCTAAAAATAGTATAAAAGTGAATGAACCTTCTTTTCCATTCAACCTTAGCCAAGAAGAAAAGTACTTTTATTACATACGAGTACGAGTACATACTTACTCGTACTATTTTATAAAAGTATCTTTGCAAATTATTTTCTTACACTACACGAGTAGGTATGTCTTATTTTTATGCGTCATGACAAATAAATGAAAAAAGTTCTGTAAGGCTAAGAAGAAGATAAAAGAGAAAGAGGTATGTCAAGAAAAAGTTACCTATAGAAATTGAAAGAAAAGGCAAGTGTTAGGACATAATTATGACGTTTTACAATAATTCATCAATAAAATAATTGAAGATGCTTTTATCTACTGACAAGAAGAAAGTTCATAAGTTATGAAAGAATATGCAAAAGTAACTCTGTTAATCTGTCTGTTACAGAGAATCGATTAAGATGAATATTTGGTATAGAGAGTTTTATATCCAGTAAAAAACAGGATAGATTTAATTTAGGTTTTGGAAGAGACACGCGCGCGATAAAGTCTTTCTACAATAGGCCGAAATTAAAGATACTATCTTAAGTAACAATTGTTACTTAAGTACCCTTGCGAAAGCAAGCGATGTCGTTGCTATGCAAACTAAAACTAAACATAAACAAATTGGTTATGTGACACACAAAGTTGGCGTTTGTTTTGGTTCTTCGGCCGACGAATGCGTACGCGCACGTTTGGAAAACAACGATGAATAACTGACACGAGGGCTATTGTTTCATAGCAAATGAATTTATAGCCACTAAGTATAGCTGTTGTGAAGGGGTTGGACTAGCCGACTCGAGATCCAAGTAACACGGGTTCGAATGCCACCGCGCTCGAATATTGTGGTGGGCCAGCTCGCATCACAAGCATTTTATTTAGTTTACCACGAGGGGCTAACGGGACTATTAGTAATTTATACAATACATATTACTAATAATATTTTAGAATAATGGAGAAGTTGAACTGAATTCTATTCGTATGCTTAAGAATGAAGGTCCAGGAATAGGATTAGAAGGTAACAGAAAAAAGCCTTAAAGAGAAAATTAATATCGACGGTTGTGGATTGCTAACTTCTTGCTTTGACTGAATAAAGATTAGTAAGAACAGTATGACTACAGCAATCAAATTGTTACCTTTATTTGAAGAGGAAAACATAGCACACTGACTTAAGAAAAAGTATTTTCCACAGGTAAATGATGTCACGAATAAAACTAATTTTAGTCAGGATATTCATGTATGAAAACCCTCATCATTAAGATATTACTAAACAAAAAACAACTTTGGTAAATCACATCTTTTTGTCATTTCTTGTGTCCAAAACTGTGCAAAAACTACATCTATAATTATGATTGTACATAAATGAAACAGTTTACACAATTCTAAGCAAATTTAGCAGTTACAGTAGAGTTAAGTTTACTTATTTCTTTTAAATAACAATTCTCTATCCAAATGAAAAAGTTCAGAACAAAAAATATTTCGCCTTGCGTCAAAGTGAACAATAAACTATTATTTAGTGATGTAATTACAAAGGTAGATAAATCTTTTGTTATAGGCAAAGAAAGGCAGTAGATTCACTTTTAATCACCTTTACTAAAGCATTTTCACCCGACTGCGCTAGAAGGAGGGTGATGTTTATCATAGACAGTTTTGATTAACACTAGAAAGGCCGCCGTCCCATTTTTGTCCCACTCGCGAGTTTGATCGTCTCTAATTTTTTTATTTTTCAACGAAAGTCCATGAAACTTTTTGACTTTTTCTGATTTATTGAATTTTATCATTTTTTAATGTTTTTGATAATATAACATTAAAAGAATTTTTTTTAAAATCGGTTTTACCTAGAAGCGCCACTGGGTCAATTTTGTCCCACCCTGGTATTTGCCACAATAATTCGATGAAGAGTCCTTTTTTCGAGGAGATACGAAAGTGGAGAGGTGAGGAGAGTTTAGGTGACTCGTAACAATGCAGAAATGTAAATATATTGTTCTATTTTTTGCTGTGACTTCACTCGTGAGAAATTAAGTTTATCATAGAAAGACCTAATTTCTTGACACTTATCGTTGCTTTTTGACCAAATAACTGAATATTATTCTAAATTATAGCGTATTTTATGTTATTCTGAAGAATTAACAATAAAACTGCAAAGTTTTATTAAGATCGGCTTAGTATTTTTTGCGTAAAAGAGTGAAATAACATCCGTCGATCTAACCATGAATCCATACTCACTTAGTTCAAGTTCCAGGCATATATCCACCCATTCATCCTTCCTATCCATTCATCAGTCCATCCATCCTTCAATTCATCAATATTTATTAACTTTTACATTTATAATATTAGTAGGAAGGTGGCTTCTAGACATAAGCCAGTTCATACATTGTATGATTTGATACATTTTTAAAATGTGTGACTTATAAAATTTTGAAGATTAAACGTACATACTTTTCATTGTATTTGGTAAAAACTTCATTTTTGTGTACAGATAACAGAAAAATAACCATACCTATAGAAATTCCTAAACACATAGTATACCAGAGAGACAAAAAACCATACAAAAAAACTTTGTGCAAAATGTGCACTATTATTTGTAAGATATTTATTTTTTGTTTAAAAATAATAATGACTAGTTAATGTAGTAATTTCATTATTTAAATACAGTATAACACCATGTAATATGTGACTATTTTTAAATGAAACCAAAAATATCTGACTTTTAATAATTCAAAATTAAAATTGAATACTTTTATATTTTTAAAGAAATAAGTACATATTGATTTAAATACATAGATAAACTTTTTTTAAGGATACTCTACAAATAGATTTAAACATAATATTCATGTCTAAAACTAAACAATGTTACAAAATACATGCTGGGACAAAATTGACCCAGCGGCGCTTTTAGGGGGGTCGTAATCTTCGGCACTTCTAGTGTTAATAATTATAATTCATCAAACCAGAAAAAGTGATTGTGTGATACGTTTGGAGAAACAAAATTCATTCATTTTCCCCAACCTATCAGGCCAGCA
This sequence comes from Ostrinia furnacalis, assembly GCF_004193835.3. Lineage (NCBI taxonomy): Eukaryota > Metazoa > Arthropoda > Insecta > Lepidoptera > Crambidae > Ostrinia > Ostrinia furnacalis. The sequence goes on from NW_021134534.1 coordinate 33,540, forward strand.
TAGAAAATTTAAAAAGATAGATAGATAGAAGTTTAGAAAGATAAATCAGTGAGAGTGTACTCCTACAGTGGATGCTGAGTTACCTGATGATGAAAAACAGTATTTGAACGAGATTAAATTAACACATAGGCCTCAAAAGTAAACTTAAGTGATCTATCAACACACAGCTCAAACCACTGGACGGATCGGGCTGAAATTTGGCATGCAGGTAGATGTTATGACGTAGGCATCCGCTAAGAAAGGATTATACGAAACTTCACCCCTAAGGGGGTAAAACGGAATCCACGCGTACGAAGTCGCGGGCGGCTGCTAGTCTCATTATAATACAGGCTATTTTGCAACAAACTATACTACTGTATAGTCTGATGTGATGTCGACTCTACATTCTATCCTTGGCGCATGAAATAAGGTTCATTTTCCCGGGATTACCGATCCTTACTGATTTGTGGCAGTTCCTTATCCAGTCAGTGAGATGAAATAGTTTTGCACCACTGAGCTGCGGGTACCGTTGTTTTTTGCCTCACTATTACGTTTTCAATATAAGTGGCCGGTGTAGTTACCCGTGATTATGCCACAGCGAAAATACAACAAACATTCCACCAGCTCGCACTAAGCGTTTCGACGATTCGTTTATAATGCGAACAGCTAGGGACTGGAATTCGCTGCCTGCTGCTGTATTTCCTGAACACTATAATCCGGGCGTTTTCAAGGCGAGAGTGAATAGGCACTTACAGGGCAGATATGTACCATCCTAGACTGATTCTCACTTAACACCAGGTGCGATTGCGGTCAAATACCTGCCTTGGCTAGCATAAAAAAAAAATAAAACAAACAGCCACCGCAAATCTAAAAAAAATCAGCAAAACGAGAGTTATTTAGTTGAGTTTAACTCCAAATTCAAATTCAAATTATTTATTTGCTCAAAAAATACAACATAGATGTAAAAATCAATTTGTAATTAATAAATTCAAGTGGTCATTTTAACTGAAATACAAATTGATCTTGCGTCTTGGCTATAGAAACCTTCAGTAAGAATAAAAGGCCAAGTATTTTTTTTAATTTGGATTTTTTTTAAATATGAAGCTGTAACTTCATGAAATGATACTGACAGCACGTTTTTACGAAACAACGTATTAGAATTTTCTTTAGAGATTGAGAGTGTATTGCATTGAAGGTATATTTTTTAGCTTAATTTCAGTCCACATGATTTATAGGCACGATAACCGAACGGTGAAGGTGTCGGATTGGCCGACTCGAGATCCGAGGAACGCGGGTTCGAATACCACCGCCGCTTGACTATTGTGGTGAGCCCACTCGTAACTCAAGCTTATTTAGCTTAACACGAGGGGCTAATGGGACTATTAGTAATTTGGGTAATACAAATTGCTAATAATCTTTAAAAAAATATCGCTAAAGATGGCCGTATTAACCCACTTGTTACTAGCGTTCTTTTAAAATAACGCTAGTTTTTACATTAATATTTTTACTAATGTGGGTAGTGAAAACAATTTTTATATGCAACATTTGAAAGATGAGGTGTGTCGCAGTACTGTCCAAGTCTTATAAGTACACTGACTTAAATAACTATAAAGTTTTGGACCGATTGTTTTGAGATAAATTTATCATGACTGATTTAAGGTAGCCTAAGTGATAGAAAAAGTTAATTCCGTAACAAGTGGGTTAATGACCTGGCTGTTCTCACTTAATTTTAACGTCTTGTTGTCTACTTGTCTACGATTATGTTGACTACATAATGATGAGAGATGATTCCGACAATTTGTTCTTTACTGGGAAAAAATATTTTTGTACCGCACGTTACTTTTTTGAAACGTGAAACTTAGACTAAGTTGCACCACCTTATTTTAACCGTAACAATATCAATAACCGGCGCTTTTTGTTTGACGTTTGACAGATTTTTTACTTTTGTCAAAGTTAAAGTAAAACGGTGCAACTCAGCCTTAATGTACATCAGCTTAGTTCTTTCAAATTGTGATCTGCAAGCTCACGTTAATATTTTAGAGTGCTATAAAACATTTTTGTAACTCCAGTTATTTTATCTTAATGGCTTTCATGATTTCGTACTTTTACAACATTTATTTTATGTATTAATGCAACTGATATGCTCCAGATATCATGTCCTCGAGACGCTTATTCATTTCAACTAATCTGAGACGATCGTTTAAAAATGAATAAAAAGTATTATACTAAAGTTTAAATTATTGAAGTCAAGCTAATACAATAATTGTAACCAAATTATTTGGTTAATTAGACACAACACAATTTCAAAAATACACGCTTAAATTAGTGTCGTCAATGATTTTTTTTATCAATAATGTAATTTTACAAAATAAATACATCGAGTGTTCCCAGACCTGGCCATAAACAAAATAAGAAGAAAAAGTTCATCGAATGTCATTCAAACTACAAAACAAATGACTGTCGAATTGTTTGTTGCTTGAGTTTCACAAACATGAATGAGTCTGACTATGAAATAGAAATGAATCAGCTGTTCAAATAAAAGTGTCATAAGAGCACTATCGTCATAAACTGTACGAATAATAAAAGCGTAAAGAAAAATCTAAAGCGTAAAGATGATTGGAAGATACGTAGATTAATTCAATGAATAATAGTTAACTACTTTTATAAACTTACTTTTTGTGTGAACATCTTGTGATGCACCTATTCAGTAAACCGATGACCTGATGAAGATTGTGGGAAGCGCCTGAATGCGTGCAGCATAGGGCCAGATAACACATTTTTTAAAGGAAACCTTGGCCCAAATGTGGACGTCTTTCGACTCTAGAGTAGGAGGAACATTGAACTTCTTAATATTTTTAAATAAACTACTTGAAAAAATCGAACTGCCTAAGGCGGGTATCGAACCCACGACCTTTCGTTTGCCGGGCGACTGCTCTTCGAACTGAGCTACTTAGACACTGGATGAACCTGTCGAAGGTCGTGGGTTCGATTCCCGCCTTAGACAGTTTGATTTTTTCAAGCTCTTTATTAGCCCCGTTTCTAATAAAAAGTTACACTGTTGTTGAACACTGTTTTAAAATGACATTTTCATACTAAACGTCACTTTAAAACACTGTTCAACGACCGTGTAAGTTTTATTAGTAAGGGGATAAAAATGTAGTTTGGGAAGCGATTCTATTCGAGAAATTTCAATAATACATTTGTTGCAGACATTAAAATCAACATGCGACTGCATAAAAACGCAGCTATGCACGATATCAGTGTCGCTAACCCTATTCAACTCGGCCCGACTGCCCCGAGAAGCGTTCAGGTACGGAGCAGTTCCGTACCTGGTGATCTACTCGTTCTGGCTGCTCGTGGTTGGTCTGCCAGCGGTGTTACTACAGCTGGCCATGGGACAACTGAGCCAGCAAGATCCTGTGGGTGTTTGGAGGGCTGTTCCGATATTGAGAGGTGAGGTTTAACCTAGTCAGGGTTGCACCATATTATAATACGAACTATAACAATAAACCGGTGTTTTTTTAATGCAGTTTGACAGATTTCTGACGTTTGTTAAAGTTAAAGTAAGATGGTGCAACTCTGCCTTATTTTTCACAAAAAAAAGATGGATAAAACTGTTTTTTTCAAATTACTTTCACAAAGAAATATTTACAAAAATACTTTTTAACTAGCAACCTATATGTGTTTGTCTAAGACTGAAAAAAAGATAACTAACTAGCCTAAATTTTTTACTATCCAAATTACTTTTTTAAATAAACAGCTACTGAAATAGCTGGTTTACAAAAATTATACCGTTAGCAGAATCAGATCAACTGGCAACGTGATGACGATTTTCTTCAACGGATTTTAATCTTTAAGCCTTAGTAATAATACCCATTGAGGTTTGACGTAACTATTATAGAATTGTTACTTTCTTAGCAATTAGAGTCGCTTCTCAAACTAAATTTGCTGCCTACGGCGGGACTCGAACCCACAACCTTCCGCTTGCCGGGCGACTGCTTTTTCAACTTCCCGGGTTCGAATCCCATCTTAGGCAGTTCAATTTTTTCAAGTTGTTTATTTAAAACTATTATAGAAGTTTATAAGACATCAAAGATGAATTTTTAATTGATACTTGAGGCGGACTTAATAGCATATTCCCATTCCTAAGGGCATTATCTGCCAGTTAACCTTCGAGTTAACAGAAAAAGATTGAAAATCAACTACCAATGTCGCTAAAAATTAAGTTACAGTTTTGCGTGTGTGATATTGTACGTATAAATTATGCAATAAGTATCTGACATTTATATATAATTTTTTTTATTCCATTCCAGGTGTCGGCCATTTAAAAGTGATGACGTCATTCCTGTGCTGCGTGTATACGGTGATGTATGTGGCCCTATCGCTGGCCTACTTGATATGGATCGGGAAGGGCTCGTTCCCTTTGAAGGACTGCACTCGCCTCCATATTACTCCGGTTAGTGCATTTTTATTTATTTTTTAGATTAATAAACCTATGTTTGTCACCTGTCATCCACTTTTCAATGGAGAGAAGTCGAATCTTAACTTCGAACTCCTCCTATGTTCTTCTGATTAATTTCGTTGCGTGTCCAATGACAGTTTAACTTTCCCCCGGGACAAACTTGACCTTCACCGGTTGGGTTTTTATTGGCGGTCAAGCTGTAGATCCTGGCTACACAGGAGTTGCAGCGGTGGGAATAAGAGGTGGGAATAGTCCCGTATTAGAAATTGGCAAACGAATAGGTTGACTAACATAGGCCAACATGAGAGAATAAATTTTATAATAATACATTACATTAACTTAAAATGACTTAAAAACTAAAATTTAAAAATTACTAATGATAAAAACTATTTACAAAATAAAAAATACTTCACCCCCAGCGCCGCAGTCGGGAATGGTGCCCAAAAGGCTGGCAGCATTGCCACGTTGAATGGCCAGGCTAATTCTCTGACCAAAATAGCTGCCAGCCTTTTGATCACCGGTCACCTCGGTGAGCCTCTTTGCCAGTTCCTTATAAAAGGAACGAGCGCTTGGACCCCATGGTCCCATAGTCTCAACCCCAAACGGCAAAAATATATAACTCTCATTGAGAGCTGCATATTTGCGCCGCTTGGAGCACTCAGCCGAGGCCGCCGCCGCGCCTGCGGCAAGGGAGGTACCTCCTGTATGAGACGGAGCAAGCGTATCCGCGCATGTTGCGTCCCACACAAGAGGACGTCCCTGCTTCCAGGGAATGAGCGTCATGCCGTCAGGTCTCTTGCCGTCGTCACGGAATATGCCGTTAGGCTCTAAAACTGCTGGCACATTGACGGCGACAAGAGCTCTGCGGATGACGTCATTGATGCAGGCGTGTCGGGAGACTCGACCAGCGCTCATTTGGCATGAGAGGCCATGGTGTCCTAACTCACCGACGCGAGTACCGCAACGACAGCCAACATTATAAAAATGATACTCAAAATTCAAGTAAAGATTATTTTGTAATGGATGATCCACAGAATCGTATATTACTTTAAGGCGTAAAGCTAAAATTCAACCTGTAAAATACTTTAAATCGAGTTTTGTTTTTCTGTAGAGTCAAGTAACACCTCTACCCGCTAAGGCCGTTGTTACAATAATATTGTAGGTAGCCTGGTAGGACTTATCACATTCTTATTATATTTTTGAGTATTGAAGCTTGAGTTATCTTATACTAGTGACCTGCTAAGTATACATATAAACCTTCCTCTTGCATCACTTTATCTATTAAATAAAACTGGATCAAAATCCCTTACGTAGTTTTAAAGATCTAATCATACATAGGGACAGACAGCGAAAAGCGACCTTGTTTTATACTACGTATGTAGTGATTTAATACAGGCTGTGATTGACTACACTTTTCATGGATACGTCATTAATAATGCACTTAAATAATCTAGTTTTGTGTTTTTTTCAATCAACTATTTCTGAGATAAGTAACTAAACAAATTGACAGATTGATGTCAATCAATCACATCGTATAATATTGTGTGAGAGTGCAAAATAATTGACATGATTTTCACATAAATCAACACATCACATAACAATAAAGATCATAAAATTTCATCCGCGAACGTAACAACACTGAAATCACTTAAATTATCAGAATCCTAAAAAAATATCATTTTTATTTAGGTTTAGTTAATTTAGCTGTTACATTATTTAACTTATTTTCTCTTAAATAATTGAATTAAATAACATAATTACTTAATTACATTAGTTAAGACGTTTTAAAAATAATGTTTTCGATAATTATGATCTAATTTTATTGTGAGATAAACCTAAATTATTAATGTTGTTGTTTTTCAGCGCGGCTATGAAAACAAGATGAACGCGTCGGAATGTTTTCAGTAAGTTTATTATTATTAATAACTTTTTTTTAAAGTGACCGTATTATTTTAAATTTATTAATTTTAAGCGTAATCAGTTGCTTGGAAAGATTTTTATTCTCTAAACGAAGATTTTTATTTTTAAGTAGTTTTTATTCGTGATATTTTATGTTTATTAATGACTCAAATATAAGATTTCACTTAAAAATACTGCTTCAAATTTCATATTTAGTTAAATGCGTTAATTTACCTTTTTATAATTTTTTTTCATTTAAGATATTACTTAAATGTATTAATATATCCATATTGTCTGATTTATTGTCTACGTCAATAGCAACTAGCAATGTTTTTCTTTAACATTATTTATTAATTTCTCCAAAAGTTCTTTATAATTAATTTTCTCTCTTAATTTCTTCTGAAGTTCTTTAAAATTAATTTTCTCTCTTAAAAAGACAATGCCATTTATACATTCGTAATTTATTTAATGTAACCGAATGTATTTTTGGTACGGACGACAGCACATCATCCTAAACACAGTGGCGTATTACCTCGTTGTAATACAGGCTATTTTTAACAAAAATGTGTAGGTTGAAGAGCTGTCGACTATACTAAGATAACAATATCTGTTGGGAGTCGATTTCAATCCATAAAATTGTCAATACCTATTGGCATAGCCTCCAGTTTGTTTAGTTGAAAATCAAAGACATACTTATTGAAATACCTATGTATTTTATTTCAAAATTTTCTAATTTTCACCCTTTTTGTTTTCAGTTCAACGTTCCTGGCCCCATTCACCGAGTACCCGCAGTATTTGGGCATAATGGCGATCCTAATATTTGTTTTATGGTTTTTCGTGCCCATCTTGTGAGTAACTTTTAACATTACGTTCATTACCATTTACTGTACACTGAAAATATTTTAGTGTTTAATATTGCAAACAGATACAATACGTATTTCATCATTTGGGACGTGTATAAGTGCTCTCCTGTTTTATAAACTCTTTCATTTCATTTAGTTACTTTTATAATGGACCAAGTTTGGGCTCTCGTAAATTTTATTTTGATTTTAGGTATTTGGTACAACTACAATTTCTCACGCTACAAATTTTTATTGGCATGGCCTCCATTTTCATTCAAAAATATCGTTGACGTCCTTTATGAGATAGTATTTTATCTTTAAGTACTAATCTGGTAAAGGTCGCGGGAAGTACCTGGATGCGGGGAGCACAGGTCCGATCGTTGTAGAAATCCTTGGGGGAGGCCTTTGTCCAGCAGTGGACGTCAATTGGCCGAAACAAACGAACGAATCATATTGATTAAAAATGAAAGTGTGTGCTAAGATACAGAAATAGCTGATTATAACTTAACTAGCGGGCGGGCGCGACTTCGTACGCGTGGATCCCGTTTTACCCCCGTAGGGGTGGAGTTTCGTAAAATCCTTTCTTAGCGGATGCCTACGTAATACCATCTACCTGCAACTGCATGCCAAATTTCAGCCCGATCCGTCCAGTGGTTTGGGCTGTGCGTTGATAGATCACTCACTATGTTAGTCAGTCAGTCAGTCACCTTTGAGTTATTGTACATTTGGATATGGTTTTGAAACAAATAATTCCAAAAACATAAATTAGATAGCATTTTGTGACAAACAAAATACTTAGTCGTCTATAAAAACTAAATTAAATGTTTATTCGCTAATTATTTCAATGAGATTGCCCTGAATTTGAACTAATTTTCTAGTCGTGGGCAATTTAATTGGTTCATATAAATAAATGACAGTCAGACAATTAATATTAATTGTGCCTAATTAACAGCTAACTATTCATAAATGTGCGTTTTCAAGAATAAAAGTATATTTGGAACAAAAAGTTGTTTTTTGTTTGTTACGAGTCTAATTTATGATTCTGATACTTCTGTAATGACAGAAATTATACAATCAAAAAAGGCATTTCTTCCTGGTTTCTTTTGAATAGATAACATAAATTTCAAGTTTTTAGTATTACGAATTATTGCAATAAGATAATTTATGAAGCTGAAACGTTTCCTTTCAAATAATAAAATAAATACCTACAGATTACGAAACCCGAGGGAATGCATTTTATTGTTTTGCTGACTGCGACAATTTTACGTTATAAATGTTAGGGCTTTAGAGGAATAAACAAATATGCAGGTACTGAAGAAAACGTATTACGAACGATAGAGTCGCATGAACAATAACATTTACGTGATGCAATAAATATATTATCGGTAATTATAGATCCCGTCACATAGAATCTAACTCCTGTATTCACAAACATTACTATGAGGTCTCACAGTGCGCGTGGACGCACAGGGTAACACACGAACCAGTCACAGAGCTCTATTTAACACTGTGCGTTAGATTTCGCTTTATTTAAGCAAGCATGGTTTATGAATACGGGCGTTCACTAAGACTGATTTATACCTTTTCCTTTACAGATTGTACCGCCTACGAAAGTCGCTAAAATCGTCGCTGAACATCATTGGGCCAATTATAATCATTATCGCAGTAGTGCTGTGTACATTTCTGGCCAGCACTGAATCCTTGGACTCTATGTTCGCGTCCTGCGAGCGATGGACGCCGATATACCAGGCGTACATTTGGCACAGCGCGATGGTGCAGGCGCTACTGTCCACGCAACTGATGAGCGGGTTCCATATAAGCGGTGGAGGAACCATTTACAGGCATTCTGATGTGCGATGGTAAGTTCTCTCTACTCTACATGACATTGGTTCTTTTGAGATCTGCTTGACCCAGCGTTATTGTGTATCATCATCATCATATTAGTGTGCTTACCATGAGTTTATGTTAGGTATGCTCACTAGCGACTGCGTAAAAAATGACGTTAAAAGTATAGAATTTTTGCACTCGCTAGCTATTAAATCTAACGTAAAATTTTGATATTATAAAGAGCTGTGGTTTTCTGAATAAAGAAAAATAAAATAAAATAAAATAAATAAGCACACTGATTATTTAGTCTCCACAGTCAGACGAATAGAATTAGATGTCAGGAGGTTAAACAACAGGATTTGGATTTAATAGGTAGTCATTTGACGTGGATACGAGGTTAAAAAGAAGAATCAATCAAATCAAATAAAAAGTATTTATTTACACACACAGACATTGGAAACATACATGAGACATTTACATCATGTTTACACTGTAAGAAGCCTGCCTCATTTAATTGTCAGTTAATTGTTATTTTATTAATTGTAAAAATTTTTTTTTGTCGTATTCCAGGACATCCATGTCAATAATAACAACAAATCTCATCGCGAGCTGGGTCTGGGTGTTGATATGGGAGTCGATCGGCGGCACCGGTCGCAAGGACACCAGCTTCGCAGCCATCCTGGTGTTGATCTACCAGTCAAGTGTGTCGGAGAAAAGGAGCAAGGAGTGGCCCCTTTTTGGTTACGGAATTGTTTTTCTTTCTGGCATTATCACAGTGGTAAATATAATTTTTTAATCACCATCCGATGTTTCTATCTTTTGGATGTAAAAACTAAGGTCAAAATCGTGTGAATTACATTGAAACATGCCGTCTCTTACGTCTGTTAATTAAATTATGAACAATGAAATCCAAACTGTGTGTGACCTACGATTACGTATGATCAAGAAAGCCCATCTCTTCAAAAAGTATCTTACTACATATATCACGAAGGCGTTCCTGCGCTGCCCGTATCCAGGTTCTTCCAGCGACCTTCACCAGATCGTTGGTCTACCTAGTGGGGCCCTGCCCACGCTACGTCTTCCGGCCCATAGTTGTCAATCGAGAACTTTTATCAGTGGGCTGAGTGTGAGTTTTCATCAAAAAATGACATTAAATGTATGACGAATTGTACAGCGCCCCTAGCTGGAAACGTTCAAAAACTAAAAGCATAAATTTTTTGTGTGTGACCACAGCTCTACGAGCTATGTGCCGCCCACTGCCACTTTATTAATTTGGTTACCTTTTTTTAAATTATTCTTCCTCTACATTTCAGCTAACCCTACTCTTCCCTGTATACGACAAGCTCCATCGCATCGCCGGCGACCACTGGCGGCTCTTCGCTGCAACACTGTCAGCCATTGGCACAGCCTTCACGGTAGCTGTTCTGACGAGGGGTGTGGAAGTGGCTAGCGTGTTGGACGAGCTGGCCATGCCGGTGCTTGCCGTGTTCACTACCGCCAGTGAGGTGGTTGGATTCGTGTTCATTTATGGTGAGGAAGAAGTATTGAAATCAGAAAACGTGAAAAGTTTTTTAAACTAAAAATATCAAGAAACAATAATAATATTTTAGTTCTGTCACAATAAATAAAACATTAGCTGAAATCATTTTGACTCAAGATGGTTTAACATTTTTTATTGTCCAGTAACAGTTTCCATCCGTTCAATTCATTTCAATAGCATGCTAAAAAACTATCTATCTTATCAAAACCATTATAATCACGACATTATAGCCACTGCTCCGAAAAATCAGGTACTCAAAAAAAAATTGTAAACATCTCAATAGAAAGTAATAAGATCTAATTCACATTTTCAGGTTGGTTCTACCTATCAGTGGACATAGAATTCTTGACAGGCAATAAGTTGCCGTGGTTCTGGGCGTTCTCCTGGTGGACCATACCTGTTCTTCTCATTGGAGTCACTGGATGGTGGCTGCGGACCCTTATAAGGGCCACTTGGGGCCAGGAACAGATGCTGTGGCCCTTGGTCGGGGTGTTCATCGGAATATTGGTCATGATGATCGTCATGGCGGCAGTGGCTGTAGCGAAAGAGGAGCAGTTTAATTTGGCATCGGTAAGTTATGATTAAATTAGGTTAAAAAAATAGATATTCAAAAGGAAAGGTACTGGACAATCAGAAATCTAATAAGTATTGATAGACTTTGATTCTTAGTCAACTAGTTCATCACGTTGCGTAAGCGAGTTTTACTAATTTTGGACTGACTATTTAATTATTACCTACTATCTATGCACAGTCAGTCAGAAAACAGAAAATTTTCGCGAATAAATGTTTATTGAAATTTACTTCACTTCTGAAGTTTTTCTAACTTCTCATTCAAACACTGAATTTTTTAACGCAATATATTTATATTGATATGTTCTCATTTCAGAAAATCACATCAGCATTCAGTTCATCTCGACTATGGGGCCCCGAAGAACCAATGGCGAGATACGTCTGGATGTCCCAACGTTACGCCAATGAGATCCAGAGCTCCAACGACGCCCATTCCGAACCGATCAACTACTCGCAAATCGTATTCAAAACAAACAACGAAAAAAACGATAACTGGATCAAACCCACAGAAAATTACCAAATCCCATACAGCGTTTACTCCAAAAATGGATTCATAGATAGCAGTAGCACAGAAGTGTTTAAAGACGTCACAGCAATATACGCACCACATTCAATACCTAGAAGTAAAAAGAAGAGGAAATCCGAAGAGAAGTTCAGATCACCAAATATCTGCATCGCCAAAAACGAACTAGGCGGACCAACTAATTGTAATTGTAATAGACATTTCACTTTGAACGTGCCAGACCTGAGGAAGAATGAAGTGACAACAATTCTCTGATTCTAGATAGAAATTTTGAATTGAATGCTTCCAGTTACAACTATTCAGTTCATTTTATACCAAATGATGGTAGCGCTCTTGAACATGAAGACATGGTTGTGAATCAAAGTGAATAATTTGCTTGTAGTAAACAGTTGCCAAAACTATTTATAAGGATGCGCCTACATTCTGATACCAGTAAGTAGAATCTCAAATAGGTAGTAAATACAATATCGCTTTAGAAACTAGGGTTTTGAAAGAGAAGTTGCGAGGTTTGGTAACGATAGAATGTGATAAGCAAAGCCATGAAGAGTTTACGCGTACAACGAAGGTGTTGCCTAGTCGTCTAATTTATTGTTATGATAATCATATGAATCAATAAAGTGTTCATACTTTATACCAGTTTATTATCTTTTATTTCTTCCAATATTTGATAACCCTAAATAGGTACTCTTTAGAGTATTACTTTACAGATAGATGTCATATTCATTGATTTTAATAATAAATGGTCGAACTACTCATATAAAATATTACTCTAAGGCAATCTAAGTTTGGAAAGCTCCTAAAATGGCCCAACAAAATTATTGTTCGTTATTTTGAAAAGGATCACGGCGAAAGTATCTGACAAAAGAAACTTAAGTTTGGGCTCAGGAAAAAATACGAAAATGATAATCGTTCACACAGCGAGTGAGCTCGGGCGCGGGAAAAAATGAAAAATTGCCGAAGTTTTTAACATAAATCTCGGAAAATACTCTCAAAAGTATTACTTGTGAGAACCTCTCCATCAGTTTCTTAAGTGTACTAACTTATTTTGATAGGTACCAGACCCTCTGCATGAGTATTGATTACTGCGCAGATGTGGTTTTTAAGACAGTTAAGAAAGATAAATATATTTTAGCATAATAGCCAAGGAAAATTTACCAAGTGACCTTTTATCATGAAGGAATTTATCTATTTTAACAATACACTCGTAATAATTTGGAGTGAGGTCTACTTTCAGTTTGTTATGCTGTTTCTCTTCAGCAGCTAATCTAATCAGCTACCCCTAAGCAGTGGTAGGGTTATTAATAAAAGTTGAGTTATTATGAATCAGACGACGTATACAGAAGTTTAGGACTGCAAGTTGTCCTTTAATAGTGAGTACTTTGTAGCGTAAAAGCCGCGTGATTGTCCGATCTTATGACATGACACGACAGCCAAAAACAAGTTCAAAATTGTCTGTCAAATCACAGAACCTACAGAAACTATGCCTTATGCTTTGACCTTACTCGAAGCAGCGTTCGACCGTCCTATATCAAAGTTTCTTCCAAAACAAATGGCCCGGAATGATTCCCCCTGGCGTTAAGTGCTGGCTTACTCCCGAATTAGGTTAAAGCACTCATCATCATCATCCATCATTTCAGTCATAGGACGTCCGCTGCTGATCATAGGCCTTCCCCAATTATTTTGCAGATTAGCCGGTTTGTAGCGGCCAGTATAATGAAGCAAATCCCAGGACCATGACAACGAAATATCCAGAAGTTTAGCACTATTCGTCCTTTAATAGTAAGTACTTCGTAGCGTAAAAGCCGCGTGATTGTCCGACCTTATGACATGACACGACAGCCAAAAACTGTTCAATTGTCTATCGAATCACAGAACCTACAGACACTATGGCTTATGCTTTGACCTTACTCGGAGCAGCGTTCGTTCTACATCAAAGTTTCTTCCAAAACAAATGGCCCGGAATGATTCCCCCTGGCGTTAAGTGCTGGCTTACTCCCGAATTAGGATAAGGCACGCGTGGGTCATTATTCCGCGTTTTACCGCTAATGAAAATAATAAAGTGTTAGTAATTTGCTAGGACCTTAAGAGGACACCTTGTAATATCGCATTTTATCGGATAAGTAATGGGATTTAAGGGGCGATATTATTTTATTATGATGGCGCCTTGACCTCGGGGTTTTTACTGATCTAGTTGAATAAAACTTCCTTTAGTTTAATAGAAATGGTATATGAGTAATGATAGAGGTTACAAAATCATACGATCTTCATTAACAGTGGAAGAATGGCTTTTATTGTCAAATTTTTATATACCACTGTTTGACATCAATAAAACAGTCTGTCAGGTAGGGATTATAGTTCCAAAACGTTTGTTAGTCGTATACCTCGAAATCAAAAAATCCTTGTAGCTTTTCACCTATTCGCATTTCGCCGCGATATCAAAATTTCTGAATAGATTTTTATTCTTGTAGTATAAATTTTTGATCGCTAATTACAATTGTCTAAAAAATTCATAGTAGATTTACTTTCCTGCCTGTCTTCACTGTATAATAGGCTATTGATAATACATGCTACATCAAAATTTGCTACTGATGTAAAAATCTGTTAAAAATATATGCTAGTAGCAAAATATACTACCGATATTACACGCTACAACAAAAAACGATATCACGGTGAAATGCGAATAGGTGAACAGCTACAAGGATTTTTTGATTTCGAGGTATACGACTAACAAACGTTCCAAAATACTGAACTGTCCTATCCATAACATTGACAGTGGGGCGCCACCGTCAAATACCAGATCACTGGTTCCAATTTTTGCCATGTTGGAAACCATTATTATAGTTGAACGATGGTAGCGCCCCCTGTCATTAAGTTTGGTGGAACAGTTCAGCGTGGGTCATCTATTCATACGCATGACTATAAATATTGCCAACTTCTTCATCTTTACTACGAATAAAATCTGTTCATCATTAGCAAATTGTTTAAAGCATCAACCATATGTTTACTGATTTTCTTTTCAAATAATGTGGCAGAAAAATCACGTATTTGTTTTACAAATAAATGTTAGCTTAATATTTTAAAGTTTTCATTGATATCCCTCTAGTAATTAAAACGCTCGAACAGTCTTCCAACAATAACACTCAAACCCAACTCCTTAATTTTTCTAACAATAACAGCGAAAACCAAACGTCCTTAATTTATCCTAACTTCGACGAACCCAAGTGGAATCCTTAAATCAATCGTGAAGTGTAAAAGCCGATAAAAAGTTCCAAACGAAATAAATTGAATGATAATTTGTTCGATGTCGGAACATAAGGAAAAATTACTCCCGCTTTAGTGATGGGCTGAATCGATAAGATGAAAAACGAACTTATCGAATTGAGATTCAAAACTTGAATGAAACCGTAATGCCAATAAAATTGTTTAAAACTAATAAAGGAAAATGTATGTTCAAAGATGTTTTCAAAGTTGTTAATCAATGGCGACAGGCAAAAAAAAATTGACATAATTAGGTACATAATTCGTTATTAAAAAAAAACATTGAAAAAATATTAGCGGGTAGTTGCAAATTTATTGCTTAGTCAACTTTGTTTTCATACCTTCGTTCAATGATCGGAAAGTCTCAGTTGCCCAGCGACAGTCAATGTGCACACCCGTGTGTTGCGCACGCTCCACGAGTGTACGAGTGACGTTCACTCCTTTTATAGACCGTGTATTTTGTGGTTGTTCGCGCGTGTAGCCGAGTTCTGTGTACCATCATCATCATCAGCTCCGAGGATACCCAGGCAAAAGAACATCGTGGTCTACAGGTTGGTTCCGTTCGTGGCATCAGCTTTAAGGTTAGTGAAGCTTAGATTACCTGTCTGTATTATAAGGCCTTGGGCAAGGCCAGGGAAAAAACGCCTTACGTTAAGCGACTTTTTGAAGTTGTACTTATCGATAAAGGTGTTAATTATGCACAACACTATAACCAAGACGAAAACAAGATTGATAACCGGAGATAACGCGCAGACAATCGGTTAACATTGGACTTTTCAATTGGAAATCTTATAGATTCTGAACGCGGACCCAATAGCTTTTTTTATTTGAGAAAGTCAAAGTTGATTAGTTAAAAGGACTGCAGTAACAATCCTAGTACCTACCTAATATCATAATTGTGAATGTCAGTAGAGACGGGTAAATAAATGTCTTTTTCACGAAAAACGGATTCTGATGGGATTATAAATAGTCTAAGACCCAAAGAAAAACATAAAAAAGTTAACGGGGAACTTATTGGCATGTATCTCACCTGATGGTAAGTGATGATCAGGTTTAAGGTGAAAGCGAGCTTAACCCGGAATCTTCAACCACAGAGGATTATTATTTATCTAGGTTCTTAAAAGGACACGTATTTAATAAAGTCTTTCTTTTAATCTGAAATCAGGCTGAAAATCACTGCAATCTCACTACAATTAACAGTCAAGCAAGACATACTTAGGTACCCGTAACTACATCATTGTAAGGCTCTATTATCAAAGTTTCTACACTAGCAAAAAGCAGCTACCCTATGCAAGTGTACATCACGCATCAAGTTAGAGCACGGCAACTTGAGAAATTACTTCTCCATGCAAGTTGGGACTGTCTTTGTGGAGCTTGCACTGTAAGTAGCTCAAAGTTGCAAGTTTAAGTTGTAAAGTGTTTAATATGTGAGCAAATTTCATGGTAAGAGTAATTTTTAAGTTTGTATTAAGAGGCGAGGACTTGCTTCATTACTCTTATCTCGGAGGCATGGTTTATTTTATTTTATTTCTTGTTTACGCTTTGTTAGGGCTTTATTAAGCATTTCAGCTACTGTAGAATCCAATTGTTGACTAGATTAATTTTGAATTGAACTGATCATAAAGGCAATGGTCGAAATTTGAATATCGAGTTGAAATCAAAGACCATTAGCTGGTGCCAACTGTAAACTGGAAACTAAGTTGATAATCAAATTCCACAATGGCTGCTGCAACGCATCGGACTGCAGAAGTAATAGACACTTTAAATGCTGTTATAGGCATCTTTATGGAAGCTACGAGTATAATGTGTTTCAATTTATGCGTCGAATCCATGCGTAGTACCAAAAGTACAATTCAAAGTTGTCTCAAAGCAAAATAATAATTACGATCTCCAGACAATTTCCATTTTAAATCTATATTTATAAAAGCGAAAGGTCATTGATTGACTGACTCACTCACTTATTACGAAATCTCAGAAACTATAAGTGCTAGGAGTCTCTTTGCATGGGGTTTCCTTTTAGAACGTAGGTGCTCACTAAGAATGGTTTTTACGAAACTCCACCCCTAAGGGAGTAAAACGGGATCCACGCGTATAAAGTCGCGGACAGCCGCTAGTTACATAATTGTACTGATTCTATTCAATACTCCAAATTAAAAATAAAGAGCAATAGGCTCGATCCAGTAGGTAATAACCGAGGTCCCCGGGGACGCTGAGTTACGAGCGCATTTGTCCCCGCACGACCTGACGGTATCTGATTGGCGGAGGGCGAGGCGTTAAAATGCTGCAGATAATTCTTTAAATAGAACTTTTGCTGGGATTGAAAAAAAAGGTAAGGAAAATTTAAATATTTCACTCGATTCAGCCAAATGACGTCCCCAAGGATTTTCACAATGACCAGTGTTGCGCTGCTCGCATCCAGGTACTTCCCGCAACCTTCACCAGATCATCAGCCTACCTAGTGGGAAGCCTCCCTACACTACATTTTCCGGCCCGGGGTTGCCACTTTAGAATTTATCTTTCCCAATGGTTATCAGCTCTACGAGCTGAGCTACGTCCCTCGCCCACTACCACTTAAATTTCGGTTACTTTGGTTTTTCTGCAAATCTTCTCATTTCTGATTCGATCACGCAGGGAAACTCCGAGTATAGCACGCTCCATCGCTATCAGTATTTGTTGGGGTTTTGCGTATTATCATCATCAAAATCAGATTATTTGATATCCACTGAAGGATTAAATGTACTCGTACCTCTTTAATTTACCACAGTCTATTGGAGGATTTAGATTTTATTTGTTAGTATTTGACGAAAAATTTCCACTTCTCGTAAGCGTCATTTTAGCCCTCCTTGATAAGAGGTCATTATTAGTTGCTATTAATTTGCGACAATCTGCCCTACGTCACCGGACTTTTTGTCACAAAGGTCAACACGCACTTTGGTGACCGCGCAAAAACCGCCCGTAAAACTTGTGACAAAGCGATGCAGTGTGGCCCACAGAAATTAAATGTGATTTATCTTGGAATTAGTCTGTGGTTGTAATTGCGGTGCTGTGGGGAAAGGGGTCAAGTATGTTTGTTTTAGAGGGTGTTATGTGTCTATTTTTAAAAGGATCACTAACCACTTCTTTATGGAGTCCCCCAAAGCACTTCATTAAGCGTAAGTAAGTAATTAAGTACAAGCATCAAAAAGATACTCCGTTGTTATTACCTACTCTTTAACGCCGTCATGGCTAGAGAACTGTTTGTCAATTCAAAAATCACTCCCTGTTTTATTTTAATGTTGCTAAGCATGTTTAGTAACTTACTTGAATCCTCGCTTCCTGACCTGAACAATTGATGTCAGGCTCTTATTAGCTATGTCGGTCTTAAAACCTGATAAGTATCTACTAGCAGTGAATTCAGTTTTCAAACCAAAAGAAGAAAATCACTCTCTTGCACGCTTTGCAGCTCAAAAAATTTAATTGGTTTAATTATTCGATGATCTCTTTTCTCTATGGAATCTATGGAAACTTGTTGGGTACAATTTTTTTGAAAAAATAATGTAGGTACTACTGCTGTCATCTACACTTTACACATAATCTGAAATTAAGCACAAACGAAGCGTACCTCCGCACAGTTCGAAACACTTGAACCATGATTATTAAAACAGCAAAGTCTAGATTAAACCTCGTTTAAGTCAGAGCTCGTCATCCGTTTCCCGGTAAAACTCCTAAACGGCAATTAAGTACGCTGCCTGGGACAGGTGGCGCCTTATTAAACTAGGACGGACGGTTAATTTACGTTACTACCCTAACCGTGGTTAGATAACTAGTTTTCTTATTAGATTTATAACTTTAATTAGGTCTGTGTGAACTGAGAGGATTTGGGATTTGTATGGGTGGGATGAATTTGTACCTCAATAAGAGAAAGCATATTATTGTTTGTTTTCTAACGTGACCGTCTTAAGATTAGGACATATGCTCCCCGGAGGATATTTGAAACCAAAGTGCTTACATCATCATCATCATCACTTCAGTCATAGGACGTCCACTGCTGAACATAGGCTTCCCCCAATGACTTCCACATCGCACGGTTAGTAGCGGCCTGCATCCAGCGCCTTCCTGCTACCCTTATCAGGTCGTGGGTCCACCTTGCAGGTGGACGTCTCACGCTGCGTTTTCCGGTACGTGGCCTCCACTCCAGAACCTTGCTGCCCCATCGGCCGTCAGTTCTGCGTACTATGTGCCCTGCCCATTGCCACTTCAGCTCGCTAATCCGTCGGGCTATGTCAGTGTTACATGGTAGATTTGAAATTATATAGCTTGTAACAGCATATCAGACTTTACATTTCTTTTTGCAAAATCGCCCCTATTACATTAAAAAAACTTATTTATGTATTAAGCTTGACGTCGTCGCGTCATACACTTGATATAGGTTGTGATCATGAGGTGATATTAAACTATCGTTTCAGTAAAAACATTTATAGCAAGTTGTGCTTCTACGACACAATTAATACTTTCCCTGATTTTTCCGGCACAATCGATAAATATTAAAGGGCGATGATAAACACTGAACATTAGATTAACAGGCTCGTTATAATTGCTGTGCTGCCTGCAACCAGCCTGTTGTTATTGCGAAATTAATTGGCGAGTAATTGGCATCGCCATTCGCGTCTGAAGTAGGCTTGCCAGGTGGCCGGGATATCCGGGATATTCTCGGAATTTTGCGCCCCGTGTCCAGGCGTTCATCGTTTCAGCCAATGACGTCCACTCAAGACTAAGACCTCCGCCATGGATTTCTATAACGACCGGTCTTGCGTTGCCCACATCCAGATACTTCCTGCGACCTTCACCAGATCGTTTGGTCCACCTAGTGGGGGGCCTGTCCATACTACGTCTTCCGGCCTAGTAATTAGACCTTATTGTCCCGGATTCCAAAAACCTACTAGTTTTGTAACAGAATAAATTAACAACGAATGACATGGCTGGCCTGCCTGTGAGTCCTACTAAGTACGAGTACATGTGTACCTGTCTGATAAAAGTTCGTTCGTTCGTTTCAGCCGAAAGACGTCCACTGCTGGACAAACGCCTCCCCCGAGGATTTCCACAAAGACCGGTCCAGCGCCGCTCGCATCCACGCACCTCTGCGACCTGCGACAGATCGTCGGTCCACCTAGTGGGAAGCCTTCTGATAAAAATATGTATTTGAAAATAAATGGCATTTTCTTTTTCAAATACTAATTATTAATCCTTTGAAAATAAAAAAACAAGTTATTTTTTGGGTGGCCAAGAAGACCTAAAACCACAGTCCTAGAATTTTCCCGGATATGGCAACCCTAGTCTGAAGGCGCCCTGCTATTGACTGTTAGTTAATTAGAGCCAAATCGGGGGCTGTGCAACCGGCCCGGTTGAGCGGAAGGCCCCGTTAATAAGAATCCGTGGTTAGGGGCTGGCTAAGATGGCAATGATTGCAATTTGTTAAGCATAATTCAAAGGGTCTAATATCAAGAGTGTGTTTTAGTCTTTTGATAAAAATTAGCTGTAAAAATAATTTTGATAAAAATAAGAATCCGTAGTTAGGGGCTGGTTAAGAAGGCAATGATTGCAATTTGTTTTACATAATTCAAGGAGACTCTACCAAGATGTGTTTTAGTCTTTTAACAAATACAAACAGTAACCCCCTTATTAATAAAAAGTTACACCACGGTTACACGCTTGTTGGACATTGTTTTTTGCCATACCTACTAAACGTCACTTTAAAACACTGTGATGTAATGAGCGTGTAATTTTTATTAGTTAATATTCAGCATGATTCAAAGTGGCATAAAAAGTCTATTGGAAAAAGAAAAGAAGAAAAGAGTTTCTTCTCAGTCGTTATACTCTTGACTTCTAATCTTGTGGTCGTCTTATCAACTTTTACTTAGGGTGGGTTGCACCATCTTACTTTAACTTTGACAAACGTCAAAAATCTGTCAAACTCCATACAAAAAACGCCGGTTATCGTTATAGTTACGATCAAAGTTAGGTGATGCAACTCATCCGATGATCAACTGAGATCAATGTTATAACCGATAGCGATCCAAAATAACTTTGATAGCATAAAAACAACGCACTTTCCTCAACCCTGATAATGCTTATCCAAGTTTAATCCGACCCACGTGTACGATTTATAGTACCTACGGAATTTAGGGGTGTCACTTAAAAAAGTTACTTTTTTATTTATACGACATATTTTTATTTTTACATTATATATTTTTAACAAGTAGGTTTAAAATGCATATTATTTTGAATTACGACAGGTACAGTCAGCGGCCGTGGCTGAGACGTGGTCGCTTACTATGGGCCTCATAAGAAGGCTCAAGGTCACCCAAAGAGCGATGGAGCGTGCTATGCTCGGAGTTTCCCTGCGTGATCGAATCAGAAATGAGGAGATCCGTAGGAGAACCAGAGTGACTGACATAGCCCGCAGAATCGCTAAAATCAAGTGGCAGTGGGCAGGGCACATAGCTCGAAGAGCTGATGGCCGCTGGAGCAGGAAAGTTCTTGAGTGGCGACCACGAGCTGGAAGACGTAGCGTGGGCAGGCCTCCCACTAGGTGGACCGACGATCTGGTGAAGGTCGCGGGAAGTACCTGGATGCAAGCGGCGCAGGACCGGTCTTTGTGGAAATCCTTGGGGGAGGCCTTTGTCCAGTAGTGGACGTCTTTCGGCTGAAACGAACGAACGAACGAACAGTCAGCGGCAAATAGTTCGTGATACGCAAAGTGGTCAAAAAGTTGAACACAACCATATTCCAATTATTGCAACAAAGTCGTGTAAGAACTTATCGGCTACTTGTCATGGACTATTTGACGCTACTTGTTGGAAAGATAAATATTTTTTACTGTTTAACTATATTAAGTAGGGGAGACTGGGGCTGGTTTTAACAGGGGTAAATACTAACAGCGTAATTACATAGAACCTATTCGACTTACCACGCTAATTCCAACGCACTTTGTGCCTACTAATAAGCGCGAACGTGTCTCGACCTGTCAGTTGCCGGCCAAGCGTCACGGGAGCAGGTTGCGTCAGACGCCTCCAATTTCACAGGAAAATGAACTTTTTTACGTGTTTAATTTTTTGCATTACTCTTTAAATATGTATCGTAGAAAATTGGCTTTGGTATTGCATAAATCCGAATTTATTGTATTTTTCATTAATTTCAAAGTTTTAATCGAAAATATAACCGGTAAAAGAAAAACAATAATTTTGTGCAAAATGAGGTCGTGGGGTTGGTTTTAACAAAATGCACGGGGTAGGTTCTAACGCGTTAATATTTGCCTCGAACATTGAGTAAGACTGACTTTTATAACCAAAGTTGTATGTTGATTTATTAGAGGAGTATTTTTTTTGTTATTTTATTTGATAAAGATAGATTTAGTAAGTTTTAAGTTTATTACACATGTTTAAACGGTAAGGAGCCGAATTTCAATGATCATTTGATGATCAAAAATTATTTTTTGTTCTTTGATTTGAGTAATGCTGATTGAGTGAGTCAGTTTATTTAACTAATAAAATTTAAGTTTTCTGTTTATTTTATGAACGGTAAGGAACCGCATTTAATTTTATTAGTGTTTCTAATAAACATTGATTATTATTTTGTTGTTTATCTTAGCCAAAATCCCATTCCCAACTATAAATCATTTCTTACCCCCCCTGTTAAAACTTTCCCCAGCGATGTTAAAACCAACCCCAAACCGGGGGTAAGATCTAACAAGTGACTTGTTTGGCAAAACTCGATTTTTCTCAGATATGGTAATTATTATATACATTTTGTTGTACTTTACGTAAAGCTCATTAAATTTGACATCACGTACCAAAAAACCATGTTTCTTGCTAAAGCAGTTTAGAAAATATTACGCTCAAATCAAAATTTGTTAGAACCAGCCCCAGTCTCCCCTACTGTATCTCGGTTTGGTCAAATAAAATAACGACAATGAGAATCACAAACACGAATGTTTTACAAGCTAGATAAATAAATATCAAAATAGTCGACATCACATCTCATTGTGTATTTTTCTTGCGAAATAGCAGTTATTTCAATTACTAACATACCATAACACAGAGTTTAGCTTGATGTCCCATCGACTGTAACAGTGAAACAAATTTCATTGAATAGGTACCTACAATAATGTCGGCCGTTTGGTGTAGTGGTTCAGAACGGACTATTATGCCGAGAGGTCCCGGGTTCGATTCCCGGCCGGGCAGAAATTGAAATGATGAATTTTAATTTCTGTGACGGGTCTGGGTGTGACTATGTATAATATTTATGTATTTATAAAAAAAAAAGTATATTTAAGTAGTATATCCGTTAAGCTTAGCACCCATAACACAAGCATTAAGTTGCTTACTTTGGGGCTAGCTGGCGCTGTGTGAAATTGTCCAATGATTTATTTATTTATTTATAATAATAAAATAGGCTTTAAAAAACAGATCCCTTCCACTTTTGTTCTTTGTTTCAACCCTCACCACAACTAGGTAAACGCAAGAAAAAGGTTCTAGTTAGCAAACGGCGGGGTTAACTGCGGAACAGATCAGGTGAGCGGCGAATTAATCACACCTCCGAAGGGATCGGGCGGTAGTCAGCGTTTGGTCAGGCCAGGAAATTGGCGGTAGACGTTTGATATCGATTGAAGGTTAATGGCAAGATGATTATCGAAGTTAAAGACTGTGGGTATTAAATTGAGCATTAGTGATTCTCAAAATACGTTCTGGAGGATGTAGCGTGAGCAGGCCTCCTACTAGGTGGACCGACGATCTGGTAAAGGTCGCGGGAAGAGCCTCGATGCGGGCAGCGTAGGACCGTTCACTGTTGAAAACCTTGGGGGAGGCCTTTGTCCAGCAGTGGACGTTATTTGGCTGAAACGAACGAGCGAACGATACTCATAATTGCTAAGTTGCGCACGATTCAAGTTTTAATATTGAACAGGTACAAAATAGTAGGATTGGAATTTGGACATTACAGAGACGTTAAGAAAACGTATAGATCAAAATCGATGAAACAGTGACGCAAAATAGTATTTGTTACAACTGCATTTAAGACAGATTTTAGGACTTGATGTGCGAATGTTGTCGTAGCGCGTAGTAATAGTAAGAGTGTTCCTATTCAGGAAAGTGCATGAAATTCAAATTGCTTACCCACCGACCAATGTGGGCAGCTGGTGGGTTATGTGGGGCTACCCTCTGAGAAGTTTAAGTAGATCGTGTGCCCTAATCGTAACATAACCAGTAGGTATCTTTTCTTTTTCGCATATCGTGAGTTAATTTCCCTAACTTCGTGGCTTCGTTCCACTCACTCGCACAGCCTTTTCTCAGTGAGAATAGAATCTCATTCAATTATCTAAATGAAATCCGGATCGCTCTGTGATCTTGCGACGGTAACACAATTTGCACGTCCACTCCTAGACTTCGGTCAGTAATCGAATAAATGGGACCCGTGACTCGTTAGTTTTACTCATTAACTTATGGGGTTGTTTGGTTATAAATTATTTAGCGCGTGCCCTGATGGAATT
Source organism: Ostrinia furnacalis (assembly GCF_004193835.3). Taxonomy (NCBI): domain Eukaryota; kingdom Metazoa; phylum Arthropoda; class Insecta; order Lepidoptera; family Crambidae; genus Ostrinia; species Ostrinia furnacalis. Next base: position 57,963 of record NW_021134534.1, read on the forward strand.
GCTTCTTTTTTGGGGAAAAATTAGATTTGGTAAATAAGATTACAAACCTGTGACGAGTATTTAAAGGTCAGAATCAATAAGAAATTAATCTGTTTGGAAGCTGTTTTAGTAAATTCTTATAAACGGTTTTGAAAAGGTTGTTTTATATCCAACTAGCGGCCGCCCACGACTTCGCACGCGTGGATCCCGTTTCACCCCCTTAGGGGTGGAGTTTCGTAAAATCCTTTCTAAGCGGATGCCTATCGTACGTCATAACATCTACCTGGATGCCAAATTTCGATCCGTCCAGTGGTTTGGGCTGTGCGTGATAGATCCCTATGTCAGTCAGTCAGTCAGTCAGTCACCTTTGTGTATATTTAAGATGAATTCAGAAAATGAGGAACATTTTATCAAAATACACAAGTTTATAAACAACTTGTAAAGTAAACATCTTTGTATTTCTGTCGCCGATCGCTCGACCGGATGGAGCTGGTGCGGCGCGCCGGATATGACGTGCGACCTGATATCCGGCTCGTGATTTATTTTATTTGTCCTCAAATAATGTACGGCTTATTTTTTTTTCTTAGAATATCCTGTGTGAGTACTAAGCAAGTGTATCGTACTTCCGTTGATGGACTTTGGACATCTTAATATAGAAATAACTTTTGAACCAAAATAAAATTAGTTCAACGACCTTTTTATATTTGAGTATTAGGATAGATCTCATTAGCCTTCATGATAAATAAATAAAAATAACTTTGTTCATTGCACACTGCGCCATCTAGTCTCAAATTAAGCAAAACTTGTCCTATGATTACGAACTAGACAACGGATATAAACATGCCTATACATTTGTTCATCGCCCCAAAAGTAATCCCAGGAAATTTTAAATACCTACACTTGTAATAAAATGGCTAACCTCAGCGAAATACTTACTTGGAGATAAAAAATGATCTCTTCAGAATCCCCGTTACAGAATTAATATCTACTTGTTAATTAAGCTGTTTCTTTCCCGGTCCAGACAGAATAACTCTCATTGGCATTCTAATCCTACAGAGCAGTGTTTCCCAAAGTTGTCTGGGCTACGACTCATCAAATACAAGTTCCCAAACTCGGGACCCACCTAGTAGGATAATTAATCATCATCATCATTTCAGCCATAGGACGTCCACTGCTGAACATAGGCCTCCCCCAATGACTTCCACATCGCACGGTTGGTAGCGGCCTGCATCCAGCGCCTTCCTATTACCTTTATCAGATCGTCAGTCCACCTTGGGTGGACGTCCAACGCTGCGTTTTCCGGTACGCGGCCTCCATTCCAGAACCTTGCTGCCCGATCGGCTGTCAGTTCTGCGTTCTATTTGCCCTGCCCACTCCCACTTCAGCTTGCTAATTCGTCGGGCTATGTCAGCGACTTTAGTTCGTTTACGAATCTCCTCAGTAGGATAATTAACCTTTACCAATATGAGGTATAGGACTTTTCAAATTACAATCCGTCCGGGCGGCTGACACCTAGTAGCCATAACGTAAGCCTAAGTCGTAAGACATAAGCCTTGATCACACCTATCGAGTGGACGGGCGAGACATTAAAATGATACTAGGCCGAGAGAGTTGGGTGAGCGAGTCAACGTCCCCTCACCCGTGACCTCCAGCTGCCAGAAGCAGAGGACGCCGAAACCACCCAGCCTGCTGCGCCTGCGAGCCCCGTCTCCGCACCGGCCATCACAGCACCAGCCGTCACACACCGGCACAATGCTCGATGGCCTCAGTAGAGCCTCTCAACAAGTGGGCCTCAAAATGAACATGGTCAAGACAAAAATCATGTCTAATGTCCGTGTTGCGTGTCCACTCCTCTGAAGGATGGAGACTCTACACTCGAAGTTGTCGACAATTATGTATACCTGGGACAAACAGTCCAGTTAGGTAGGTCCAACTTCGAGAAAGAGGTCAATCGTCGAATCCAACTCGGATGGGCAGCATTCGGGAAGCTTCGCCATATACTCATGTCCGAAATACCGCAGTGTCTCAAGACGAAAGTCTTCGAGCAGTGTGTGTTGCCAGTGTTGACATATGGATCCGAAACGTGGTCGCTTACTATGGGCCTCATAAGAAGGCTCAAGGTCACCCAAAGGGCGATGGAGCGGGCTATGCTCGGAGTTTCCCTGCGTGATCGAATCAGAAATGAGGAGATCCGTAGGAGAACCAAAGTAACCGACATAGCTCGCAGAATTGCTAAAATCAAGTGGCAGTGGGCGGGGCACATAGCTCGTAGAGACGATGGCCGTTGGGGCAGGAAAGTTCTCGAGTGGCGACCACGGGCTGGAAAACGTAGCGTGGGCAGGCCTCCTACTAGGTGGACCGACGATCTGGTAAAGGTCGCGGGAAGAGCCTGGATGCGGGCAGCGCAGGACCGTTCATTGTGGAAAACCTTGGGGGAGGCCTTTGTCCAGCAGTGGACATCATTTGGCTGAAACGAACGATGAGAGTGTGAGTGTGTGTGTGTGTGTGTTAGCGTGTGTGTGGGTGTGTATGTAGATGAGTAATTGGTGTAAGGGCGTACTATTCCACGATATAATCATAAAAAAAAATTGAAATTAGAATTGCTAGACCCAAAACGTGTTTGCATACATATTTTGTTAAAAATTCGGGACAGTCGCCCCGCCCCCATTCGAATTCGCGCGCTGTAACAATCTGTAGTTTTCATTAATAAAGCGTATCAAAATAAAAAACATGAGACCTCAAATATAATATCAGTAACCAATAATCATTAATAAAGCAGCTCACACAACTTTGCTTAGAATAAACTTTTTTGTAGTTCGTTCAGTAAAACCTCAATTAGAAAAATCTAATGTATCTTCATATTAAAGTTGCCCTCTCTGTATTTCTAGTCGCTCACTTAGTAATTTAGTCGCCCGGATAGTATTTTTATGTCTGAAATGTAATAATCAAAACCCACATTTTGTAAGCTCGTTCTGGATTTTATTATTGATCAATATTCGTCGTTAGTTTGGTAAATTTATCGCTTACTCAAATTCATACCGCTCAAGGTATTAAAACAGTATGCCATCATCAGTCGCAAAGTTTTTTTTTAGTCGCTCGTTTTATAATTCCCCGTTTGGGAAAACCTGCTACAAAGAGTACTCGATAATTAACGCTGGCAGACTGCGATGTTCAGTTTGGCCTTTTTTGAGATTATTTTAATTCCGTTTCCATACTGGAAACAATTTTTATTTCGTCTCGCTACTTTGTTACTTTTAGGGTCGACACCTAATACTATGTGCTTCTAAAAGATACACGTAAAATTAGTTCCTAAAAAGTGAAGCTATTATTTTATTGACTTTAGGTAAAATGATTTTTCAATTTTAAAATCGACTGACTCAGCTTAGGTACGATCTAAGACTAATAAATAAATTACAAAGACCTTGTTTCAGACTCAGGTGTGTACTTCAAATAAAAGTTAAACATTATATTCTAGAGAGAGCCATTTTGCCCGCGATGTCACCCACGTGAATTTTGGACTGTTACAGAACGACTTCACCCGTTTTCAAAACCGAGATAAAAAAAACTGACAAACTATGAAAGGGTTTTAATCGTGAAAGAGCAGGCAGACAGGCAGGGTTACTTTTGCATTTATAATACATTTAGGGTGGATTCGACCAAACAAGACTAAATAATTAATCTCAGAATAAATCGTCAGTTTGGACATATTTCCCGTAATGAAACTATCAATGTTCCAGGTATACCAGGAGTTATTCTCGGATAAAAGTTTGGTCGAATCGGGCCTTAGTAAGTTAGTAAAGTAATAGCTGTTATCTTTTAAAATATTATATTGAACCCAAACCGTTACTGCAGCTCGCACTGTCCTCTCCCAGTATCTACAATAGAACAAGGCTTAATGGTGCAGCGAGGGACAGCTTTAAGTAACGGTTAAGCCTTAACGTTTTTCCGCTTGTTCGTACTCTAATGATATGCTTGAGTAATGCACATAGATTTAGTGCCATCTGAACTGGGGAATACATTTAGTAGAGAAATTGGGAATAAATATCTAATACTTACAAGTTTTTATTGTTCTTCTACTGTTATTAAGTGATGAGATTTTTTAGAACTTGCATAGACTTTTGGAATGTTTATGTACAGGTTTGGAGAATGAAAAAAAACTGCGAAAGTAAATTACTTGCCTGATATAATACTAAAAAGTAAAAAAAAGTGTTTTAAATATTCTGTTAACTTTTTTTCTTCTCCTAAATCAACCCAATATCTCGCAATTTGTACAGTCTTATACTCGTACTACGATAAAATAAACTAAAACCAATAATCTTCAATCGCTTCCACTCAGTACAAAGTTTTCCGAACTACAATAATTTATATTTACGAAACTGAATTTCATATCGGACCATTCCGAGTAGGTGTGTGACAGACACGTTGATAAATGTCCTACAAGTAAATCATGGCTGGCAGGAATATTTTACGCATCGTCGGTAATGTATGACCCAACTTTAATAGTGCGTGTGTATGATTTAGGTCATGCAGATGTTTTTGGGTTAGATTTATTTTGGGTTCCAACCCTCTAAGAATATTTTTTCTGGGTAGGAAATAACCATCAATTCGCTGACAAGAACCGTTTGAAAACGAAAAATAAAGACACAAACAAAAATATTGCAATGGTGTTCGGGAGACCATGCTTTGACATCATTGTGTACCTATGTTTTTGTCTAACATCCTTTACGTTCGTTAGTTCGTTCGTTTCAGCCAAATGTTGTCCACCTGGACAAAGGCTTCCTCCAAGGTTTTCCACAATGAACGGTCCTGCGCTACCCGCATCCAGGCTCTTCCCGCGACCTTTACCAGATCGTTGGTCCACCTAGTAGGAGGCCTGCCCACGCTACGTCTTCCAGCCCGTGGTCGTCGAGAACTTTCCTACCTTCACGATCCATATTTAAATTTTATTATGTAACAATATGTATACTTAGGTTAGATGTTAAACAATGCGAATCATACTATAAATAACAGAACAACCTGACGTTACCCCTTAATTTGAAGTTACACAGATCCGCGTATCACAACCAAAACGTACCGTTCAACAAAGTTACCGCCAAGTTAGCATAATGTAAGCAAACCATAACTCCGTAGTTAGCCTCACTAAACTTTACACCCGTTACATATGCGTATAACCACTTTAGAGCACGCTGGCAACGTAAAAAATACAACCAAAAAATAGTACTTCTCGCGTTGGGTTATTCCCAACGAAATCATGAACTAAGCACAGAACACTCGTATAACAAAGTTAACGAACCACGAATGGGTGCGCGGGAATAACCCAAAATGGTGGATTGCAACAATCGTGCAAAACGCAGTAAATTTCACTTCCCGACGCAAGTTTTGGGAGACGAGCGGGTCGTGCTAACTATGGGAAATTGAGTCGTTGATTCTGCATAGAAGTGCAATTGAAAATAGCATCATCATAAAAGGTACCTGTACAAGCTGAAATGAACAGTTTAAATCCGTCTATCTGAGACCTAGGGCTAGGAAGCGCGCCGTGGTATACTTTATCGACGTCAAAATGTATAGGCAAAATCGATAAAATGGCGTGATAGCCGCTTATCGCGGCGCGCATCCTATACCTACAGGTGCCATATTTTTGCCGTCTTCATTGTATCAAGAAGCAGAAGTAGATTAAACTGGCCGTTAATCCACTTGTAACACAAGCATAATATGTAGCTTACCACGAGGGTTTAGTCAAACTAATTTAGCACACAATATTGTGCTCAGTACTGTCAACTAGATAGCTCTCGTAGACATTAGAAATAGTATATTTTATAACCTACATGTAACAAATAGTGTATCTAAAAAGCTTGTAACTAGCACCATATCCAAACGAAGCCAACCACGCCATTTGTATAAAGTTGCGCCGCGAAACTTTGAACGAATTATTCATTGGCATGCTGTATAAAACTGCAATAATGTTGCTGGTGGCTGTAGGTTCTATCTGCTAGCATATCGGCTGTCTTTTTTGCTGTCAGTGTTTTTAGAAGACTATTGCAGAACCACAACCTCGTGAAGAGTCGTGGAAATAGTTTTCGTGAATAGAGCCTTAATATTTCAAAATACAGTTAATTTTCAGTCAATTTTGACCTCTGATGGATGCGTAAGAATCTACTGGAATTAAATTAAAATTCAGTATCTAGTCGTCCACTGCTGTACAAAGGCCTCCCCTGAGGAATTTCACAACGACCGATTATAAATTAATTATGATTCACATGAAAAATAATTTTCCTGATTTTAGCTAGATTATATTATAAGCAAATGAATCTAAATAAAACAGAAACACTTTATCTTCAATATCATTAGAAAATAATCGAATTCCCTACTAATCTATACTATAGGAGACTGAAAACAAAAAAAATAATAGCATAAACTCAGTTGTATCAGACATTTACTGACTTTGATAACTAACTTTACATAGACTTCGTTCTATCTCTTGCTATACGCAAACTTGCTAATTACTTTCCACTGCATACTTGATTGCTCTCGTATCCGGCGGAAGTAGGCTGTTATTTTGTTATTGAACACCGGCCTTGGTACAAGGCAGGCAACGGCACATCAAGATAAATACTTTGGTATTTTTTGTTTATATAAAAGGTACTATTTTGAAATGTAGCTATTGACTGTATTTTAACTGTATTTATAACTTTATAATTTCCTTATGATACCGATATTAGGGTCCAAATCATAGAATGACACCTTAAGGTGCTTCCTCACCAGGCATTCACCTGTAATAACGAGGATTTAAGATTAGATTTTGAGCATGAAGGATTCTACTCGTAAACACCAAGCCGCCGTTCGGTGTCGGCGGCTTTGTTTCAAAATAATCATGTCGACGACTCATGTCGGAGGGTCAGCGGGTTTGGTGTTTAGATTATAGAGGTACCTATTACCTAAATTACAGAATATTGTGTCCCTGACTAGGCGAGCATTTTGCTTGTTTGTAATAATAAAATTCAGATTTGATTGTACAAAATTAAAAGAAAATATTATATTACAACACACTGTACGAGGGCGGCACTGAAAATTTCGGGAATCAAGGAAGTGAAACAACATTACTATTTAAAATGTATTTATTGCTTTTTAAAGTATTCTCCGCGAAATTTGACACATTTTTCCATACACGAAACCAATCATTGAAGCAACCATTGCATTTGGAAGTTTGGGTCTCCAAAATGGCCGTTTTGTAGGCTTCCACAGCTTCTTCAGGTGATGAAAATCTCTGACCACGCAATTTATTCTTTATTTTAGGGAAAGTATAGAAATCATTAGGGCTTAGGTCGGGGCTGTACGGCGGATGGACTAATAATTCTATGTTTTCTTGCTCTAAAAACTCTTTTGTTCAGTGCGCGGTGTGAGAACTCGCATTGTCGTGATGGAGGATGATGCGGCGGTTGCAGTTCTCTTTACGGAGTTCAGAAACGACCTGTGACAAACAAATGCTAGCATACTAATCTGCATTAACCGTTCTTTGTCCCCCAAGAGGAATAGTCGCAACATGGCCGGTTTTGGAGACAAACGTGGCCACCATTTTTTTTGCAACACTCCGTGAACGAACAATTTTTGTTGGCTTTAATTCATTTTCGAACACCCAAACTCGTGACTGGTTTTTTGTTTCGGGTTCGTACGCGTATATCCATGATTCGTCACCTGATACGATGTTGTATACAGCATTTGAGGATCCTGCATGTAATCTCCCGAGAGTTCTGACGCACCAAGTANGTAAATTGCTTAGTGTTGGAAAGGATTTTATCAGTGAAGCCCATGTTGTTAAAATATCAGCTGGCAGTGGCTCATCCCAAGTTACCTTTTTAAGCCATAGTGTTTGCAGCATGATTTTCAATTTGATGACACACGGAGCTAACAATCCTAGAGGGTCAAAAACCCGTGCAATAATAGCAAGCATTTCCCGCTTTGTGTTGTTAGTTGGGGAAGGAATATTTATTGGAAAGCATAATTCATCCGATTGCGTTTGCCAATTTAAACCCAAAGTCTTAAGAACGTCGGAATCTTCAATGTTTAAGTTGAAGGGTGACTGACTTTGGTTATCAAACAACAAGGCTGGCTCATTAGACCTCCACTTCCTCAATGGCATGCAAGCAGAAGCAAGAGCTTGAGTAACCTTATTGCGGATTGAAAGGGCCTGGTTGATTTGGTCAGCGCCAGTCAGCAGGTCATCTACGTAAAAGTCATGAATAATAACCTCAGAGATATCTTTGTCACTACATTCAATGCCGATTTGTTTCAGGCATCTTGTTGCCAGAAACGGGGCACTCGCTGTGCCATAACTGACGGTGTTTAACTCATACACCTTAAGTGGACTTGACATAGCATCACGCCAGATGATTTGCTGCAAGTGTCTGTCAGAGGGATGTACAGATACCTGTCGGTACATTTTCTCCACGTCAGCTGATAATACGTATCTGTACATTCTAAACCTGATTAAAATTGACAGTAAATCGTCTTGCACGGTTGGTCCTACCATCTGTAAGTTATTTAGGGACATACCGGAAGTAGTAGGCGCACTGGCATTAAATACTACGCGTAGCTTGGTAGTTAAACTGTGTTCTCTCAATACGCCGTGATGAGGTAAAAAATAATTAATCTTATTTTTATCAATTATAGACTCAGACATGTGGCCTAAAGATATGTACTCTGACATAAATTCCTTGTACATTTTGTCAAGAGGTGGCTGGGACATATTTCTGCGTTCCATAGATAAAAAACAGCGTTTTGCTCTTTGTAATGAGTCGCCTAAAACCTCAGGAGAATTCTTTAGAGGTATTTTAACACAAAAACGGCCATCCTCTAAGCGAGTCATATTTTTGACAAAATGATCTTCACAATTCTGTTCTTCGATAGAATAACTTGATGACTGACGGCTGACCTCCTCGAGTGACTCAATTCCATTTTCTCAACGACTAAACAAGTTTGACAAGACCTTGTGATACGACCGAGAATCTTTTTTTAAATAAATAAATGGTATACGATTTTTAAAACCCTGGAGTTTGCAATTAAATAGATTTTAATATGACTGGAACAGTGGAAATATTCCATTCCCGATACTTTTAGTGCAGCCCTCGTATAAGCAAGTTGCACACTATTATGCTCAGTTCTTCTTCTCTTACAACAGTGTAATACTCGACTCTGAAACATTACATTACAGGCAAATGCTTAGGTGAGGATGTACCTTTAAATCGTAGTTCTAGTCCGTGATAGATCTAAGTATTGAAGATAAACCAAATACCGTAGCTGAAAAAATCCTATTTACATTTTTACCGCCATTTTCATAACCCTCCAGATATAATGTGCCCTCATAACACTTATATCTTTCCCAGCATATTGCAGTCCCTCCTCAGTCAGACTGTCAACGCACTGTCGAACTATCCTCCTACAACAAAGGGGTACAAAAGTGCTCAAAGCCGCGTGCGTTCAGGTAAGCGTCATTTGACGAGGGTCCCCGTTTTATTGCTGTTCATAATCCATTATCGATATTGTCAATGTTTTATGGGCAGTACTATCGATCTTATAATAATGTATGTACTAATGGTACATAGTGATAATATTGCTAGCTTTATTGGTACATTAGAATAATTTTATTGATACTTTGGCGTACGTAATTTAAAAATATCGATGACCATAGGTTATGCCAGACGATTATGGCATACCGTATGCCACCAAAGTTTCGTGGCGCAGCTGCAGTGTAAAATGACCAAGGATTTTATTTGTTAGTGACTGTGTCATTAATAGACTTTAATGCTTAAGATATTTCTATTAGTTTTTAATTTTATTTTTTTTAATATTGGACGATTTGTAAGCCCTATTTTTAATATTCCATGCAAATAAAAGAATTTTGACTTTGACATTGAATGTTTCTATAGTTTACGTCGTCAACTATCGATAAGCCGCACTATCGACAATTATGCAGCACTTCCCCACACCTCTGGACACCTGTGCTCTTGAAATATTGTACGCGAACGGTGCGTAGTTATTATAAGGCGCGGTATGATGACAATATAAGTAAACCAGGTCAATGCTCTTTTCTATTTGACTACGTTAATATTTTAGAGTTTGGAAATGATGTCAGATTTAGATTAATAAAGCCATCATCATCATTATATCAGCCAGGACGTCCACTGCTGAACATAGGCCTCTCCCAATGATTTACACGTTGCCGGTTGGTAGCGGCCTGCGTCCAGCGCCTTCCTGGTACCTTTATGATGTCATCGCTCTACCTGTGGGTAATAAAGCCATGTCAGATGACAAAAGATTAACTGATACATTATTACCAAATTGACAATTTTATTAAGATGCTTAGAAAATACATAGACGAAACAACTTCAAGATTTTTGTTGTATCTAACATTATTTGATGAATAATATACCGATACCCAAAAAGAAATATCTAATTATCTTCAATGTAATGACTCAGAGATCTGTAACTAGATATGTTTGTCATGCTATGTTAATAAGGCAAAAAATAGGACACAAAATATCCCAAAATCCTATATTTTGTTGTCAGATGGATAAATACGGCTACGCAAACCTAACTCTTAGAAACAAGAAGGTAATAGATAATTTAGTTTACTTTTATCTAACCACAAAGTCTGAAAAGGGATCTAATAAGCATGTGTAAAGCCATTTAATGTAGGTAACCCATGTTCAAAATAATTGCGAAGGGGCCTCGTAAACCCTCCTCAAAGAATGTGTCGAATTTAATTCATTGGTTTTGGGACGAACTTCAAGGATTTGTGAGCGTCGTAAAGTTTGGAGTTGAGCATTCTACATCAAAATTAGGAAGAATTTTAAGAGTTATTTAAGGGTTATAAAATATCACTTATTATAAAAACTTAAGTCACAAAGCAATATATTTTAATGCGTAACGTTTGAAATTTGATTCAAACACATTTTTGGACCAAACACAGGCAAATTCTAAATTAAACATTCAAATGGGTCTATTCATGAATCAGGTCTTTGACCTATCTAGACTACATAACAGTGCAGCAGTGCTTGTTATGTATGACTTACGCCCGTATTCACAAACATTACTATGAGCTCGCACAGTGCTCGTGGACGCACAGGATGACACACGAACTAATCAGAATCACAGAGCTCTATTCAACGCTGTGAGTTCGATTTTCTGCTTCACTTAAGCAAGTATCGTTTGTGAATACGTCGTTAATCAATAGAACACGGAGTGATATGCAATTCCATCGTGAAACTGCAAAGCCACTTCCTAATGCGTTTATTGTGTTCCGTACCATGAATTAATGATCGCAGAGCTGCGAAGACAGGCGAAGACACGGGATTAATATTGTATTAGCTGCACTCAAGCCTGTTGCGATGGGGTGTAAAGCTTGCACTTGCAACTTTTGAGCGCACTGAGTAGTGTTGTAACTTGAGTCTATCGCCCGTTTTCACAAATAATACTATGAGGTCTCACAGTGGCCGTGGACGCACAGGGTGACACACGAGCCACAGAGCTCAATTCAACGTTGTGAGTTCTATTTGCTGCTTCACTTAAGAAAGCATCGTTTATGAATATGGGCGTTAGAGTCTTACTCAGTAAAAGTACCGCTATTTTTAAGGCTCGAGTCTTATAAATAAAACTTAGAGCTCAAGACCTTCAGAATTTTGAGTCTTTTGTGAAAAGACTTGAGTCAAAAGTACTCAAAGACTGACTAAAAAGACTTTTTTAAAAGAACTTATGACTGACACTGAGTCCTCTAAATCCATAGCTTGAATCTTTTGGAGTAAATAAAAATAACTTAAAGAACTTAAAAGACTCGAAAGGACTCAAAAGACTCATAATGACCAAAAAGACGCAAAGGACTCGGACTCGTGTGAATAACGAGTCCTAGTCTTGAAAAAAGACTCAAGACTCTAAAAAGACTCGAGTTTCTTACAACTCTAGTACTGAGAATTTCATGGACTTGTATACTTGGAAACTTGGTTGGAAGTAGGTTAGAACGTTAGCGTAAGGGTTAAGTTTCATACAATAAATTGTTTTGGATTTGTTAGTTAATTACTGGTTTTACAATATCACCTTTATCAAGCTCTTTAAACCAACTCTACCCAATCCACATTTTAACTAGGTATTTTATTCGTATAATAATCTTTTTTTTATTTTTAACAATAATAAAATTACCTAACCTGCCTGTCTTTTGGTCTCTGTACTTTTTGTTTAACGAACTGAATGTTTGCTAGTTTTAAGGTTAGATATTTTAATAGCTCTATCTTACATTTTGGGGGAGGAACACTGTTACATTATTCCACATCAAACTGAACAGCACTAAAATAAGCGAATTACCAAAAATTGGAACATTTAAAAATCTTAAAGATTTATGCAATACTTCCTTCACAGAACATCTAGGTATACTATTATTATAAATGCGAAAGTAACTCTGTCTGTCTTGCTTTCACGCCAAAACCACTAAACCGATTTTGATGAAATTTAGCATAGAGATAGTATGAGTCCCGGGAAAGGACATAGGATAGTTTTTATCCGGATTTTGAAAAAGGGCCGCGCGCGATAAAGTTTTTCTCTCTGACAGATAACATTCCACGCGGGCGGAAAGCTAGTTAGACTATAAACGCTGCAATGCGATGCTACAGTATTTACCTTGATTATATCGACCGTACCATGCATGCGACAGATATGCGCAGACAAGTGTTCTCCAAATGATTTAGGTGCTATTGGACAGTTGGTTGAGAGCCATTCAAATAATTTGCCCAATATTTTGGCCAATATTTCGCGCACTGGTATTTTAAAGCGGCTTTCGTTCTTTTGGTGTTGAATTTATAAATAAATAGGCACGTTTTCAGGCACAGTTTGAAGTCGAATTTCAGGTGAATTATTTTTATAGGCCGGAACCTAATATTAACATTTTTTGGCTTGGGTCAGAGAAATACAGTCGTCACTTTAATGGAAAACTTAAAACAAAACACCACTGTTGGTTGTTGGTGGAAAGGTTAATTGTACGATTAATGAAATAAAATAGCATCTTCATTAATCGGAGATAAAGTTTATGTGGGTGATTCTACACTTCAACTTTTAAATGTCGTTCTAAGAAACGGTTGTTACAGTATAAGTAAACTTAAAGGTTCAAATTAATTCATATAATGGGGTATCATCATTTAATTTTTATTTTAGTCTCTGAGCACCACGCTCTCCATTTTCCAAAGATAAATGGAGGATTTGACCTGGAGCATGTTAATACTAATTTCAGTACATAGTAGATTTGAAGCCTATAAAGCTTAGTTTGCCCGCATTAACCAACTGTCGCTCCACAGCCTGTTGCTTTTATTTTTCATTTAGCTACGTAACTTAATGTGTGTTGCCAGTGATGGAGTATGGCTCTGAGACGTAGACTGACATAGCCCGCAGAATCGCTAAAATCAAGTGGCAGTGGGCGTGGCACATAGCTCGAAGAGCTGATGGCCGCTGGGGCAGGAAAGTTCTTGAGTGGCGACCACGAGCTGGAAGACGTAGCGTGGGCAGGCCTCCCACTAGGTGGACCGACGATCTGGTGAAGGTCGCGGGAAGTACCTGGATGCAAGCGGCGCAGGACCGGTCTTTGTGGAAATCCTTGGGGACGCCTTTGTCCAGCAGTGGACGTCTTTCGGCTGAAACGAACGTAACTTAATAAAGAGGTTTCCTCAACCACAAAGAGTCTGTCTTTAAAAAAATATGTTTCCAGAGTGGTCTTTTGTTTCCTTTATGAACCCCATTAAGGGTAGGAGCAAAATAACTGGATTTACTCGAGGTCTCAGATTTTAAAAGGCTGGAATGTAATATCAAAGGATAGAGGAAGCACTATAATATGCTCTTACTATTGTAACACTGGGATATTATGTTTAGAACTTGCGTTATACTTACGATATTTATTAGGTAACTTACTGACAATTACAGTGTGAAATTACTACACTACACAGGAGTTGCAGTGGTGGGAACGAGAGGTGGGAATAGTCCCGTAGTCTCAAATTTTGCATGGGGTTTCAGTTTAGAACATAGATGATCACTAAGACGGGATTTTTCAAAATTCAACCCTTATGAGAGTAAAACGAGATCCACGCGTACGAAGTCGCGTGCGGCCGCTAGTTACTGTATAAAAACTTAGCCTAGACACGTACAAGTTTGGTTTCAATTAGATCTTTCTTTATTTATTTGCCTAGCGTGCTAATAAACAAAAAACACGTAGGTAGGGTACGAAGGAAGGAACCGAAAAGAAAATGGAAAAGTTGTGTTAAGATCTCATAGAATAATGAGGAGTTTTTGTTTTATCCTTTTTTTACGGCTGAACGCTGCTGACATGGAATACCTTTTATTGACGTTTCATGAAACCGGCTGAGACATTTGTTTTTCAGGTTTATGACTTATTTTGGTGAAAGCATAATAATACATAGTCTTGATGAGGCATGTGCATAGTAAAGTATGAAAATACTGATACGTATGTCTACTACTCATCTACACGGTTTTGCTTTTACAAAAAACGTCATAGCATCATAGGTGCATGATGAACACGAGAATATTCCATATTATGGCAATTGTACTTTAAAGAAGGTGTTTTTTTGGGGTCCGCATTGAAATTTGTAATAACAATTCTTAGAAATGAAACTAAATAATTGTTGCAAATTAGCATATATGAGAGGTACCTGCTTAAGATCGCACAGTGTCTGTAACTACAAGCTGTAAGGGTACTATGACGTCAGAATACTTGGGTAAGTATTTTTACGCAGAAATAAAAACCTGAGGTTTTAGCTGACTGACTTCAACCTGTTCAACTGTCTCTTTTACTCATTGCATAATATAAAGTGAGTGAGAGAGACCGTTATGTCTCTAGCATGTCATAGTAGCACTATAAACTGATAGTTCCAATAAAGATGCAGTAGGAAATCGGAATGGGGACCAAATTCCTCACACATTTCCCACTTATCCCTAAAACGTACCCTCAAACACTCCAACCCCCTATTATAATGGATTTTAATACAGTGGGCTCACTCTGTTATTATTTTTTTAGCGTTAAGTTTTAAAATTTAGTTAAAATGTACAAGACGCTAAAAGCATTAGAAACTTGAAGCCACGATAGCCGAACGGTGAAGGGGTCGGACTAGTCGACTCGTTATCCGGGAACGCGGGTTCGGTCCCCGCCGCCGCTAGACTATTGTGGTGAGCTCACTCGTGACACAAGCATATTTAGTTTAGTACGAGGGGCTAACGGGAGTATTAGTAATTTGTGTAATAACAAATTACTAATAATCTTTAAACTGAAATAAACAAAAATATCCCTCTTTATAGTATCGTATCAGCGTCTTTATAGTTTATCAACCGACTTCAAAAAAGGAGGAGGTTCTCAATTCGACCCGTATGTATTTTTTTTTTCTATGTTTGTTACGCGATTACTCCGCCAATTATGAACCGATTTGAACAAACCTTTTTTCGGCGTATAGGTAATACCTCAAGGGTGGTCCCATTTAAATTTAATAATAGAAAAAACAACCCCCAAGGATGGAAAATTGGGGATGAACTTTTTTATACGCAATATCTCCGCCGATTATAAATCAATTTGAACGATTATTTTTTTGTTGAATAGGTATTATCAAAAGGGTGGTTTCATGCGAATTTGAAGAAAATATTTCACCCCCAAGGGTGGAAAATTGGGGATGAACTTTTTTATACGCAATATTTTTAATTTTTAGTTTTTTTTGTGTTCACGCATTTGAAGTCGGTTTTATTTTTTTTAAAGTTAATTATTTTAACCTTTCAAACTTAACGCTATAAAATTTTCGCTTAACAACTATTTGATGAGCGAAATGGACATGCTACATAATTTGTCTAAGGTGTAGAGTTATAAGCTTGGCTCTACACATGATCTGATACACTTTTTTAGTTAGCAAGTTAACTTGGATTTTTTTTACATGAAAATATATTTGGTGGGATATTTTATTTTTACTTCGATATTGGCGCTATTTTTCATAGATCCATCCCACTACTTCTAACATACGCCCGTATTCACAAACGATGCTTACTTAAGCGAAGCAGCAAATCGAACTCACAGCGTTGAATAGAGCTCTGTGAAATACTGTGAATGGTTCGTATGTCACCCTGTGCATCCACGCGCACTGTGAGACCTTATAGTAATGTTTGTTGTGAGCATACAATGTGAGCCTTCTTTTCCTTCGTCCTTTTGCACCCAACTTTAAAAGATCCGGCGCAAAATATGCGTGCCTTAATACAGTTCAGTCATTCGCAAAGTTGAAAAGTTCTATTTTATCATTCCCGCCTTGAAACTATGCTTTAGGGACGTCACCTTCTATATAAAAGTTTTATGGCGTGGAAGAAAGGGGTCCCGCTATCAAGAAAATACAGTGGAAGTTTTTGCATCTACATTTTTATACTCTATTTTGTTCGCCCTTTTAAGCTTCGGCAAATAACAATTATCTGAAGTATGTGTCGACCCCTTTGGATGCTGTTTTGATAGTCAATTGGATTTTATGGATGCTTTTTTGAGTTTAAATGGTGTTGGCAATTTGTAGGGAAATGCGGGTTTTGTACTGCGGTGACTTTATTTGCAATATTGAGGGATTTGCTGTGTGTCGGTGTGGAGTACCTATTCAATAAAATGAAATAATACATCTGTAGCTTTAAAAAAATGTATAAAAGAGTTAGCTCTATGTGCTTGTAGCATACGGATTACTACGATAGTAGCTTGAGTGACTGACGCCCATATTCACAAACATTACTATGACGTCTCACAGTGCGCGTGGACTCATAGGGTCACACATGAACCAATCACAAAGCTCTATTTAACGCTGTGCGTTCGATTTTCTGCTTCACTTAAGCAAGTATCGTTTGTGAATACGGGTATGACTTGCGATGCTTCTTCTCAGAACTGTTTTACGTGTTCAGTGGAAAATTTAGGAGATGGTAAGCCCTTCAGGGAAACTTCATAGTTTGTATAATTCGAGTCAAGAGCTCTATGAAATGTTTTGATTTGGTCTAATATTTTAGGGGATTCTGGATTTTATCATCAAAAACAAGATTTCTGTAAAACGAAATTCATAATATACCGGATCTTAAAAACGTCCATAACTTTCAGCGCACCGAAAAACTTATTTCAAGTTTACCGAGTGCAATATTCTCCTTTTTCAAATAAACGTCCGTATTATAAAGGCACGTACCAGTTGTTGCTCTCAAGGAATTCCTTCAAACAAACGTGGTCTGAAGTTAGTGCTCGCTTTTAAATTTATTTCAGAACTCGGCGGCGTGTTCGGCAAAATGTTATCCTCTCAAATTCGGTGATGTGGTACACAAGTTTGGGGCACTATTTTTAAAATTTGAGTTCGTTCGTTCGTTCAACCAATTGACGTCCACTGCTTGACAAAGGCCTCCCCCAAGTTTTCCATAATGAACGGTCCTGCGCTGCCCGCATCCAGACTTGAGTATGGAAACATAAAGATAGGTGTAACAATTTATTTGAAATAGGGTAAGTAAATTACTTCCTTGCTTTTTTCATTTATAACCACTGCCAGTTAAGTAACTCCATTTAACAGGTTAGTCGGCCGTTTGGTGTAGTGGTTCAGAACGGACTACTATGCCGAGAGGTCCCGGTTTCGATTCCCGGCCGGGCAGAAATTGAAATGATGAATTTTGATTTCTGTGACGGGTCTGGGTGTTTTCTATGTATATTAAGTATGTATTTAAAAAAAAGTATTCACGTAAGTTTATATCCGTTGTCTAGTACCCATAGTACAAGCTTTGCTTAGTTTGGGGCTAGCGGCGCAGTGTTAAATGTCCAAGGATATTTATTATTTATTACAGGTAGGTAGTGTATTACACAACTTTTGTCAAGGCGTGGTTTTTATTCCAGAACCTATTTTCCCTCCAGCATTTTTAGGTATGGTTTCAAATATAGTCGACTACTTTCGCATGCTACTTTTGGGTAATTTCTAATACTTCGATTCGATGAATTTTTTATAATGTAAACAGCTAGGGACTGGAATTCGCTGCCTGCTGCTGTCTTTCCCGAAGACTAATAATCCGGGCCTTTTCAAGGCGAGAGTGAATACGCACACTTACAGGGCAGATATGTACCATCCTAGACTGCATCCCACTTAACATCAGGTGTGATTGTGGTCAAATACCTGCCTTGTTATGCATAAAAATAAAAATAAACTTTACTCTCCAATTGAATGACCTTGTTCCAGATTTTATCCTTACGATATCTCTATTGTCATGAGAACAACATTATACCTACTCACGGGGTTATGCATGAGTTCTAGAGAAAATGTTATTTTGAAAATTATAAATAACTTGAAAAAATCGAACTGCCTAAGGCGGGAATTGAACCCACGACCTTCCGCTTGCCGGGCGACTGCTCTTCCTTCTCTTTTTCTTCTTTCTTCTTCTTCTTCTTCTTCTTCTTTCTTCTGATTTTTTCAAATTATTTATAATTTCAAATTAGTTTGAGATGCGACTCTAAACGCTAAAAATTTAATAAAAATGTTATTTATTTCTAATTCGTAATTTGAAATTTTTGAATGGCCCCCATTTTTGTACCCCGCAATCCCAGTCAAACCGAGTGTGAGTCTGAATTTTTTTAAAGGAAAACTTCTATGAAAATCCTATAACATACTGTACGTGGTTGTCAAACACGATGTCCGCGGAAAAACACGCACAGAGTTCCGTACATTTCATTTTTATGGGCCCGTACGTTTCGAAGTTAGTTGCGCAAAATATGTTTACATTTAGATTTAGTTTTGTAAGTTTGTTTGGAGTTTGGACAGTGAAGAGTAGTTTTGGAGATAATATAAGACAGTGGCTGCACATTACAATATTTCTTTGATTTAAATAGGAAGTCCCATTTGCGTAGCGTATTATTTATTAATGAAGTTACAGCACATTGTTTAGTTACGTTAATAATTTCAACAAGTCTTCATTTAGTTACAAAATATTTAAAATAATAGAGTTCAAGTCCACTTTAGGCGAAAAAAAGAAATGAGCGATTTTAATTTAATGGAAAGTAGTCATTAACTTACAATTACAAACCAATGTTACTAATAAGGGATATAATTATACTTACTTACTTCATTGACTCTAGCTTCATTTTTCAATAACATCAAAGTATCCGAAAGAGCTCTACATAAAAAGTAGCCAACTATGAATGACAAATCAATTTCGATCAATGGAACAAAAGTCAATCTAAAACTTGACCATTAAAGAGATTAATACCCAATAATTCTCCCATAAGACCCCAACTCGTACGAACACGAGTGGTCAAATACCCCGTAAACAAAGGGAAACGACAGATCACCAAGAAATCTTTCCTATTGATAGGACAATTTATATTCGGGGTCCAATAAAAAGCACCTAATAGTTCGCCGACGCCGATCTCTAGGCCTATGTCATAGGTTGTATAAAACAGCCAGCTTAAATATAGACAAAAATTATATGGAACTGTCGATATATTATTATCATTAAAGAGGATGGTACTTCAAGCTTTTTTTTTTAAATGTAAAATCTGATGTGTTGTCGATTAAACATTAGATCAAAGTATTTTTTCGTAAAAAAACCAAAATGTTGGTCCGTTCGTCCATCTGCCGCCATTCACTATAGCTATGTTGGCGGGGTGCTCAGATGCCCTCAATGTGAGAGGAGGTTTGCCGCGAAGATCGGCTACGTAAGCCATCTTCGGGCACACTAGCGCCGCCAAGACAGCTAGGAGTCGGAGTGATCCCCATGACCGAAATCGGTCGGATGGATCATCATCATCTAAAATACAGTGTACCTCAGTTTTCTGAATGAGTTTTGCAGGTAACGTATTGATGAAGGTTTCCCGACATATTAAAGTTTTAATGTTTTCATCGCACTTTGCAGTTAAAGATAGTGAAGGACACTTCTGTTGACATAAACAGTAGAAGCTTTCTGACCTTTTAGAGGCTGTCTTCACTGTCTTATAAAACTGGCTGTCCTATCCGAGCTACGACTCTGGTCTTCGTATGGGGAATCAATCCAGTTGTCATCGGAAACGATAAAAACTGAGCACCCAATACTGAGGGGATAGTTGCTTAAATGATGGCCGTTGCACACGGGGTAGTAAAAGGATTATTTTATTATATTTCCCACATATGGTATTTTTCTTAAGAATTAAATAGGTAAAAATATGATTTTGTAGTTAGTAAATAACTATCTAAGGAAAATAATTGCATTGGACCTTTTGCTTTTTATGACGTGAAGAAATTTAGGTACAGAGAATCGCAAGACAGATTTTTTTTTTAATTTTAATATTTTTCCCAACGATAAAATAAAATTACCACGTTTCAAACGAGAGCTGGTTTGGTATAAAAATACACCATTAAAATTATTTCCCCGCGGTGGGACTAGAATCAGCAACCAAAGCAGGCATTGTTAGCTTTTTAGGTGTCCCAGTAGATACGTTAATCACCAACATAAAAATAGAAAAAGAAAAAAAAAGTGTTAAAAACAGCGCCCGAAACGTCAAATCGGCAAGTAGGCAACATAAAAAATAGATGAATGAAATCAATCGACCTTCACCTTGATACAGATGTTGTTCAACCGTTCCACCTGATCCGACGTCATTATTTCTTTTTTCTCGGTCTTTTACTGTACTTTCTTGATTCATTTTTGTTTCTACATAATGTTGCTTTCAATGGAATCGAGATAAGAAGTGTGTTGTAAATCTTGACTGATTTTTACAGGATTCAGGAATAAAAAATAAAAACTCGTAGACCAGTTACAATCAGTACGTGTGTAATAATGTGACAGATTAGTGGAATATGTGGAAGATACATAGGTGTGACAATATAAAAACGTTGCTATGTAAATTTAGGTAGGCGTTAGTAGCTACTAATAGATAATATTGAATTAATATTAAAACTAAATAAATAGGTCTCCAACATGCCCCCAGCCGTTGAAAGCTAGCCTTTCAACAAAAATCTTCAATCAGAGTACAGATTTTCGAAAACGCTCTGCGGACAACACCAGTTGAGGTCTTGATATCTGCTACTCTGGGTACACCATCATTGCCCGGGTACAGCGCCACGATACGACCCAGCTTCCATTTTAATGGCGGCAAGTTATCATCCTTGATAACGACGAGAGAGTTGAGCTTCAAGGAATCCTTGGTGGTATGCCATTTCACTCGCTGTTGGAGCTCAGACACATACTCCTTGTTCCACCGTTCCCAAAAATGTTGTCTGAGTTGTTCAACTCTCTGGTGCCGTGTGAGATGATGATTGGAGTGGTCACGAAGGTCCTTGACTGGCAGGGAAGTAAGTGGTCTTCCTATCATGAAGTGAGCAGGCGTGAGGGGCATCATGTCTTCCGGGTCCGATGACAAAGGAGTGAGTGGGCGAGAGTTTAGAATCGCTTCAATCTGCACCAGCGTAGTGTTAAGCTCTTCGTAAGTTAGTCTACAATTTCCCAACACTCGGACTAAATGAAATTTGGTCGACTTGACACCTGCCTCCCAAAGACCACCGAAATGCGGAGCATAAGCAGGTATAAAATGGAATGTAATTCCTTCGCTCGCAACACATTCAGACAATGTATCGCAACTGCCCTTCAAAAAATTAGAGATCTCATTATAAGCTCCTACGAATGAGGTACCATTGTCGGAGTAAATGTTTAAAGGTTTTCCTCTACGAGAAATAAATCGACGCAACGCCATTAGATAATTTTGACTCGTCAAGTCACCCACCAACTCTAAATGTATCGCCTTAGTGGTAAAACACACGAAAATGACAATATAAACCTTTACAAGTCTACATCCACGACCTTGGCGACTTGCGGACATGATGGGGCCGGCGTAGTCAACACCTACGTTTTGGAAAGGGTAATCTGCAGGGGACAATCGACTAGATGGGAGATTTCCCATTTGAGGGGTAACTGTTTGCCCCTTCATACGTTGGCAACGAACGCATTGTCGATATGTTAGTCTGGCTAAGTTACGACCTCCTAAAGGCCAGTAAGTCTCTCTTACGGTAGCCAACAATAATTGCGGTCCCGCGTGCATTAGCTTAATGTGCTCAAATTTGAATAAAAGCTTCGTAAAATGATGTGTGGACTGTAATATTATTGGGTGCTTTTTCTCAAAGGGATAATCGGAATTTTGAAGTCTACCACCGACACGCATAATCTGATTTTCATCCATGAAAACGTTCCATTTTAAAAGTTGATTTTTATGAGGTAGTTTATTGTCAGTTTGTAGTAATCGATATTCAGGGAATGATTCCTTTTGAGATTGAATTATAATTTGGTTTAATGATTTTTGTAATTCGTCACTGCTAAGGTGTGTAGAACGCTTTAAACTTCCCTTACAATAATTGATAAAACGAAGCACGTAACACATAGTGCGTTGTAATCTTGCGAAGTTAGAAAACCGTTCAAAATCAATTATTTTATCAGCACTGTCGCTATCAAAGTTCGAGTGAAGAGTTACATTTGTCTTCAGCTCAGGTAAATCACTTATGGTGCCTGGAATACAAGGCCATGACGACTCGTCCTGTAATAAAAAAGTAGGGCCAGACCACCATGTATTTGATGACTCGATATCATTTGCGTCTACTCCTCGCGAAAGTAAGTCTGCAGGATTGACATTCGTGGGCACGTGTCTCCATGTGTAGGGCTGGGTCTTGTCAATGATTTCTGCAACACGATTGCGCACAAACGTGTTTAATTTAATAGGCAGCATTTTTAACCAACCCAGTACTACCATGGAGTCCGTCCAAAAAAATACGTTCGAGGCTTGAATGCGCAGCGAGTCATTTACCTTTACATAGAGATTCGCTCCCACCAAAGCAGCACAAAGCTCAAGCCGTGGAATCGTAACAGGCTTGATGGGCGCGACACGACTTTTGGCAATCAGTAGCTGCACAAGTACCTGACCATTCTTACTAATACTGCGAATATAAATAGCAGCGCCGTAGGCCTGTTCCGAAGCATCGGTGAATATATGCATTTCCATCCGCTCATATGAGTCACAAAGAACACGACGAGGAATTCGTAAATTGCTTAGTGTTGGAAAGGATTTTATCAGTGAAGCCCATGTTGTTAAAATATCAGCTGGCAGTGGCTCATCCCAAGTTACCTTTTTAAGCCATAGTGTTTGCAGCATGATTTTCAATTTGATGACACACGGAGCTAACAATCCTAGAGGGTCAAAAACCCGTGCAATAATAGCAAGCATTTCCCGCTTTGTGTTGTTAGTTGGGGAAGGAATATTTATTGGAAAGCATAATTCATCCGATTGCGTTTGCCAATTTAAACCCAAAGTCTTAAGAACGTCGGAATCTTCAATGTTTAAGTTGAAGGGTGACTGACTTTGGTTATCAAACAACAAGGCTGGCTCATTAGACCTCCACTTCCTCAATGGCATGCAAGCAGAAGCAAGAGCTTGAGTAACCTTATTGCGGATTGAAAGGGCCTGGTTGATTTGGTCAGCGCCAGTCAGCAGGTCATCTACGTAAAAGTCATGAATAATAACCTCAGAGATATCTTTGTCACTACATTCAATGCCGATTTGTTTCAGGCATCTTGTTGCCAGAAACGGGGCACTCGCTGTGCCATAACTGACGGTGTTTAACTCATACACCTTAAGTGGACTTGACATATCATCACGCCAGATGATTTGCTGCAAGTGTCTGTCAGAGGGATGTACAGATACCTGTCGGTACATTTTCTCCACGTCAGCTGATAATACGTATCTGTACATTCTAAACCTGATTAAAATTGACAGTAAATCGTCTTGCACGGTTGGTCCTACCATCTGTAAGTTATTTAGGGACATACCGGAAGTAGTAGGCGCACTGGCATTAAATACTACGCGTAGCTTGGTAGTTAAACTGTGTTCTCTCAATACGCCGTGATGAGGTAAAAAATAATTAATCTTATTTTTATCAATTATAGACTCAGACATGTGGCCTAAAGATATGTACTCTGACATAAATTCCTTGTACATTTTGTCAAGAGGTGGCTGGGACATATTTCTGCGTTCCATAGATAAAAAACAGCGTTTTGCTCTTTGTAATGAGTCGCCTAAAACCTCAGGAGAATTCTTTAGAGGTATTTTAACACAAAAACGGCCATCCTCTAAGCGAGTCATATTTTTGACAAAATGATCTTCACAATTCTGTTCTTCGATAGAATAACTTGATGACTGACGGCTGACCTCCTCGAGTTGCCAAAAACGCGTTAATTGGTTTTGAATGTCATCTAAAATGCATAAATCAGAAGAACTTTGATAGCTGTCGACTTTGGTAAAATTACACATAACAGGATCTGATCTGTCCATCATATAGCCGCCGTTAATTGGGCCAGAAACCAGCCAGCCGAGTCTGGTCTCATAAAGAATTGGTTTGTTAGTACCTAAACTAATTTTTCGTGATCCTAATAAACACCAAAACAGATCCGCGCCTATAATCAAGTCAATCTCAGCGGGAGTATGAAAATTAGGATCAGCTAAATGTACGTCTGTAGGTATACTTATGTTTCGTAGATTTATCTGTCTAGCTGGGACGTTATCCGTTATGTTTGGGAGCACAAAACATTTTAATTCGCATGAATAGGACTCTGATAATGATTTAATATGAACGCTGCACATTTTACCTATATGAGTTAATGAGTTATTTATGCCGTAAATCGATCTATCCACCTTAGCAATTGGCAAGTTAAGTTGTTTGCATAATTTCTCGGTCATTAAACACGACGAGCTGCCGGAATCGAGGAGTGCGCGTGCGACGTATTCCTTATTATGTGAATCGTAACATTTCACTAAAGCAGTTGACAACAGGACGTCGGTCGAGGTGCATGTATTTGAATGCGCGGAGATATTCGCCGCCAGCGTAACGCCCGAGTTACCGTTAGTCGTAGGTATCGACTCGTCCTTGCAGTTATCGCGTGCATTCCTACGATCAGCTGTGTTGTCGCTCGACGTCTTTTGTTTGAAATCGGTGCAATGAATTAGCGTATGATGCTTGCGTTTACAAATTTTACAGCACGATTTCCTGCAAGTAGTGGCATAGTGACCGCGTCGGAAGCAGTTAAAACATACCTTATAATTTGGTAATGCGGATAATCTTTCAGTGATGCTCAGGGCCAAAAACTGTGGACAAGTATTTAGATTATGATCGCCATTACATCTAGGACAACTTTGTGACGATGAGCTAGTGTTTGTATTATCTAGTGACACCATTGCTTTAAGTTTTGTGTTGTTTTTATTAGACTGAGTGTTTGTGGAACCTCGGCGTAAAGTAATATTGTGTGATAATTCTAGCGTTTCGATTAAATCAGCCCTATTGCGCAAAAAATCCTTAAATTGACTAAATAAGATTGGTGCATTTTTATCGAAGCGTCCCTTGCATTCTTCCCACTCGCGGAAAGATTTAGTATCCAATTTTTGACTAATAATATGAATCAGTAACGTGTCCCAACTGTCAACAGGCTCTCCTAGTGAACTTAGTGCTCGAATGTTTTTATTTACTGAGTCAATCATGCGTTTCAGTGAAGATGAGGACTCCTGTGTGATTTGTTCAAGATTAAAAAGTGCTGTGACGTGGTTTTGAATTAATAATCTCTTATTATCAAATCGCTCACATAAGAGATCCCATGCAATTTTATAATTTTGTGCAGAAAATTCAATGGCCTGGATTACAACAGCAGCTGACCCTTCCAAAGACGATCTAAGGTAGTGAAATTTGTTAATTTCATCAATGTTATCATTGTTGTGGATGAGACTCGAAAAGGTATCGCGAAATTCCAACCAATTGTCATACAATCCAGTGAATTTTGGCAGTTGAATTGTGGGCAACTTGACTATCTGATTACTTACCGAACTATGACTTAATTTTGATTCACAGTCGTCTTGTGATTTAGCAAATAAATTGAGCATAAATTTAGCTTTAGCCAACAGTGAAAAATATTGCGTCTCGACATTAGTTCTTTCGGTTGCCTCAATTTCAGGTGTTTCTGAGATTAACTCTAACTCTTGTTGTACACTATCAAATTCAGTATATAAGTTTTCTAATTTTTCGGTACGCAATTGCAATTCCATTGCCTGACATGGTGTTAGTTCAGAAAGTTTTAAAGAGGATAAAAAGTTACCAAATACCGTTAATCTCCCTTTATAACTGCCTCTGCGCTTTCTTAGATCCTTATCGGTCATATTGGAAGACAGGTGTCGCAGACCTGGAATTTACACAATAATAGGGATTAATTTAGGTCTAGATAATGTTGTAAATATTGTAAATACACTTGATTATTGCTTTACTTATGTGCTTAGTTAGTTACAATATTATCCCTAATAATTTAAGTTTAATTTACGGTTTTTAATGATTGTACAGTTTTTAATTTATTTACTTATTGATTTTACGTTTAAATTAATTAATATCTAGGTTTATTTAATGAAATAACTGTGTTTTATTCCCTATTTATGACGCACTATGAAACAATGTGGTACTAACCTGATTTTAACTATCTGGTCACTTAATTAATTAAATAATACCTGAGTGTTGGGTGAATAACAATGAAATACCACTGATTAACACTGTATTTAGTCCTTGCATTGATTGAAGGCGATTATCCATCCAATAACTTGCGGTTGTATTATAACCTCTCGCTCCACGATGCTGGGTGCTCCTCAGGTTGCCGCAGAGATAGGTATTACCTACTTATTTCACTTATTCCTCAGTGCTAGTCTTCACTTAAAATCCGCTCGATCTGGACCATGTTGTAAATCTTGACTGATTTTTACAGGATTCAGGAATAAAAAATAAAAACTCGTAGACCAGTTACAATCAGTACGTGTGTAATAATGTGACAGATTAGTGGAATATGTGGAAGATACATAGGTGTGACAATATAAAAACGTTGCTATGTAAATTTAGGTAGGCGTTAGTAGCTACTAATAGATAATATTGAATTAATATTAAAACTAAATAAATAGGTCTCCAACAAAGTGCCTTCATTTTGCTTTTTCTAAAAGATAAAAATAGTAGGTAGGTACCTTGCTATTTTCATGCTCTTTGTGGTTTTTAAATTGATAATAAGATTTTTTTTTACTGAAGCGTTTGAAACGGAAAGCTTTCTGGTGACAAGAGTGATTGACATTTAATTTTAAAAGTAGTGGGGTGCATACACCACCTCAGCAATGGTAGGTATTAACGGAAAGTTGGAAAGTGTGAATCAATAATGTTACTAATTTTACCTAAAGGCGTCTTTATCCTCATAATGTTGTTCTATCAGGTATTCATGAACTATTGTCAATTTATTTATTGGAAATGCTTAGTGATGATACTTTTCCGAATTCTGAAAATCGTCTACCGAAAAATTTACAGCTATGGAAAATCTCAAAAAAGAATCAATCAAAAAGCACCCCGTGTGCACGCTTCGCGCTAATAAGTGGCGTCGCCGGAACTTATATCCCTCGGTGATATATCACGCGTCTACGATCAACGGGTGATTCGATACCAGCCGTGACAAATCAGGGTCGACCTCCGACCGCATTTGCAATTCCGAGTTGACAACTCCTGACTACTTTTGAAATTGGAAAGATAATAAGACGGGAATGCTGTAGTTTGTAAAAGAAATAGTTTTAACGCAATGAGGAACATTTTTTTGGCTTAACCAATTATAATGTATTTGAGCTGAATAGAACTTAAGTCTGTGGTAAGCTTTAGTAACCACATAAATAAAAAGGAAACAACTAATTTGGACGCCTTTGTCTCTAGCAATAAATGCATAAAGTTATCTTTGGTGTTGATTATTTATAATAATATCTAATTTGTGAAGTTATTAATAGTTGTCGCGATCAAAGGATGATCCGATACCAGCCGCGATAAATCAGGGTCGACCTCCGACCGCATTTGCAATTACGAGTTGACGACTCCTGACTACTTTTATTGGAGTGATCGATTTGAAATTGGAAAGGAAATAGGAGGAAAGAAATAGTTTTGACGCAATGATCGAATGACTTTTTGGATGATTTGGCAAAATCGTTCGTTCGTTTCAGCCGAGTGACGTTCACTGCTAAGCTAATGCCTCCCATAATGATTTCCACAAAGGCCGATCCTGCGCCGCCCGCATCCAGGCACCTCCCGCGACCTTCACCAGATCGTCGGTCCACCTAGTAGGAGCCCTGCCCTTATCAAAATCATTTGAGCTTAAATGACGTTGCAAATAAAAAAGCGAACTAATTTTCACACCAAGTGATTTACGTCTGTGGACTATTTCTGACCTCTAAATGGTTTTGCCAACGAAATCACTAACCTTTCATGTACATATTACTAAATATTTGCCATCGAAATCGTCAAAATACGGATATTCCGTATAAACCGATTTTCAAAATATTTGTCTTCGCCATTCCCAACCCACCATTACAAGAATTGTGTTTCTGACACATGCTTAGTTTAACCAACGTTCTCCGAATGTTTCGAGTTCGACAAACAGTCAATCACTCACTTATCGTGAGTAAGTATACAAAGACAGATGATTTACAATTCCAAGTTGTCGACTACTTTTGTTGAAGTTCGCTCGGGATAATGGAATAAAAAGTTGTTCGGGACCGGGATCTGTCGGGAACAGGTACACCTGTGCCCGGGAGTTGGGCTTTTGCGATGTCCCGTTTGATTCTGATATATTCGATTTGATTGGAGATTAAATGGATTATTGTCGAACTTTACCTATGTGGTAAATTACAAAAGTGTCAGGCAGGGTACTCACCTGCCATATAGCATGTAACGTAGCATGTAACGTAACCAACCTTCAAGTGAGTACGGCTCGTCCACGGTCATCGCGTATCTGGCTGCGAGCTCCTGGATCCTACTGCGAGCCGCCTTTGTGCTCGCAGTGATACCGCCACTCGGCGGGTCGTTACGACGATCTCCCTGCGAACCACGCGCGAGCAGTTTGCAGCGGGCTCGTGCCTATGTACTCACTTGATACAGTATCTGATACATTACATGCTACACGGCTAGATGAGTACCCTGCTTCTGATTAAAAATTAATCATCAATGAAATAAAACATTATTTTTAATTGTTGGATTTATGGACGCATAAGAGAAACTTCTTACTAATATTGTCTATGGGCACTCTCGTCCTTGTCGCGTTGACAAAATGTTCTCATATATTTTACTCTAAAATATAAAGTCTTCATATTAAGCTTTGTTTAATTTCATCAGGTTATGGGCCCAGCACGCTTCCACAATTTAAAGGGTTTTACAAGTTACGAAGGATAAGGTAATGTGGCGGCACATCCAGCTATATTAAGGTTCTATTTACGGTTTTGCAATGCCAAACATTTCTTCAAGGCGAAAATAATGTTTGAAAGGTTGAAAATGGGTTAAGTTACACATATTTCTAATTTAGGCATAAGAGGAAGGCTTAAAAAAATAAAAACTATTAAGTTACCTCAAATCATTATTTTACACAAACCACTCATTGAAACAATAACAAGAAACAAAAGAAAATCATTTCACAAACAAGTTTCTGAAACAAAAATTACCTGTACCAATTTGTATCAAACCAAAGAACCGAATAAAAATGTCTCTCAAACTCAACTCAAGTGGCGCAGGAGTACAAACATAGTTGAAAAACTTCAAAAATATTTGTCCAGCGGAACTTTGGCCCCTAAAGGGTCGTTGGACGAAAGCCTCTTTGCTAGAAGCCTTATTCTGGCTTGGCAGAAATGAAGCAGTGTAATAAAGAATGAATATTTTTTGACACAAAAAGTAATATCGATTTATGCCAATATTTTAGGTTAATTATATGAAAATATCGTCTTAATAAGTACATTACAGAACTTATTTTTTTCAACATAATATCGTAAGTTCTTCTATTGTTTTATCACTTTTCAAAATCCATTAATTTATCATCAACGTTAAAAGTCAAACGGAGTTGAATTGAGCTTTGTTTAGTTAAAAAATATGAGCACTCACATCATACACACGCATGACTTGACAGATGGTTGTAAAGGTTGGATATTTACACTCTGTGGCACAAAATTTGGAACACCTTTATTCATATTTTCGCACCAGGGAAGTCTCAGAAATACATTTATTGGTTATACGTATTACTGCAACTTTGTAAGTGTGTTAAATGTTCTACTGTCTTATAATTTTGAATAGAGACACCTGACAGGTTACTAAAAAGGAAAAAAATCAAATCAAACTTTGCACCTTAAACAACATTATAGGAGATTTTTGATAAAGCATGATCGATACCTTTTACATCGATCGATTGATACATTGGATCTGCAATGGAATGGTTGCAGCTATTTGTAAAAATAAGTATGTAAGTAAATGTGAGCATGTTCGTATCAACATACCAAACTGACACCATTTCTGTGCCACCTAGTGTAATTTTCCGAAAAAACAATGACCCAGCGTTTTTCCCGCCAGTCACTTGTTAAAAAATTGACAATAGGAATTTTAATTTCTGCCCATCAATATCCCAAAAACCGACACAAGATATACGGAGTGGACCGCGCAGAATAACGCAGGGACGGACAAACCCTATTGTTGTTTTGATTAAATTTCAACAGCGATGCAGATTGTCCTTTTTACACGTCACGCGGAGATATTGTGGGGTGGGAAATGTTTTCCCATTGTATACATTTTTAGGTCGGCTTTTGTGATTAAAGATGGGTCGAATAGTTTGGATTTGTTGAAAAGTATTTGAGCTGAATGTGAAAGAAAATTCAACTAAGCTGTACGCTGTACCTTATACACGTTTTAAATGATAAGGTAGAAAAAAAAAATTAATGAAATATGACAGTGTTAAAAAAATCTTATGAATTCAGCTTTGACACCAAAAATGTAAACTCAACAAATCAACTGCCTTGATGTAATTTTAAACTCTGACTGATAATGTCTTTATAATGTTTTTACTCCATTGCAGGCAGTTCGTTCGTTCGTTCGTTTTAGCCAAATGACAATTGCAGGATATCCACTGCAGGCCAAAAAATGTATTTAACAGTAGCATTTTTAAATTATTAATTATATTTAAGACACAAAATATTTCGATTTAACGACATTTTTTTTTTTACATTTTGCAAATGAAAGCAATGGAACATTGATGCAAAATCTGAAACATATTAAATACCGCCTGCAAATCTTCAGCAAATTGAACTATGAATGCCGGCACTCATCGCTTAAGAGCTATTAGACGATCCAGTTTTAATGAAGCTTCGCGAACGCTGAATGTTTCGTGTTTAATATTTTAGATTCTCTAGTGTCAATTATAAAGTTGTTCAATGGATAAGTGGGTAAATAATGAGGCTTTACTATTTTAAATGGGATTCTAAGATAGCTTATTTTTGGAACAAATAATAATGTTCAATTTAATTAACTTTGTTTATGAATCTAATGAAGCTTAGATCGCTTAAACAAAATTGTATTTTTGACGATGAAATACATTTATTTTTCACACAACTAATTTATTAGTTAGTAAAATATGTTACATCAGCATAGCTAATTTAAAATGTAACCTAATCAATACACACAATGTGATTTTTGATAGTCCAAATTGCAGCTGCACGGTTGACCGGTCGGCAACCGTCTCGAACTTGTCCCTGAGACTCTTGCGCGAAACATTGCGGAACACTTTCCTCATTTACACTATAAATACTGACGACAAGTACAAACGGTACACAGCGACAACATGAAGGTGTTAGCAGCTATCGTCCTGGTGTGTCTGGCGGCGACGTACGCCAGGGAGCTCGATGATGACCAGAAGGATCTCGTAGCAGCCGCCAGCGGCAAATCAAGCCACCACGAAAGCGGCGGCGGCAAGGAACACCATGCTCATCACCACCATGAGCACGGAGAAAAGGGCCACAAAGGACACAAAGGACACCACCACCACCACAAGGGCGATCACAGTGATCACGGCAAGCATCATCACGAAGGACACCACAAGGAACACGGTGGCGGCCACAAGAAGCACTGGGACGAACACGACCACCACGGGCATCACCATGAACACGGACATCATCACAAAGGAGGCAAACATGGACACCACAAGCACCACGATAAGGGAGAGAAGACCGACGGTTACCACAAGAAGTACCATAAGGACAGCTTCCACAAGGACCATCACTTCTACGATGACCATCATCATGAAGGCAAGCACCACAAGCACGGAAAGCATCACGGACACCACGAAAAACACGACGGCGGTCACAAGAAGGGTGGTCATCACGAACACGGTCATCATGAGCATCATCACGGCAAGCACGGCCATCACGACAAGCATCATCATGATGAGGACCACCACGGCCACAAGGGTCACCACGGTCATGAGGAGCATCACCATCACCACCATGACCATGGCAAGAAGGGCGGCCACCACGACCATAAGGACTGGGGCTTCCACCATGGAAAGAAGCACTGATCTCCAACCAAAGTCTAGCTGTGATATTACTTTATGTTATTTATCTACGGGTCTCTGTTAGTTGTTTTGTATTTTTGTAAATGCTAATGAATTGTTAAATAAATATTTGTTGTTATAAATTTTTACTTCTTAGTATTTATTTAAGAAATCCAATATCACCCTTACATTGAATACTGGGTATGCTAGCAAAATTTGCTAAAAAGGTTAAAATATAAAATGTAGGTAAATGTGCGCTTAGCATTTAAATAATTTATTATAAACTGCTTTGTTGATAAAAGTCAGGAGAATCTGCTGATTCATGTTACAAGACAAGTGTACCTATCTTTGAAATTGAATAGATTGTTCCAAATGTTATGTAAACTTGATAATCTAACTATACTATAATAATTTGAGTTGATTAAGATAAAGGAAGATCTGATACTCGAAACTAAAGGTACGGGTAACGGTACAATACGGTTAAATTCATATTAAATTATCTTGATCTTTGCAGTAATTCAGCCGTGACCAATGTGCGAACAAAAGCGGAAATAATTTCAACAAAGAACTTAATTTAAATTACATTAGGTACCAATCTGTGACATAATATCCTTAAAAATAATTAATTGCTGTTCTGCTTACATTTACGAATGCTTATCTAATAACTGATTACTATGTAATGCCGAAGACACAGTATGGGACGCTGAAAGGAGGAAGAAAATTAAAATAGCACTTAACTATTTTCGTAGCTTACAGCTTTCATGAATATCTGCTTCTTGTTCTTTTTATTTTCGTTTAATTGAAAAAATCTAATGTTGTATTGGAATTCACAACCTTCGGCTTGCTGGATGTTCTGGCTAATGAGCTATGAAATATTGGATAAACCCTGGAAATGTGCCTAATTATAAATCATAATAATTGATAGTTATAGATCGTTTCATCTACGAAGACGCGCACCACCAATTTTTGGTCGCGGGAAGCGCAGGGTGCGGGGAGTTTGATCCGAGCAATCCGAGCGTCATTATTGTAGTGTGCGTGTGCACTCATGGATAATTAGCGTGTACCGATCACACTCAAACATTAGCGGAAGTATTGTGGGACGTGTCTTCGTGGATGAAACGATCTATGTAAGCTTTGTTCACACAACTTTCGTTCAAACTCTCGCTTGCTTACTAGAGTCACATCCTTAAAGCAATATCTTCAAGTTCCTTGGGAAGTTCGACCATTTGCTCTCTCTAACTGTTAATGTTTGACCTGGCTGTACCTTTGTGTGATATAGTTACCTGCTTATAGACTGAATACACTTGATGAACGGTATCTTGCTAAGAATAATAATAACTGAAGTTAAATACAATCGTTAAAGTTCAACAGATCGTAATTTTTGATATCAATCCGTCATAATTTCTCGTAACTTATTTATTTATTTTATCCATAACAAGGCAGGTATTTGACCACAATCGCACCTGATGTTAAGTGGGATGCAGTCTAGGATGGTACATATTTGCCCTGTAAGTGCCTATTCACTCTCGCCTTGAAAGGGCCCGGATTATAGTCTTCGGGAAAGACAGCAGCAGGCAACGAATTCCAGTCCCTAGCTGTTCGCATTAAAAAAGAGTTATCGAAACGCTTAGTGAGAGCTGGTGGATTGTCAACAATATAGGGATGGCACGCTAACCTGCGTCTGGTTCCCCGATGGTAGAGGGGGGCTGGTGGAATTAATTCGTGTAATTCTTTCGCACATTGTCCGAAGTGTAGCCTGTACAAAACCCGTAACTCGTAACTTAATCAAAACAAAAGATTTAACAATAATTTAAAATAACTATCTATACTATGAGTGAGTTCAACCGCAAAAATATTTATTGTAGGTATGTACCTGTTGCCATACAACCTGCAATCTGCATTTATTTTTACTAGGGTTGCAGCTCTCTGGTACCACTGCAGTGGATGATTTTTATTTCAATATTTCCTTACAAAATAAAATGATCGCCGATCTGGTAAGTCTCAAGTACCTGGATGCGGGCAGTGCAAGACCGGTCGTTATGGACATTCTTGGGGGAGGATTTTGTCCCGCAGTGGACGTCATTTGGCTGAAACCTATAGGACAAATTATCAATCTCATACTTCTACTACTTCGATAAATTTCACTGTTGCCATGAATCCCCAAAAACAAATTTTAGGACTCAGGTATTAGCTTGGGGTATTAGGTACGTTTCAGGACTCGTATGGTCGCCTACTTTTTCACTCAGCTTCTAAAAATACTAACTGCCAACTGAATCGCCTACTCTGTTTTTATTTAGAGTAAATTGTTTCCTTTTTCGTTCATTTCGAGGTACTACAAAATTTAAATGTTTCTAAATGAGACCTAATTAAAAATGTGCTTACTGGCAACCCTAATAACTGTGACAGTTTGAGCGTGAGCTCGGCGACCGCAGCGACAGACTTGTTGGCAACCGCACCAAATTGCTCCATGTCCGACTCCATAATGATGGGATTTTTAGGGTTCCGTAATAAAGCAACAAAATACCTTCATTATTTTTTTAAAGTGAGTTGTAGACTAGAGCATTTCTATGTCCTGTAATGTAACATACAACAAATTTAAAATGTACATCATTTACTTCGTGAAAGGGCGACACTGACACTAGAACATTTCCTAGAGAGGCTGTGGTTATAATATTACAATTTAATTCAAATAAACTAGATATTTGGAAACGTGTTACTAAAAATGTTGGTTGTATTAGGTAAATAAGATATACTTAGGTGTTGGAAACACAATAGACTAAAACATTATTATAAATTAAACTTACATAACCATTTATTACCTGGTGAAATATTATAATTTTTTGGATTACAATCTAGATTAAAACTGTATTTATTGTTGGTTGTAAATGTACCTCGTTGATTGTACTCTGTATGTGTTTTTTGTACAAATAAAATAAATAAAATAAGGGTAGGTATATTGTGACGAACAACTACGGAACTCTATGAATGCATGAACCAGCGTACTTGGCTGGTATATTTATTTTGTTTTAAACTGCCTGGTTGGTGTTGAGATAAAACCAGATGTTTTCTGTCGACTGCTACAAAACTACTGACGTACTTAGTATAGTTGTGGTTTGTTATTGATTGCGTTGAATATTCGACTTATTACCTATATTCATCAGAAAAAGGTGGCCTAAATGCCACTTGCTCGTATATGCTAATCAAAAAGGAGGTTGACAAAAAAGACTCACTAAAAATTTATAGTGACGATATCACAAAGAAATGAAAGTTTAGGTACGGTCAAAACTAAAGTGGATTGAACAGGTTCTCCATTGAATTCATCTCGGTAAATATGTGTGGGATGCAAGAATCCAAATGGTGTTTTATTGTTAGGTTTACCGGTTTATAATTTGGAAGTCAGCTAACAGTACCCACAATCAAACAACAGTAAATATGCTATCTTACATTGTAATAGATTTATTTTAGAAAAAATTTAGTCTTCTGATTTAATATGTTCAATGTACAATAACCAACTGCCGACCTCGATAATAATTTTAATGATTACTACCTACTGTTTAAATTAATAAGTTAGATTGTTTTGCCAAAACAATCCCTTTTTTTTTAAATCCTCCTGTTAACCCCTCGTACTAAGCTAAATATGCTTGTGTCACGAGTGAGCTCACCACAATAGTCACATTGACGCAAACCAGTAACTCCTAAACAATTCCTAGCACTTGAATTTCCCTTCTACAAAGTTATCTAAATTCCGCTATTTTCCCTATAAAACTAAACCCTACCATAAGCACTCGGCAATACGTGTAGCCAATAGAGCAAACGACGAAGCGAAGCGTCCACAGGGGACCGCATGATGCTAATACAGCCTCGCAGTTTTATAACTAAACCAATTTTGTATCTGCAATCCCTGGACTACGGCTACCGGGCTATCTTAAACGATGCAGTCACTACCGGTATTGTTACTGCATTTGATACCCAAAAAAAGTGGGATTCACTTATTGTGTCTGTTTGTAACTACCTGAATTTTAAGACCCTTTGCAAATTTAATGTACGAGTAAAGCAACAATTAAAAGCATTTCAGTTAGCTCAAAATATGTAACTATGGTAAATCAAATCCATATTATTAAATTGTAAAATAATCGCTAATGTAAATGATTGTCGTTGTAAAGTTTCTTATACGAATATTAAGTAAAATTATGTTATTTTCTTTCTGAGAAATAAATCCGTTAAACTGAAAATTTTACAGACGTAATTGAAATATCCTTATACCTATCAAACAGGAAAGTCACTTTGATTGATGTATATTAAAATTCTCAATGTTTTCTGACAGAAGACAACAATGGTAAACAAATAATTTGCACAATCTCTCAAAATACTTTGTTGGTTTTGTGGATTTTCCATTTACCTTTGTCATTATTGCGTTTTTCCTTTACAATATTTATTTTATGATTTGATTATGGTCCTCGTAAAAAAATAATGTAGGTAATTGCAAGATGATTCGCCTATTAGAATCGAGCTTTAATATCCTGATGGTTATAGAATTTTCATAGTCAAAATACCTGGATCAAAAATAACCAAATAACTGGGTCTAAAGCAGAGACATTTAAACGAATCTCTGAATAATTCCTATAGGTACAAATATCAGGAAAGTAGTTAACGGTAATACAGTTCTATCTACTAACCTTTAATGCTTTAGCATTGTGTAAGCTAGCTGTAGTTTAAGCATTCACGTGTGCTTGGTGTTTAGTTTAGATCTTTGAATAACGATAGTTTTAGTTGTTTAAGCTCAGAATCAAGCTGAATAGGCTCTTTATTATGTTACGCTCAAAGACCGGTAACGCTCATTGAGCTAAAAAAATAGCCCACAACGCGTTATTGTCACAGTAAAACATCTACATCTAATAGTAGTAATATCTAGTAGACCTAAATAGGTGCTGTTTTCGATTTAAAAAAAAAAGGATAATATTTAATCTACAAATAATTATAATATGTAACATCCACCCTAAGAACAAACATCATTAATGTAAATAATTCCAGATGTAAAAAATGTTACCTAAGTTAAAACTAAATATTCCATTTTTAGCCAAAAGTGGTACTAATACTCGAAGAAAAAAGGCTTTTCAAGAAAACAATATGCTTCGCTGAAAAATATTAAATAAAGTCCTCGTCCCAATTTGTCATCAAAACGAGATTGGTACCTTTCTCCGCGTATATTCCCTTTCAGTACACTCTCGTGTAACACGATACTTCATTATAGCTCCACGTTAGCTAAAAGAATTTCCGTATTGAAGTCGAGTCTGAAGTATTTTTTTTTGTCCAGGAGCTACCTTCAACTGGCAAACGGGGCTTATTGATCGGTGTTAACAGACAAAGGAACCGTTATTTGTTTTGAATTATTTTATAAGGGTCAGTATTTGTGGATAAATGGTAATTTTATTTGAGATTTTAACTAAAATAAACTAAGCAAGTAGGTACGTAAGAAACATCTTGTAATAAAGTTATTCAAATATTGCCGATTGCATCTTGTCTCACGAACCAAACATTGCTCACGTTTATTTTGAGAAGCTCGCCGATCGCTCGCCGCTCGCTCATTCAGTTTAAGAAAACATCAGTCAGTTTTAAACGTCTCTGAATAAACCCTATTAGCAGTTGATAATAAATAATGAACATTTTTAGAAACATTTCAGTCATACTGTCATTACATTAAACATCAAATCTTAGAAAACCAGACCAGTGGCAGTTACTCCCTGCCATATCATGTAAAATTCGTTCATGCCTAGCTCTTGCTGCAACCAAGCGTTGAGATCAAATGATAAAGCGGAATGCAATTAGAGTGCCACTCGGATAAAGTGTTCCAGAGCACGGTAATTATATCATACAGTATTATAACTTCATATAAACCGACGAAACGCGAGCTTTCCTTCGAATTTCAAATCTCGGGACGCGGTCGAAATCCAAAAGTTAGGGTTAGGGGTGTCGCGAACGTGCCGAACGGACGTCGATGGCCTAGCTAGTGTTGAAAATGACTAAGGTGATTGAATTTGACTACCGTCATTTACGGTCAAATTTGTAAAAAACAAGTTATTGACAGTCAAAAATGGTCATTTTCAGTCAGTTTGATTTGAAATAAAAATTATATTGTATTGAACCAGCTTTTGCCCACGACTTCATCCGCCTGAAATTAAAGTTACAGGTCATTAAGTACTCATTATGATTAGTAGATTCAAAATTATTTTAGTAATTTTTTTTAAATTAAATCTACTAACACAAAACAACACGCATTTTATCCTATTCCATTCACAAAGTATTTTGTTTGTATAAATAAAAAAAAATTACAATCGCAAAACTAGATAGAAATTTTAAGTAGACAGATGTAATTAGAATGGGTACTGTAGGTGGGCAGCCCTATCGCATGTTGTCATACCGTGACGTACCGCGCGGCTGTTGACATTTATTTCAAAAATATGGCCGAGTTGGAATACTGTATAGATAGTATTACCGTGTCCAGAGTGAACAGTGTCGGTAGCTTAAGCATTTTCTATAGCAGCGATGTAATGAAGATTCGAGCTCTACTACCTTCAGTTACATTCAAAGCAGATTTTTCAATCAGCAAGAAGAATTTTTTTTTTTAAATAAATATCCTTGGACATTTTACACTACGCCGCTAGCCCCAAACTAAGCAAAGCTTGTACTATGGGTACTAGACAACGGATATAAACATACTTAAATACTTTTTTTTTGTAAATACATACATATTATACATAGAAAACACCCAGTCCAATACAAACAAATATGTTCATGCACACAAATGTTTGTACTGTGCGGGAATCGAACCCGCAACCTCCGGAATAGAAGTCCGATTCGAACCACTACACCAAACGGCCGACAAATTTGACCAAACTTGCAAGATTTTGCTGTAGAAAATATAATCTTCGACTTCTTTAGTAGAGAATGTGATGACGTCTTTAAGCATGGCGTATGACGCTCTGCAGCACTAGCTTTGTCCAATAAACTATGATGTCATTTGAGGACCATATTAAGTTAAAGTCACAGATCATTGTGGAAGTCCTTGGGGGAGGCCTTTGTCATGTAATTGTGTCATTGTGAAAACGAACGAAACGAAGTTAAAATTAAGGTATAAGAATAGATAACAATGATAAAAGGGGTAATAAATAGTTTATCTCTATGATGAACTCTATGAACTCTAACCTGACTTGGAGATGATGATGACGAAACACAACATTTCATAAAAAACTGCAACGGATTTCCTCACTTTATTAATATGATTACAACCACTCGTTTTTCTTCTGCTCTAGAATTCAATTTTAATCTAAAATAACAATTCCAATTACCACGAATTAAGATAAACCGCCACGTCCGCATTAAGATAAAGCCAAATACATCCAGTTGAGATAACCATTTGGCTAAAACAACTGTTCCTTGGCATACCAATAAATTCCAGCCACAGACATCTAAGTTTGTTGCTCGACTTGGCACCAAGCATGCTTGGGCGACATTATGCTGTAAGTACCCACAGTCAGCATTTGCAAAAGATATACTATAGCAGTATATTAGTCCTAAAGAGTTGAAAACTCTGGTTGAGTCGAAACTTTTAAATTTTAATGTTGACGGTACCTAAATATGTACCTAGTTAAAGTTTCAAAATAGCAGGTCGATGATCTGTCAGCCGTTTTCCATTCTTCTAAGGCTCTAAGCCATCATTCTCTTTCCTACTGGCTCCATCATCATCATCATCATCATTTCAGCCATAGGACGTCCACTACTGAACATAAATCTCCCCCAATGACTTCATTGATGACCGGTTTGCAGCCGCCTGTATCTAGCGCCTTCCTGCTTCTTCTTCTTTATGAGGTCGTCGGTCCACCTTGTGGCTGGTACTGGCTCCATAATCTGCAAAAAGTAAATAGAAGGACCAGGTTCTGTATAATTTCTTGGCTATCAAAATCATTTCTGTTCAAAAATATGCCCTGCCATTTTTCTCTCTGTGGCCTCAAAACTCAGAATATAAACTCCGAAATCGCTTACTAAAACAAATTTTAGTGGGTTGCTATATCACGAGCTCTCCTATTACCGGGTAATGTCCGACAAATACTTGGAGCGTTCTTTGTCAACCGCTAAACTGTGCTCTAGATTTACGAGGTCGTTTGCTCTGCCCCGAAACAGCGGTTGGGTGCATGTTTTAAATTCTTCAGTGTAAAGATTCAAAGAGTTATTCTGTAGATAATGTTGTAAATAAGAATCGGGGAAGCTGTAGATAATGTTGTAAATAAGAATTTTAATTAGTCGATGTGTCCAAACGCCCTACCAAACGCTCCTCTGCTAGGTTGATAGTTCTTGTCCAGGAACATTGGCAGGGTAGGTATTTGATGAAAATGGTCGGGTCCGTGTGAAAGTGCTTTTAAAAGCCAATTTACAGAATGTAATGGAATTTTTATTCACTGTGCTGCGAAATACGTACTCGTAGGTTACCAATTCAATGTTTTTTTAAGTACCTTAGTACGCTATCAAAAGTATATATGCTGTGTCTAAAGGCTTCATGCGTACCTATAAGGGTAAAAAAGAGGACCCCTAAAGTTCAACCTTTTTCTTTCCAAATCCCAGCTGTATCTTCAAACTAAAGAATATAATCCAGAGAAAATCCCTCTTCATTCCTCTGACTGTCGTAACAAAAGTAAAACGACTTTCAAAATAGTTTGAAATTTCCCAACTTTTCAAATACATCCTCGAGCTCAGCAAACTAATCAAGCTTGTAGAGTGTTTCTATTAGGCACGCAATGGAATGAGTGCACTCCGGGCTACGTGATACCTGCGAAACTCCCCGGATAAAGGCATCAGCACACTGAGCACTCTTTATTTGCCCCACGTCCCGCTGTTGTGTTCACGCCTTTTGTTTCAGCAGCATTGTTTGATGTTGCCGTTTTTTTGGCTCCACGGAAATGTATTGAACTGCGCGCACGTACGCTATCGTTAAATACAGCTAGTGCATTTTTTATGTGTATTGGAAATTGAAAGCGGTGACGTGTGTAATTTTTATTTGTTCTCATCAAAATATATAGGGTCTATAAATAATGGATGCATGCTATTGTATAATTTGGGAAACAACGAAAAATGAGGAGAAGAAAGAAATTGCACGCGTTTTCATTTAAGAAGAAGAAGATAAGTTAGCTCATGTATTTTCTTTTGCCAATTTTTCACCTTGCCTTGAAAAAACACCTACTAATTATTTTGAGTGCTTGTCTAATAAGTCTTTATAGTTTTTTTACTGTAAAAAATGAGAATTAAGAGCGTTTACGCCGTTTGGCTCAAAAACAGTACTTTTTCAACTCGTTACAATCATTAACCAGTAATACTACAAATATGTTATAGGCATAAATAGTTAGGCAATTTCGTCGTCTAAATAGTTAATTGAGAAAATATTGCGATTAGTTTCGCATTTAAGAATTCTATCAAGATATGTCCACACAGGTTTTGTAAATTTCCACTTTAGCGTCAGTTTACAAGCTGAAATTTTTATAAAAAATACTGTGAAAACGATTTAACAAACATTGATATCCTATAGCATAGATCCTTGGGCAAATAGTTATCTAACAGGCCTCGGTCGCTAGACATGGAGGTGTCTGGTGGCGGCTAAGGACGAATGCTACAGGCAACAGCCAATAGCGATGTCCCGCGTTCCCTCATATCACTCATATGGATCATAGCAGAAACAGTCCGGTTTTTAGTGGGTGTAGGGGCTACCCACCTTCTGGT
This sequence comes from Ostrinia furnacalis, assembly GCF_004193835.3. NCBI lineage: Eukaryota > Metazoa > Arthropoda > Insecta > Lepidoptera > Crambidae > Ostrinia > Ostrinia furnacalis. The sequence continues at coordinate 100,128 of NW_021134534.1, forward strand.
ATGAAGAATCCCACATAACCCACTAGCTGCCCCCGCAGCTGCATTTTCCGGATAAAAAAAGAATAGTAAACAAACAGGAAAAGTTTGTTTTGAATAAAACCGATTTGTAAAAATCTCTCACCATTAAAATTTAAAAAAAAAATTCTGCTGAACATAGGCTGTATGATATATTCTCAAAATAGTAAAAAACCTTTGATAATTTACTATTTGATAAAGAATTTACGTATTTATTATTGATTAGGACTAATGTATACCATTATTTATAATTATGGAGTCGTGTTGAAAGATTTGAAGATTTTATAGTTTCCTTGAGCTGTCACTTGACAGCCTGGCACACTTTTACGATGGTGGATCAAAGTATTTTGGTTTGACTATAGAGCGTGAGAACACGCACACAGTCATAATTGTTTTAGTGTGAATAAAACTAGCATCGAAATTACCTAAACTTGACATGCCACGCTAGACGTAAACGCTCTTAACAACGTAATTAAATTTTCACTGTGACATGTAAAACATTTCACTGATGACTGAACTTTATTAACAATTTAACCGACAGCAAAATGTTATCCAGCTATTTTTTGTCGTGATTATAGCATCGATCGAGATTGCAAGAGAATATTTTATACTAGCTTTCCGCCCGCGGCTTCGCCCGCGTGGATTTTTGTCTGTCACAGAAAAACTTTATCGCGCGCGTCCCTGTTTCAAAAACCGGGATAAAAACTATCCTATGTTCTTTCCCGGGACTCAAACTATCTCTATGCCAAATTTCATCAAAATCGGTTGCGAGGTTTAAGCGGGAAAGCGTAACAGACAGACAGACAGACAGAGTTACTTTCGCATTTATAATATTAGTTGGGATAAAACCTGTCATGTGGCCAATCAGTCATCCATGTTGCTGGTACGATATAAATAATAATTATAAATTTTAAATATTTCCTCTATCTATCTATCTATCCTATTCGATTCTTCTAGGAAAAATTCGCACGGGCCATACAGAAAATGAGCGAAATTTTCAGTCGAGCGATGCTTCGATTGCGCCCCATCCTTAATTAATTTAACCTGATAGCGCATAAAATGTTTTAAATTTTCACCGAGAAATATTAAAAAACATAAATCGACGTCCCCTAGGTCCAATTTTAGGCAGCGGCTGCTCTCAATTGAATTATTTATATCTTTTTTAACGCAGATGTTGTGAATTGTGAATTTTAATTTCGCGCTGTATCTTCGATTTTTTAGTGTACTAATACAGGGCGAAAGGAACAGATTTTTGAACTCGTCAAAAATGTATTAAAAATAAAAATTACCAGATAAGTTTTAGATTCATCTCTACAATCTATTTTAAACTTTCAGGTTATAAAAATACAGTTTACGCACTAAATCGCACCTATTACAACTTCTGTCCTGTCGTATGTACTAATACTTTTGAGAAAAACCCTATTCATATTAGATGATTCCAATAAATCGGGAGCATCAGTGACTCTACAAGTGTTATGAACTTAGATCGTTTGTTTCTTTTTTTTTATTAGAAACGGTTTCATGCTATTCTTACTGTTACACCCTATATTTTATGACGCAAATAAAATATCCAATTACGAGTATTACAACCGGCTGGAGAGATTATAATTAAAAAAAAATATTTAGATGCTTAAATTGAATTCTGTTTCGTGAAATCGAAATTGCCAGCGAATTTGTTAATTACGAATGTTACTGCTTTTGTTCAGGCATCACCCGAGTATAAAATACATTAATACCCACCGAAAATATTGATTAAGCCGTACCTATCAATTATTGGTATTATTATTGTGATCAATACAAATACCAAAATGTAGATATTTCAGTCGGAATAATGGTTAACCTCTGTATGATTAGCACACATGATGCGCCCTGAGTGCCCGAGCAACTGCACGCAGGAGGATTTAATGAATGCTACTGACAACGCCACTCTTGTAGCGGAGTTTTAGGGTGACACTGTGTAGGTTTGTTGTCGACACAATAAGAAGAAGAATTAGCACTTAAAAAAACTCTATATTTAAATAAGGATCTCTATATTTAAAGGAGGACCTAGTCTTGTTTCAGTAACTATTACGGGAAAATAAGCATGTTTATGTGCATGTATATAAGACCTACTTTAACCTGGCAAGATCATACCACTTTTATTTTGTTTCCTTATCCAAATTATGTACAGGAACGAAAGCTCGCAGTGAATGACGCCTTAGCATACGAGGTTGTGGCGAGTTAAAAGAGATAGCGATTTTGGCATGAACTGAGTTAAAAGCTTTGAGTTAAATGCAAAAACTTATCCTTTGTTTTTTTATGCATAACAAGTCAGGTATTTGACCACAATCGCACCTGATGTTAAGTGGGATGCAGTCTAGGATGGTACATATCTGCCCTGTAAGTGCCTATTTACTCTCGCCTTGAAAAGACCCGGATTATAGTCTTCGGGAAAGACTGTATTCGTTCATTTTAGCCAAATGACGTCCACAGCAAAGGCCTCCCCCAAGTATTCTTCCTTCTGGCACCCTTCACCAGATCGTCGGTCCATTGAGTGGAGGGAGGACTGGGAGCCACTCGAGAAATTTTTACCCCAACGGCTAACAGTTAGCTCTACGAGCTACGAGTATGTGCCCCACCCACTGCCACTTTAAGCGCAGAATAATAATAAGTTAACTCTTTAACCCTACACTGCATTCAGTCCCTTATGTGGGACAACCAATATAATTGATGCTTTTTCTGATTTGAGCCAAGTAGCGGCATCTATCATTACGTAAATAAAGTGACAACAACCAATAGCATCCGTTTATTGCCTTAGTTGAAATTAGATGGCAGCACTATCTCGCTTAATCAATCATTTAATTGAAAATTTTGAACGTCAGCCACGCGCCGTGCGTATTCATTTTGAAAATTTAATAAAAAATAGTTGTTTATGGAATGCAACAGTGGATAAATTGTTTTCATGTCGAAATATCAGTGATCTAAACAAATGTAAGTATATTTTTTTGATTTGGCCGTGTTTCGATACTAAATTTTTACAATTACTGTGTGTTCCCGATGTGTCACTTCATGCAGTGATGATACAATTTTAGATATGTATACTAATGGTATGATGTTGATTATTTTTGCATATTGGCGAAGAAAACCTCATCCAGCGCTTAAATCCAAAATTATTTGACAATACTATTAGGCAATGAAGATGAACAAGACTCCTCAGGCCGAAAGTGACGATGACATTGCCTCAATTAGATCTACCCTCAACAAACTTTCTGAAACATTTAGCAATAAGTACGGATGACGAAGTGCAATTTTTTTCACTGAACAGGTATGAATTCGCTGCACCATTATCAGGGTCATATGCTGGTGATATGCAGCAGCATAATATACCAAATCCTAGTGGTTAGATCCTGCTGTTCCCTACATTCAGATTCGTGATGCAGTTGGCTTCACGAACACGTCAATCAACAGTTGTTTCTTCCGCGTCTGCTGTAAAAGACGCTTGTCCTACATCTGCTGTTTCCGTCGCCAGAATAAAGCAAAATATCAGCTGAAAAAAAAATTACCATCCAACAAATCTTGAGTTTTGAGGGCAAACCGATCTAGAACCAGAAGTTGAAATTCCTTTGCAATATTTCTTGTAATTATTTGCCATTGATCAGAAATACCATGTCAGTAAGTAAACCACTTTGAAAAATTCAGCAATATCTACACTTCAATGACAATACAACTCAGCCACCAGCAGGCACTGCAGGATACGATCGTCTCCATAACTCAGACATCTAATAGAAATCCTAAAAAAAATATCAAGCTATACCCAAACGCCTCCTCCTCCTACTAAGGCCTCTATCATGGTGCGCCAATATTTACCTAATAAGCCTCATAAATGGGAGTAATCCTTGATAACTACTACACATGCCCTGTATTGATTACGCTTTAATTTAGGTAGGTCATTGCATGCGGTGCCACATATGGAACAAAATAAAAAAATCAATTTTCTCCTCAACTACTAGTTTTTTTAATTTTAGCTGTGCTTCCCGTGTTCTAGACCACAAATATTACCTGAAAAGATTTTTTTTTCTAAAAACAAAAAAATCATGCAGTGTAGGGTTAAGTCAGGCAATATTGCGGTATCCCGCATTTCGTAGCTGTCGGTTACTTTGGTTTTCCTGTGAATCTCCTCATTTATAAATCGATCACGAAAACCTTATAACGAGTGGAAAATTGAATACATTTTGATTGGTTATTCAAACACCTCCTCTCTTCTCTTGTCTTCAACTTCACTCACTCTCTATTTTCACTTTGGTGAAAAGTGGACCTAATGTTCGTTTATTTTAGCCAAATATCATCCACTGCTAGACAACTAGCGGTTCTGCATCGCTTGCATCCAGGCACCTCCCACGACCTTCACCAGATTGTCGGACCTCCTAGTGGGGGGCCTGCTCACACTAATCTGCTAGATATCTTCACCGCTACAGCCGCTATATCTTTTACCTTAACCCTACTCAGTTTTGCAAACAGGCCGGCCATAAAAAGGCGTCGATCATAAAAATATTTGATTAGCAACGTCGACACCGCGCCAATCCGCGCTCGTGCAAGTTTTATAAGCAAAACCGGGTGAATTATTTAGTGCAATGCAAACGTAATTTGCCGCCACATCGTCAGTGCAACTAAAAGGGCTTTTTTCAACATAAAGGACTGTCAGACATTAAAAGGGTAGATAGGATTTAATTGAGATGATGATAAACTTATATTTTTAAAAAATAATAAGGGCTTAATAATACTGGTGACTTAAAATCTCTGGCATCTAAAGAAGTTGATAGATGTGATTCTGCAACAGAAATATATAATTTAATTTTGTTTTAGTAGATATAATTTTTACATTTTTAAAGAATTAATATAACCTAATGGCGTTTTCAAAATGGAGACTTGGCATTCGATTTCTTAACTATTTTTAACTTCAGAGTGCATAATTGAATTGCTCAAATCGATTTTCTAGGTAGCAGATGAAGAAAGCTTATAACCAGCAGTTAAATGAATAAAGTAAAGTAAGATAGCTCTAAGATATCTTATTGTTTTCCTTCAATATTTTTCCATAATAATCAACTTCAAAAGCTCTTAAAATGTTCACTTTCAGTCCAATCACTCGCCGTTCTTAAAATCAATACGCGACAATGACGCGCGACGCGGGTCGTAGAGGAAATATTTTTCATACCCAACGCTGATAATGGACCCTGTCATGAACGGACCGGCAAATACGCGATAGGGTTACCATCTTTCCGTGTGCATTTTTGGGTCGGATAAGGGACGCCCGTCAGTCATAGGGGATACCGGCGCGCACAGAAACCTAAGGGCGGCAGGCCTCTTTGAGTCGAATAGAAATTCAGTATTCTAATTTGATTGCAATTGCCGTTAACGTATTTATAATTCCGTGGCAAACACAAGCAACTGAGTATCAATTTCTTTTGACACCATTTAATTTTCTCAACTCGTGCCAAATGTATATTTCGATGGATAATCATCATACCTCATACTTAACTGAAAGTACCTTTTCCTTATCTTATCATGTAAAATGTTAATGATATTTTTTACATTTTTGCAGCCCTACTATCAAACTATAGTACGCCATCAGCCATGTACTCGTACCGCACTAATTAACTCATTTTAATCAAAAACCACTAGCATGTACCCATTTTGTGGCGTAAACCAACGTTATCCAGAACGTCAGGTTAATGGTACGGTCATTTAAAAAGCATTTTGATGCAAATGAAAGTATTTTGTGCACAAGCCTGCACGATTTAAAACGCAATATTTCACGGCAGGATTGTCCTATAATCCGCTGATGTATGGCCACCGACGCACAGTGTTGTGAATTATGACGTTCTCTCGACTCATAGGTCATTTCTTTGGCCGAATATTAGGAGCTGGTGACTGATAGAGACTAAAACTGAGTTAGATAAAACTATAAATTACTGTATGAGGCAGTGGTTAGTGAATAAATGGTTGAGAGTCCGAAACTAACCCGGGCGGGCCGGGTGTGCGGCAACCATTTTTATGGACAGTTACGTTATTATAGACAGATAAGTAGGTTTACTTAATACAACTGCTTGTTTTGAATAATAAATTCCAGACATCCACACAAAGTAAAATGTTTTTCTTTCTTTCTTTCTTTCTTTATTTAAACTATATTATTATTAGTAGGATTTTCAACATTGCTATACCTACCTAACATTACATTTTGCTGTCGCGGGAAGTACCTAGACTGGACGCAGGATTCTGCAGGAGCAGGCTGGTCATTGTGTATTATTGTCCAACAAATGACGTCCATTTGACTGAAAAACCAACGATTACATGTTGTTAACGTCAAACAATATTATAGGACGTTTAAAAGTGATTTTAAATAACCATCGTTTCATAAATAAATATTTACGTTGAAAGTTTTGCTTGAGTAACCTAAACCTGCAAATCTATTTAATTTATTCTCTTCAAGATTTATGTCATTTAGCATCATACAGGCCGTTGTTTTACAAAACCACATTGTATTTTACAAAATCACATCGATCAACATGGAAAGCATTGGGGGAGGCCTATGTTCAGCAGTGGACGTCCTGTGGCTGAAATGATGATGATGATGATGATTGTATTTTTAGGAGCCCATGAATGTAATTTCTGTAATCGCTACTTAGTAACAGTTGCACATAATAATAATCTTTGTAATGAGGAAAAAGATGTAGATTAGATAATAGATAAAAGTGTAATCTGTGCCTTCATGAGGTGTTCTAACTTCCTAACGAATTGTAGTAAAAAAAATACAGTTTTATGTTCCAAACTTTTAATGATAAAATAAATCCAATATTTAGATTTAAAATCCTATTTTATAGTCAAAATACGAGCAATTACTTACCTATACATATAAATTATACAAATTGTACTATACTTGAGAGCAATATGGCTTGAATAAGTACTCGTACAATCTGACACATTTATACTATCTTGTTCAAAAATAGAACTTGTTACAAGTACATAAGGTGTATTATCTTGACGTGCTGTCGTCTGTACGAAGTAGAGCATACCTACTTATTTGGAAAACAGCGGGTAATTAATTTTGATTAGCAGTTACTGTCACGAACGGGATTTTTGTAGTTAAGATGATGATTAGACGTTGTTAGGAGTAGGTCTACTTGGAGATATCTAAAATGCAAAAAAAAAACGTTACTTAAATTAATCTCATAATTTATCAAAAAGAGAGTGCTATTATGAGAGCAGTTTTTTTTTTACTTTTAGGTAATATTATGTCCTACAATCCCTTTCTAGACTAAATCTTTATCATTAGCTGTACCTACTCATGTATTAATTAAGACCTTTAAATAAATTGGGATTGTTGTTAATACATTTTTTCTAATTCTAATTTGTATCTTTAAAACCCTGCAGCTTAAAATACACAATAAATAAACAGTTAAATTACTGTAATTTAAAAATAAACCCTCACTTATGTCAAAAACAACTTTAACGTTGCAAAGTATCTACTATCACCGTTTAAACCTAACAATACAGAAACTTAATAACTAATAGGCTTGAATCTTAGCCATATATCTCTATCTACGGCTCTTCCAAAGCCGTGGTCAGCCAGGGTCAGCTCCTTCGGAGTTCGATCACAGACCTCGAGCTGGTACCTCTTCAGGATTGCTCTGGTCACCGTACGGGAGATTTGCATTGATAGTTGTTCACCTGGAAATAAATTGTAGATGTTAGATAAAGGTACTATGAAATGTACAAAAACGTATTCTAATATTTACAATAATCTAAAATAACTATTGATTTAGGGTGTGGGTGATAACAGAGTTCGTTCGTTCGTTTGTTTCAGCTGAAAGACGTCCACTGCTAGACAAAAGCCTCCCCCAAGGATTTCCACAAAGACCGGTCCTGCGCCGCTTGCATCTAGGGACCTCCCGCGACCTTCACCAGATCTTCGGTCCACCTAGTGGGAGGCCTGCCCACGCTACGTCTTCCGACTAACAGAGTATTACGGGACTAATCCTATCACTCATTCCCATTACTGTCTTTCTTGTATAGCCTGGATCTATAACTTCCAATGAAACTCAACCAGTGAAGGCTGAGTAGTCCCGGGGGATATTAAACAAACTAAGGACTGTAAAAATGTCATAAAATAGTTAAAATGTAGACAGGCCTTAGCGTGAATGGCATTAAAATGATAAATTGAGTAAGCCTAAAATGACAAATTGCATCTGATAAATAANTCCTATAATGCTCTTAGTCAGATGGCTGACTAAAGGATAGTTGTTAGAGTATTATAACACCAACAATCGTATAAAAGTATAACTCTACACTAGTCTACACTCCTATAAGTCCCTTAGACAGGTATAGGTGTAATTAATTGCAATAATACAGCTTATACATCACGAGTGAACTGTACTAATGCTTTAAGTACACATTGGAACTAAATGTGAACTCTTAAATGGAGTAAAATGTTACTTGGGTAGTACCATTTTTTGGAAATTGTTCAATATTGAGAAATCTAATGAAATGTAACTTATTCTGTTAGGATGCTGTAAAAACTAGACTCTTAAGCTACAAATTTAAGCATGCAGAGTTGAACTATTATTTCGAATACTTAATGAAAAACGAATTTGAACTGTACGTTGTCTCATGTTACAATTGACCCCTACCACGGGTCAATTGTACCAATAATATATGAGGCAATAAAAGTAGTTATGTTTATCTAATCATCACCTTTATTGGTATTCTGTTCTCTTAATCTCCTACAATCATCAATCTTTATTAATTGAGATCGAAAATATTACTCGATAATATTGGCTAATTTATTTGCATTTGCCCAATCCAAATTTTCTTCTGCGAAAAGTCTCTGTCGTATAGTATCATTACGTAGCCCACACACGAACTGGTCCCTTAGGTTTTCGTCTAGTCTGTCCTTGAAGTCGCACGACCGTGACAATCGTTTCAACTCAGCCACGTATTGAGTGATTGTCTCACCGTTATGTTGAAATCGCTGCCTAAACACATATCTCGCAGCCAGTATAGATGTCTTTGGCTGCAAATGTTCCGACATAAGCTTCACTACGTCATCATATTTCATTTCGAACGGTTTTCTCGGACTACATAAATTCACCATCAATTCGTATGCCGATTCACCAATAATAGATATTAATGTCGGCAATCTATTTCCCGCCGCGATGCCATTCGCCACAAAATGCATTTCTAATCGTTCACAATATGAAGTCCAGTTTCCTGTGTCCATGTTAAATTCACCGAACTTAACCGCCATATTTTTTTACCGTCCTCGTTCGCCACTGATAAATAAAAGACCCGTCGTGCGTTCTATACTGCGTTTATTATTCGACTGGCGAGAGCACTGGACAAACAGAAATGTGGATACCCACTTTAAACAATATATTGTGTCACATTACTTTTATGTGAATACCTTACAAAACTTAATATTCATAACAGCATCAATATGATAATGTTGGTTGGTTGTGATTAAATATAGCGTGAATAAAAAGTACTTATTAAAACCTAGGATTTATTGTTGTTACGTGTTTATTATACTGGCTTCTTAGAGGCAATAAATACTACCCCGAAACTCTACTTAAACCAAAAAAGTCTTAAAATGGTTTCTTACACATTGCCAGAGCTTCTATTACTACTTATAGTCTATCTATTTAACTAAGTTTTTATAGGATGTAATGACCTACTGAGAAAACTGATGTCCTCAATCACCTTGTAGAAATGACTACAAAATACATGTGAAGCGATTGAGGTCAATAACGGGTTGATTGTAGTGTGAATAGGTAGAAATTGATTATGTTAAAAAATCGATAAAACATCATCAAAAAGTCTCGGAACAAAATAATGATGTAGTTTATTAGTCAATTAACATTTATTGTTAAATCCTACAGTTATTATTAGTTTATACGCTTTTGTGAGTATTTCTAGACTGAGTTTTATTCATTGGACAACAACTCCGTTTACGTAAAGTTCAAAAACTTCAAATGTGTTCAGTTTCATTTAGTTGTTTGTAAGTACTTACTCCAAACAAAATAAAACTTAATTACCATACAATACATCCGTCCCCAAAATCAAAATGTTCTTGTTTACAATATCATTAGGATAAAACAAATGACTCGAATTCTAAATGTTATTCATAAACAAAATAATATTATGTATTCTGTACCTTTATGTAAAATGTGTGTACCAGACATAAGGGTCAAAGTTGTGTGACAACTTATGCCGTTTCTGATATAAAATATGCATACCTACCTAAATTATTAGAAAGTTCGTCTGGTCAAACGGTATTTATATGGCGTTATTGTTAGTTAATGACTTGACATAAAAGCTTGTTGTTTCATTTTATGTTCTAACAGTTATTTGAATAAAAATGTTCGCTAAATTCATTCCTACTTACTTTCAGTACGTGTGGTAAGATTTTAATATCATGCATAACGGATATTTCCGCATACTTACCTAAACATTTTCTTGGGCCAGCCCCAAAAGGCAAATAGGCAAAGCTGTGTGTTGGAGACGTTTCAGCCAAAAATCTTTCTGGGGCATAACTCTTTGGGTCTTTATAATATTTTTCATCTCTGTGCATTGCTTCTACCGGTACGTTGACGGTGATCTTCTTATCAATAACCAAATCACTCTCTGGGTATTGATACATCTTCATACACTGACGAGAGACAACGGAGTAAGGAGGATGAAGTCTCAATGATTCTTTGATGACAGCATCTAAGTATTCCTCGTTGGATTCTCGAACTTTCTTTTGAACTTGCTGATTCTTCGCCAAGTCATACAAAATTGCTGTCAGCAAGTTATGACAAGGGACGTAGCCTTCTGTTATAAATGTTGATAGCACTGCGAACGCAAAATCAACGTCACTTAACGATCTATTCTTTTCCTTCAATCCCAATTGGAAAACCGATCCTTCCTTTATGATTTCAGCTAACTTAGATTTCTCCAATTCATGTTTTGTTTTTGACGACAGCTTGCCCGGCATCGTAACTAAACCAAACATCACGTACAAAGAAGGAAAAATATGTTTTAAATAAGTTTTGAACCTGTCAACAAAAGTGCGTTTCTGAACCGTCGACCTCATGTCGGATATAACTCGCCCGTCCGAACTTTCGTCTAATAACAAGTCCTTGAAAATTCCATCCAATACCTTAGACAATAACTGTTGAACATTTGTATCTCCATTTGTTCCTGACAAACAGTCATGCAGGCTGGCTTCGGAGTCGCATTTTAAGTTGCTCAAAACTGATTTCAATCCCTCTCGGAGTAGAGTCCACTTTTCCCCTTCGGCGTAAAACAAATTGTTTCGTAAACAAACATCCTGAGATTTGTCCAAGGCGAGCCCTCTGCAATGGAAATCCACGAAGTCTGTAGACAGTATCGTCTTTACAGCGTCCGGATCTTTCACTATCAAATCCGGGATCCGACTTTTGATGCTTCCGACGAACTTTTCTTTGGGGTACTGTGAGTAGAGCGCGTTCACTTGATCTGTATTGCTTCTGATGCCGAAAATTCTGAAGTAGTCGGTTCCGAAGAAAGGAATAGGTGTTTTGTTAGGGATGTGGCGTATGTACCAGTAGCTGAAGAACTTGGTGACATAGTCGAAAGTGAGCGCGACGATCAAAACGAGTATCACGGTTATGTTTAGTACGAAACTTTCGAAGAACATCTTGACGTTCGCCGCGTGAGGCGTTGGAATGAAAACTGGCCGGAGGCTGGTGAGTGGGTCAGAGTAACGGTACGTTTTGTGCAAGAAATGCGCTTGATCATCAAGTTTATGGTTGGTGCCATTGAACTTGGGATCGGAAGTCGTTTTCTCTGACGCATAGGCGCTTTTGCAAAACGTGGCGTTGAGTTGAACAAACTTGTTATTTACTGAATTTTAAAAGATACAGTTAAACTGTTAATACTCAATAATTTATCTTTTATGATTTTCATTTACATTTATTATTTATTTTTACATTGAATTATTGTAATTTAGTGGTGATAACAACCTACATTGTATTGTTATAATAATGGTATGCCTGTAATAATAATTATTATAACATAGAATAGAATAGAATAATTGTTTATTTGCATAAAACATGGTATACAGTTGTTACAGCTATTAAATAAGTCCACATGTTTTGCTACATCATAATATAACACTATAGGTACAATTAGATCGTTTCCTGTAGTATTTATATGAGTCTACGTGGACACTTAGAATTTATGTACTTGCCTCAATTTTGCTGGTGATTTGTTCTTCTTCTTCTTCTTCATTTGTTGATGGCGATGGACTTGTGTTTTTTGGCCACTGGGGGCACACTGTTCCGCCAATGTCACGTGCGCAGCTTTTACACAATGTTATAAATAAAAGTAAAAAATAATAATTCAACTGCAAAACTAAGCGGACTTATCGTACCTAAAACAAAAAATACATCACACACAATCACAAAAAGACATCACAAAACAAACAATACACAAAAATTTTGTACAGGATTTGTTTTTATTAATAGCTGTTACAATAGGAATATGACGTCATTGATTACATAAAATTATCAAGTCAACATCTTTATTACATTCCATGTATTATTTCATAAGGTTTTAAAGAAAGCCTTATGAAACCACTAAGCCATCGCAGCTATCGAATTCTCAAAAAATGCCATCTATCAATAATGCCATGTACGATTCTCTTATTTTTATTTTGTCAAACGCCATCTACTAACCAGCTTTAGAACTAGACCAAACACAGTTTAAACTGCGCTTAATGTAGTAACTGCCATCTATTGGACCTCATACAACATAGTTTGTATTTAAGCACTGCTATGGCCACGCAGCCGCTGTGTCTGTTCGTGCAAGTTTTAAACAGTAGATGGCGTTAGCCGTTCGAAAATATTTTAATTATGGTATTTTTGTTCACTAATGTGAAGGTATGTAATCAAATCGCACAAGTCAACAAAATAATGCAGTAAATCAAATTACAGTTCACTCTCATTTTTTTCTTCTTTTAACCTTCAAGCGGGCGCGCGGTCTTTTGTAACGGCAGCGGTCGCGCGTAAACGAAAAGACCTATGGGGTCTAGTAAATAAATAAAGCACTTATTTTCCAACTAGCGGCCGCCCGCGACTTCGTTCGCGTGGATCCCGTTTTACCCCCTTCATATATCTTACGCGGTTTAGATTTTTTCATACAAATGTTTTTTCCCGCTAACTCCCGTTCCCGTGGGAATTTCGGGAATTCCTTTCTTAGTGCACCTCTACGGTACCTAAGCTACGTCCCTTCCAAATTTCAAGTGCCTACGTTTAGCCGTTTAGGCTGTGCGTTGATCTGTCAGTCAGTCAGTCAGTTTCTCCTTTTAGATATTTAGATAATCATTTATCATTTTGTACGCAGATATATTTTGATTGTATTTAAGTCTTAAGTAATTTGAATTAAGTTAAAGAAACAATTATTTAATCAATTAACATGACGAAAATATTATTTGGATCAAAAACTAATTTTTGAACACAAAATGTTTAAAAATACCTCAGAATAGTTCATATACCTGGTAAAAACGATAAAAATGGCAAAATAATGATAAAACATAATTTTATAGTTTTGGCTCAGTTTAGCTTGGTCTCTGAGCTCCGATTCACTCTCTTTTTCATCTTTTTCGTAATAATGCCTCTGTTATTTCACTTTGTACTAGCAGTCTACGACTTATTTAATAACAAAAAACAGTATTGCAAGGTTAATTCAATAATATTGGGTGATAGGCGAAGAAATGTTATATCGCATAGAGAGTCGCGCGTAACCTTTTCGACGACAGGCGCGTGGCGTGCTTTCGACGCCGGCGCCGCTACTAAAACAATAGCAAGCCATGGGGTGAGAAAAGCGCGGAGAGCTGAGATAAGCTCTTTATTTCGCTCACAATGAACAAGCGACAGGCTACTAAAAATGAGAAATATGTGTAACATGTAAAAAAAAAGTTATGAACGAAAATGTGTTAGGCGCGGTCGATTCGACGCCGCGCGCCCGCTTGAAGGTTAAGTGTTAACAAAAACGTAAAAAGTATTGATTTATTTTATGTTTAAACTATACTAGTTTGTTTTACAAAATTAAATCTACTTTTAATTAAATTATGGCAATACGTAGACGGGAGGTCCAAATGCTGCATGATTGGTGGATTTTGACATAATATCTGTTCTGTCAATGTCATGTCAAAAATAACCAATTATGCAGCATTTGGACCTCGCGTCTACGTATTGCCATCTGGCGGATATTTCAATCGCGAAAACCCTCATTGAGACGTATGCAAACCTACATGTAGAGTAGGAGGACCAGAATTTATTGGACAACAGATATTACATTGTCCCATACCCAGTGATTAGGCGTTGAAGGAGTACCAACTCAATACAGAAATCAGACCTGCATAATATTGTATACCGCCCGCGACATAAATTGTGGAATGAAAAATAATAATAAAATACACATAATACATTGGCAAAACAACGTAGTTATTATGTTTTTTTTTCCACTTTATGACTATACTCGTACTGACACCCTGTATAGGTAATGATTTTTATTTAAAGAAATTGGAAAGACTTTTTTATTAAACTGTAACCAACTGTAAGTATCCAACACTACAGACGTTTAGTAGAGTCAATTATTAACGTTACGTTGCAAAATATTTAAAAAATGTTGACAGAGTTTCTGATACCAATCAATCAAGATCGGGGTTATTCTAATTAAGTTACTTCACAAATATTCGTGTAAATAGCTAATCTATCATTCCTAGTCTTTAACCAATGCTATTATGCCGTCAATAAATCAGTCAACAGTGAAGGCTGTTGTGAACAATATTGTTTAAGTAAGAAGGAAAAAACATTTTTTGTATGGAATTTAAAATCGAGTTTTGGTAAGCGACCATCAGTATTAAATTTTGTGTGCCGAGCTGTAGAGGCTAGCAGGAAATAAAACAATACAGGGTATAAATGGTTTAAAAATTCTACATTCTAAATTTTTTCAAAAACTAATTTAAAGAATTTGACTTAGTACGTACGTTCAGACTTTAAATTCACTTTTTTATTCTCTAGTTATATTGGAATTGTAATGACGAGTGTCAAAAGCTTCAAAGTGCCCATAAAATTACTCTTCAATACAAAAAACTTACGTAGAAAAATGTTATACATGTTGTTTGTTACATTTGGTTTTTTTACGCCAAAAAATGATAATGTCCCTTACACCCTGTATAACATATTAATCGGACTCAAACGCGCCCGCAGCTGTGGTGCATATCTGTAATCCGCGCAGTAGCAGCGCGCGTCGCCGCGGGTCAACTTTATAGCGGAGCACGGATGCAATGATACAGATGCATAGCATGCAATTGTGTTTTGTTTTTCGAACGCTTCGAAGGTTTGATATTCTTTTGTTTATTGGTATTTTTGTTTTCTTACTACCAACAGGTTACCTGCTACTGGTTAGTGATGACTTATGGCTCGGAAACGTGGCCCCTCACTATAGGCCTTATACAGAAGCTCAAAGTTGCACAGCGTGCTATGGAGAGGGCTATGCTCGGTGTTTCTTTACGAGATCGAATCAGAAATGAGGAGATCCGTAAACGAACTAAAGTCGCTGACATAGCCCGACGGATCAGCAAGCTGAAGTGGCAGTGGGCAGGGCACATAGTACGCAGAACTGACGGTCGATGGGGCAGCAAGGTTCTGGAATGGAGGCCACGTACCGGAAAACGCAGCGTGGGACGTCCACCCACATGGTGGACCGACGACCTGATTAAGGTAGCAGGAAGGCGCTGGATGCAGGCCGCTACCAACCGTGCGATGTGGAAGTCATTGGGGGAGGCCTATGTTCAGCAGTGGGCGTCCTGTGGCGAGTGTATGTATGATGAGTGTTTGATTTTCTTTTGTTTTTTAGGCAATTCGAATCAGAAAATGCTGTTCTTTTGTTTCATAATAATATTATGTCAGTTTTACAATTTCTTCACCACTTGTAGAATAATTATGAGAAAAGCGAGCATAACAACTAGATACCATAAATGAGATTTAAAATAGTATCCAATCGGGAGTAATGTTCAATAAAAATTCAGGAATTTGAGTTTATCTACGATTTCTGAATAATATTATGTTAAAAAATCAAAGGAACAAGTATCTTTATTAAAGATTCTTTAAGAGTTTGATGTTACTTTGATGTTTTTTGTTTATTAGAATTCATAAAAAAAAAAGTCCTTTATGATACACATGCCATCCACTTATCAAGAAATTAATGTAAAGATAATAAAAAAATATTTATCCATCCACAACACCACACCTTTTCGCACCCTTTGTGATTCACGCCCGATTTAAAATCAATATTGCGTTCAAAAGATCACTTTCCCGATCACAGTGAGAGATCGATAAGAGACCCGTCGATCTATTGTTGATCGAAATCGATCGTCAGTTCGATTGCATCGCAAATGAAACGGTCAAAGGATTTTTTTCATGGGTCAATGAATACCAGATTGGATTCCAGAGGAGAATAGGCACCATTTGCTGCAACGATTTCCATTTCGAATTCTTTTATCGTATATAAATTGTATCACTCGATATTATAATGGGTTTCCTTACAAAAACGATATGAACTTTTGAACTGAATGATGAAAACGTTTAATGATTGTGATAAAGTTTTATTAAAGTAATATGACACGTTAATTGAAGTGGTGAGTGTATTTATTAAATGGAAATGTACAATGTACCAGTCTTGGGATTTTTTACAGGTTTTGTGAAAATAATAAATGTTCAATGCTGATGATGATTTTGTGAAAACAACTAATAAGTAAATAATTAATAATGGCCTTCATAATGTCGAGCTACAGAGTTTATCGTCCGTCCTATAAGTAGAGTGTAATGTAATTAGATGAAGTAATCATGATGATGATTTATGTGCGAGTATTTTTCTTTTATACATAGACGCCATGGATACCTGCATTTGAATGTAGGTATTATATGCAGGCTAGGTTACTACTACAATACAAATAACTCAACTTGTCCTAAAAAATATTGCAAATAAGCAACCTAAAAGCCTACTTTAAAAATATTTTTTCACTTACAAACAACTTTCATTCAATTAAAGCCTCCATACCTAACTCTACCAAACCTCAAACTAATTTGCGTTACATCTGTTTTGAAGCTAGAGCGTGTCATATAAAACCGATAAGCCATGACCGATGGTCCCCGCAACCGATACTAAATAAATACTAACAAATAATTACGGTTGTCACAAACTATTTGTATGTACCGGTATTATGCAGCATGAGTAATAATTCTGCCTCTGTGGTTATGACGTCACTAGTGAATCATGGCTGGTGCACTGGATAATTAAAAGAACGAATGCACGGATGAATGGCCCATCGAGCTGAGCTTTACACTGTGGCTTATGTGGTTTGGATAGGGTTGACTTTTCAACAATCCAAGAGACTATATTACAAAATTATGCTACTCGTAACTAGAATAAAGTAGTCGTATACATTTTATTGTTAATTATAATGTACCTAATATGGGTTTTAAAATGAAAAGGAAGAGACCACTTTGAAGTCATCTTCTCTTCTCGTACCTATGTTTGTCGCCATTCGTTCGTTCGTTCGTTTCATGGCAGCCGAAAGACGTCCACTGCTGGACAAAGGCCTCCCCCACAAAGACCGGTCCTGCGCCGCTCGCATCCTGGCGCCTCCTATCGTCGGTCCACCTAGTGGCCATAACGACAATGTTTAAAGGATTGTTGTGTTTCGGCAGTTAGAGGTAGGATAGCCAATTCCTCTGTAGTTGAGTATTCCAAGTGAAACTTGCTTCCACCTTCGGCCTTAATATCATCGCTTTCCACCAGGTGAAATGCAGGCCAAGGTCTTCCTCGCTGTATATAAATAAAACCTTAAAAATTTGCAAAGGTTTTTTTTTACGTTTTAATAACTAAATAATAAATGAAATACGAACTAACGTAATCTTTAACAAACCAATCCGTTATACTATTTTGTCCCGCATTTTTGCTATAACATTTCTAATATTTTCTAATCATTTATACAGGTATGGAACACATTAAACTCGTATGTTAAAACGCTAATCAAGGGACGACAGGTGCATTTATGTTTTAGGGTTCCGTCCGTAGTAATATGGTAGAGTCGATAGCCCTAGGTTACTACAGAAGGTAATTATTTTAAAATTGTCTGTTTTACTAGACACATGTTGATTAAAATAATATGTAACATGTATGTAGAGATCTAATGTAGAAATTCATCGTATGCGTATTAAAAAAGACAAATATACCTACTTATTAATATTTTATTTTCAACACTATTGTTTAGCATAATAATAATTTGGTCTTTATTGCGTATAAAAGCATTTCATTATGTCTTTTTGACATAAACAACATCTTTTACCTCTATTTTCACAAAGGCACGAGTTTTGCTTTTGAACTGGACCAATAAAAATGTATTTTTAATGCCATAAGCCAACTCATTGTATAACAATAACAAAATGCTACAGAACCCCACCACGAACCACCTGATCACCCTCCACACATCTAATTAGGTCTAATAAAATTTATTCAACGCAGCCCGTTGGCGACACAAAGGCGACGGGCCGTAGACCATGGTTACCTTAATGGTCTCGCCATTATTCCTGCCCATATACCCACCTTTATTAGGGATAATCACACTAACGAGTTTTTTATAACGAACACCAGTATTTTTGGGCACTGAAAAACTGTGATAGATTACGTAATAGATATTGAGACAGTGGGTTCTCTTAGCTTAGAGAAAGACGTAAGGCTACTGCTTTGGAAATGCTTTTATTAAGGCATCTTTTTTAGTTGTTAATAGGTTCTACATTGCGATAAAAATGTATCCTGGTGGACTGTGTCGTCAGTCTAATATTTTAAACGCCTGTTTTCGAGACAATGGTAAATAAAAATATCACTAACTACGAGTATAAGATCCACAGATTTAAATAATACCTACTACTACAGCTACTACTCGTAGAAGTAAACCTATTAGATTCGTCCTGGATAACAGTATTTTTGTCTTATCCTTGATAACATTGCAATTATTAGATCCTTACCGTGATGGAGCTTTATTTCTAACTCATGTTAAATCATATTAACAGACCACAATTTTATTAAGAATAAACTGTAATTACTGTGGCATCTTATGTTGTCAATTTAAGTGCCACATCACGTACAGAACGTGAACTGACAAGTAAGCAATATTAAAATGGATTTACTGACTGTCCCTACTTATGGTAGAGGTGACGGCGTTGTCAAATTATAAGCTCTATGAACCTCATACGGCTTATTAATGATACATACGTCATTATGGATTGTTGGAATTTTGCCGATTATCCTTCTAGTGCTATTATCATAATAATTCCTGATAGTTTGTAACAGGGAAAATTAGGATAATCTTAAACGAACAGTCATTTTTGGTGCTCATAACGCACATTATCTTACCTTTGTTTTGTAGTTTTCATCCTAAAGACTAAATCTTCTTGTTTTATTGTGTGGATTGTAACAACACTGTCTTTATAAAATGTAAGATAAAAAAGTAGAAGATAACTAAGAGGGTAGTTACCTAACGCCCTATTGGAACACTTAAAAATGACTTTATCGAATAATTTAAAGTCCACTATTTTTTTTGGGTTAGTAGTAGTTTCGCACGAATGTGCGAAACGTCCTCTTTCAATAATATTTTTTTTTAGTAGGCATATTTTTTTTAGTAGTATTGAAAGGGGACGTTTCGCACATTCGTGCGAAAGATAATCGTGCGAAACTACTACTAACCCTTTTTTTATATTTGCACGCTTCCTAACCCGAGAAAATTTCAGTGAATGCTACCAAATCTCTGTAAGACTACTTTATGTACCTACCTGAAATAACGCAAATATTTTTTATATTTGATTTAAATGAGATTCAAACAATGGCAGACTTCATTCTTTATCCTAACTCTTTTTTGAGCGCTGTTTTAGAATACGAGCCTACAATAATAACACAACTGTGATGTAAAAGCAAACTTTCACACATAAATCCAAACGCAACACCTGCGTACAAAATATAGATCTTACTCATGCATGCGCATCAATTCCCCGGTCACAAATTACTGGTCGTGTCAATCACTCGCTATCTGTGGGCATGATGTATCTATCATGAGCATCTGTCCCTTGGCTTTCTTATTTTAGATACTGCTTAATCAAGAGGCCGTTTTTAATTAGAATGTGATATTGTAAAAATGTTGAGGTTTGATTTAAATTGGGCAACAACTTTGTTGTTGCTTTTGAATTTAGATACGAGTGAAAAGAAACAAAAGTAAATTATATCGAACTTGTTTTAGTTGGTTAAATAATAACAAAAGAAGAGGAAAATTCATAGCCTATTTATGTGATCACAATAAGTAAGTATTAAGTAGGTAAATCAATAAATTATTGTCATTAGACATTTTTACGCAGAATAAAGCAGGTATTTATTTCATTGCAATCACTTTAAGTAAAAATTAACTGAATAAAAACCTTAAAAGTTTCTGTTCATTCAAGTTTATTTTGCCAAGTTGACAGTTAATTGTGTCTAACGTCCTTATTCATAAACATTACTATGAGGTCTCACAGTGCGCGTGGACGCCAAGGCCCAACCAATCACAGAGCTCTATTCAACGCTGTGCGTTCGATTTGCTGCTTTACTTAAGCAAGCATCGTTTGCGAATACGGGCGTAAATCACGCTGTAAATGTACAGCTCTACATTTAAATGGTTGAAATAATCTGACAAAATTATCAATGTAACTGTAAGCCCAGTGAATTAAAAAACAATAACCAATTAGTTAACCCCAAAACGACCGCAAACAACACAATAATCCAAACAAAATGGACAAAAGGCAACAAAAACAAACCATTAGTCCCATTGACCTTGCCGCGGACCGTTATAGGATCTTTTTTTACAAAACCTAAGGCGCAGCTATGCCTCTGATCTTGAGAACCGCGAAAGGGACTGCAGTGATATACGTTGTAAAGGGCCTTACTCAATTGGAACTTGAAAAAATCTAAAGGGTAGAGTTAAAACATCTACGTAAAAGGCATCTAAATTAAACGATTTTAAAATACAACTTTGTACCTTATAAAATCACAAATGAAAAATGCAATATAAAAAAGTTTTTTCACAACTAAGTCTAAAACAAGATATTATTATTATCTAAAGTACGGCCAACTAGCAGCGATACAAAAAGTCGATTCGACTGTCGAACTGACAATCTATTTTGTCTCTTCCCATCTTATGTATTTGTCGTAATGTCTCGTTCTCCCGCCAAAATATGTCAAAGTCAAACCCTTAGGCTGGGTTGCACCATCTTACTTTAACTTTGACAAACGTCAAAAATCTATCAAATTCCATACAAAAAGCACCGGTTATCGTCATAGTTACCATTAAAGATAGGTGGTGCAAACCACCCCTACTATTCCAAATGACCATGACATTGGGTTTGTTTACATTTGGTATCGCTTCTCTTTGGCCGTACTTTAGTGTACAATCTCCCCAACAAAACCGGGTGGGACGCTATGGCCACGACAGTTTTGACTATAAATAAGTGTTGTATTGTATTCAATGTATGTCGCTACTGGTCTCAGGGCGGCAAGCCACAAAAGAATTTGGAATCTTTGTACCGAGACTACGAGAAGACTGCGGGTTTGGCTGAATATCTTATTACAGTTTTGTGAAAAATGTTTCTTTAAGACATAATTCAATCGGAAACGAAATGGTATTCTATGTTCATCACCATCATTATCATCATCTCAGCCATATGACGTCCACTGCTGAACATAGGCCTTCCCCAATGCTTTCCATGTTGCCCGGTTGGTAGCGGCCTGCGTCCAGCGCAGTCCAGTAGTAGTCCAGTCCAGTATTCTATGTTAAATCAGACTATCATAAGCTCTCAATGTCCTAAGCATGGAAAGAAAATTACACAAAATTGATGTCATTATTTTGTGAAACAAATCTAAAACCACCAAGTCAAAAATTCAAGTCTCTCTAATACAATTTTTTTCGGCAACTATTTAAAAACCAGGTCGCGAAAATTTTAAGCGACATTTCTAATAAAAAAGTCTGAATCATGCAAAATAAATGTTTTTAAATCTATTCATGTCCTGTGGTGAAAGTGTTAAATTCAATGTCAAGGTGATGCAGTAAGTTAAAATGCATATACCTACAGTAAAAAATGTGTTTGTTTATATTTCACATCCAAAAGAGGGAATTTTGTAGCTTATTTTAGTTTTTGTTAAAGCGAAACTATGTTTCCATTAGTTACTTAAAGTTGGTGAAACAAAAAACAACTCATGAAAATGCGTATCTACCTACATAGGTATTTCTATTTATTAAACACTTCAAAAACTCTACATTTGCAATCGTATACAGCAAAATGTTTATTTTAACTTGATAATGAAGCTGTTTTGGGAAACTTTTTGCCTAATTTATGACAGTTAAATTCATGTCTATAAAACTAAAATTAAAACTTTTTGAAGTTTTTTTTTTTTAATTTGTATCTTCTGAATAAAATCACTAACTCTATGATCAAATGGTCAATAACTGCCTAAACGTACAGACGCACAGTCTTAATGTATTCGTACATAAAAAATGTGTGGTTGATCCTGTGGGAGCGAGAGCTCGTTGTTGACGTTTTCTGCCCTTTAGACGTTGTTAGTTATTGTCTGGTACCAGTATCTATGTTTTAATAATATTAAAATAGTAGTACCTATTAGAATCACAGAAACTTAAATTTGACTAATTATAAAACTTAAGATAAAGGTAGTAGGGAAGCGCTGGACGCAGGCCACTACCAATCGATCAACGTGGAAAGCATTGGCGGAGGCCTATGTTCAGCAGTGGACGTCCTATGGCTGAAATGATAATGATGATGATGATAAAACATAATGCTAGATGCAGGCCGCTATCAACCGGCCAATATGGAATCATTAGTGGAGGTCTATGTTCAGCAGTGGACGTCCTGTAGCCGAAATGATGATGATGTTGATAAAAAATACTCTACTTAACACCTGCCGACAAAAATACTTTCGACGAATTTTGATGTCACTAAAAACTCGTAAACTACAATCAGCTATTGTGGAAACACAATTTTCGCTGTAAAAATTGTTAATAAAGCTTCCATACCATTTAATATTAAAAATAATAATGAAGATGCTTCTTCAATTTTTGATTCAATCACGTTAAGGCATACGTTATGATTACATTTTTAAAGCATAATACTCGTATAATTTTCTCATAGGCTTGTTTAATTAAGTTTTGAATGAAAACAGAAATCATATTAAGTTATTTAAATAACCTATTTAAAGCGGCACGTAAAAAGCAATGACACAAAATTTTTGATATTTTTTTACACGACGTTTTGCCTAGTTCTCAATCAAAAATATGTTGTTTAGACATTTTTGCAAATACATTAATTAATACTACATGAAAAGAATAATGCTTATTGACCCCTCAAACCTTTTTCATAACTCATAAACTTCATCTTCATTGTCAGGCGGTAAAATTTTCGTTTGTTCGTTTTCAATGACGTCCACCGCTTAAAATTAAGTAAGTAACAGCATTCGGGGCCACCACCGGGCATTCTGATCCTCTTTCGTCAGATGCAATACCTTCCCATAATAGCATAACGGGGTCTCAATCACTGTTTTGCATAGGCCCTCCCCTACATCCGTTCGGTCGATAAATCGCCTAAACGACATGTGAATAGAGTTGGCCAGTTGGGTTTAATAAATTAATCGATCGTGATACAATTATTATTATAATGCCGGCTCCCGGTCGGCAACTCGGTGCCGCCTTTGGTATCGTAATTGAATCTGATGGTAACGTTACGGGTTGGGGCGTTATAGCGGATAACGTTATTGGTAATTTTTTGTTTTTGAAATTTATGCGTAGACTGGATTTTGGCTAATTTGAGCTAAACAAGCCCATAAGGAAAACATAATCGGGATATTTGTTTATTTATGTACTTAACTTACCGAGAGCTGTAATACTTATTCGTTATTTGAAAACAAAGGACAAAGTCATAATGTTGTAACGTTTAGAGACGTCCAAAGCAGCCAATCTGAAGATGATTTCACTACTATCAATGTGTTCATAACCTAAGTACGTTATTAATTTAAGTAAAAATTACATATTTTGTATCTATAATGTTTCATGCGAATTCAACGCCATAACGATGAAGGATAGTGAAATTAGAACCCATGTTAGCATAATTAATAGGTAAGTAGTTAGTTTGCAATTGACAACGTTACTCGTTATTTCAAACTTCGGACAACACTGCGAAGACAGTACGAGTATACTCGTAGCGCACGACAGTGCATGGGCGCTATCATATCGTTGGCACGTTTTATGGTTTTTTGATCCAAATCTAAAATTGCTTTTTACTATTAGTAATTGCTTCTTGAGTTATTTTGTGAAAAAAGATGATCTATGGATACTAGATAACGCCGCAAGTTGTGATATTGTAGGAAAGTGCGTGGTAGTGCTTTATTTTATGATTAACTAGCTTCCCGCCCGCGGCTTCGCCCGCGTGTAATTTTGTCTGTCACAGAAAAACTTTATCGCACGCGTCCCTGTTTCAAAAACCGGGATAAATTTTGTCTTTTCCCGGGACTCAAACTATCTCTATGCTAAATTTAATCAAAATCGTTTAGGCGTGAAAACAAGACAGACAGACAGACAGAGTTACTTTCGCATTTATAATATTAGTAGGTATAGATTTCCCATGTTTTATACCCATAAATATTAAACTACATTTGTCGGGGCTCTGCACGCGTTGATTTTTGATTTAACAATACTAACTCATCAAAGAACTTTTAACTAGCCTCAAATGTAGTAAATAACGTAATTAAATCATAACAAAAAATATGCTTTTCCATGATTCAATAAAGGTTCTATTTACATCATGCATAAATACATCTGAGGGATCAAACATTGAATAAAAAAGTTAAAATTGATAGTTCCTTTTTATGTTCCGAAGATTAACAAACTACTTTCTTATAGCACTAAAATGCTACTACATTTTGATTGACCGAACACATGAAACTTGTTTTAAAGTACCAAGGAATATCTAGATTTCATGAATAAATACAAGGAATTCGTATCCGTGTCACTGATATTCCAGGGACTGCGTTAGTCATCATAAAGATGAGACTGACTCACGTTGATGGTGTTTATGGAACCTGGAATAATGATTTAATTTTTATAGGATCGCTTTTACTTTTGAATATAATAGAATTATGAAGTATTTAAAGGACAACTTCCTCGAGGAACTACGGAAGAATTGATTTCTACATTTACCAAAGTTGAAATGAGGAGAACGTATCTTAATTCAATCGAACATCATCATGATTACGTACTTAATAAACATTACGTAAAAGAAAAAAATAATTTCGCTCACAATTACAATTTAGGTGAATGTTTTCGTCACAAATTCAATCCCAAGTAAAGCCAAGGTCCAACTACTAGTCCACAAATCTCTACTCCGACTTATCCCAATCAACCTCACTGATTTCCTCCCTTGTACCCACAAACATTTCATCTGTAGATCTATTAGATATGCCTTGAAATATTGGATACCACGCGCAAATCCAAAAACCTGTTCCCTCCACTTGACCAGACGGTAGCCAGTTCGAGTCCTGTCTCGATTATAGTAATTTTTCCTCTGCCCCTACGTGGTTATTTGCTTCACATTACGTCAGTATCGATTTCATTAGATCGCCACCGATTTAATAATAAATCTCTAAGATGGATCGAACTCCGGATGGGATTTTTTTATTATTTTCTACGCTGGTAATTACTAGATGTTTTTAGTGCAGTGATGCAATACTTGATGGATTGGTTCTAGCGGCTTTGTTTTTAAAGCTACGACTTGATTCAAGTGAACATCGGCGCTACTAGAGGATTGTTTTTCATATTACATAATTTATTTTATTTTATTTTATTTTATTTTATTTTTATTTTACAAGGAAAACAATACAGTGTTGAAACTATGTAGACTAACATTTTAGAAAACTTATAACCATTAACATGTTTTCACATTTAGAGCCTGAGTAATGCTTGTTTATCAATAAAAAAATAGAAAAGAAGTTATATCATCAAATATTAATAGTATGTGATTTTAAACATCTCTCAGGAGTGATAAGATCTTTGATTTCCGAAAAACTAAATAACAAAAAAATAATTATTAAAGTAAATAAAATAAAAATCTTTGTCAGATATCTTTTAATTGAAGAATAAATTTGACATTTTGACATTATTTGCCAAACTTATTCTTCAGTTAAAAGTTATCGGACGATTGAAAAATCAGCCCTGAGTGTTCTAAAATTTGTTAAATTAGTGCTAGTTTGTTGTTTCGTTTTGTTTTTGAATTGAAAGGTAAAGAAAATAAAAATAGTCAGATACTCATTCAAAGGTTTTCTTTTGTTTTCAGACTGACTGAACCACCAGGCAGTGGCAACCGCTTCCTAAGGTAAGCTCAATCAAAAGCCTTAATCATCATTGATTGTGAAAACGTAATCATGTATACTAATAATGAAAAGCTGACGAATTTGTTTGTTTACTTGAACGCGCTAATCTCAGGAACGACTGGTCCCATTTGAAAAATTCTTTCAGCGTTAGATAGCCTATTTATCGAGGAAGGCTATAGGCTATATGTCATCATGCTAAACCTAATAGGAGCAGAGCAGTAAAGAAAAATGTTACAAGAACAGGAAACATTCAAACTATTTTCACGCGTACGAAGTCGCGGGCACAGCTAGTAAAAGTATGTTTTGATTAAAACCCTACCAAGATTGAAATAAATGTAAGATAATTAAAATAGTATTTTTAACAATAGATAATTTAGAAGACCAGTAAGTTTTACCCACAAAACTAATTTTGCACTACGGGCCAAAAATTGCAATAAAGGAAGTTGAAGAAAGCTTAACACATTTGCGTTCTGCATTCGTCTCGCATAACTAGTTTCTTTACCTCCGGTCAGAGAGTTACAAACTTACAGTAAAGCTGGGTTGCACCATCTTACTTTAACTCTGATAAACGTCAACAAACTCCATACAAAAAGCACCGGTTATCGTCATAGTTACGGTCAAAGTTGGGTGGTGCAACTCAGCCTAAAATATCGTTTAGCAGAAAAATATTTATCTACACGATCGCATATGAAATGCCTGTTTAATTCATTTCATAGGAATCTTCAGAATCCAACTTTTTTTCTATGTCTTACAATCCTGGTGTCAATATTTGTGAATCACCATAAGAAGGCACTTGACATTATTTAGTGAGTCAGACGGCTTAAAATATCTTGCAAAGTTGAAATCTTGTTTCAAGTGAATCAAATCAATATTAATTACCTGAAATGTTTACATAAAACATGTAGCCAACGTGTAGATAAATGAGATAATGTTTAAGATAATTGTTACACCAAAATCTTTGGTTATAATTATTTAATTTTATTTGCCTAAATAGGTCACCTTCAGCCCAAAACATACCTACTCCTATTCAAAACAATTCTTATCTACCAGTAAATCCACACTCACCAACCTAGTTTCTAAAACAAAACGCTGCAAAACAAAACCGTTCCATTATGGACTTATTGCTACGCCTTAAAGTGAGCCGTGAATTAGACAGTAACACAGGAAACGGCTTCTTAACCCGTCAGAGACGTGATTAGCGATCACAGTGATCACCATCGGCTATCACTTCCAGTGATCTCCGATCAGCGGCGAACGGGTTAAAAGTTTGCCAAAGATTAATGGGTTAGACAGGCAGAAGGTACATTCGAGTGCACGTCAAGCGTTATTCTTTTATAGAGGAAAACATGGGTGATAGTATTTTTTTAAGGCAATACTTGAAGTTTGTATTCTAGTTGTATTATTTTAACTAGGTTAAGAACACCTTTCCTTCACCGATACAAGATTTATTTCATTTTTCATATTTTTATACATCTGTATCCCTATAAATTGAGGTTGCGATTTGGCGATCGAGAACTGTAAACCGTTAGGCATACTAAAAATGTTAGGCAAGTTTATAGACCACATGAGTATACTCTTATCATCGGGGTTGAAGAAGTTAAGTACTTCACCTTATACTTTTCCAAAAACGACTGATACATTAGAGACTCATAGTTCACTGGGGGCTGTGAAATTCTAATGAGTACGAGAACACTAAGGCTGGATTGTACCATCTTACTTACTTAAACTTTGACAAACGTCAAAAACCTGTCAAAATCCATACAAAAAGCACCGGTTATCGTTATAGCTACCGTTAAAGTTAGGTGGTACAACTCAGCCTAAAACAAAAATAGATCGCGTACTTTTAAAAGTAAGATAATTATTGACACGTCTCTTCTGCGCGTAGTACATAATCTATGAGAAACCAGTAAGCGTGGTTACCGTGTGTTTAAGTAAGGCACGATAATTGAAGATATGCTTGTATCATACATACCAGTCCACTCCACCGGTGAGTGACGTGTGATTACTCTGGCCCAACCAGATGAGATTACCACCTAGGCCATGAAATCAGCGGGCGTTTTTGTAAAGAGTGCTTTAGTTAGATTATGATGGGGTACGTCTTAGTACAGTTATGTTGAAAAAGCGTTAGTCGCACATTGTAGAGCATAGCTATACTTTTCTAATCGCCATTAGACTATACAGTGTGTCCGGGCATGTAGTGATCAAACTTTAAGGGCGTAATCTATGGACAATTTTATCGATGAAAATACTTCAAATTTGGGGCCTGACCCATTTCTCGAAAAATTACATCGATTTAAGTTTTTAATTTTTAGTTTACACCTCTTCTTTAAAAAACAAGTAAAAGCGTGGGTAGCTTAACATTGATAGGAAAATATTTTATATCATGGGATAGCCAATAAAATTATCTATTAGTAGAAGAAGAAAGCAGACACAAGTTTCATACATTTTATGGGAGTAAGAATGGATTTAATTAGAAAAATACATTACTTTTTTCACTTCTTTTTCAGTTATTTTCCAACACAAGAAAAACCAGGTCGTTAATGTATGTTTTATTTGCATTGTATTATTAGTATTTGAGCTATTCTACAAAACGAATGTAAATTTATTAGTCTACGTCTATTAGTTTCGACGTAATTGTTGAACTAAGATACCCCTTCCCAGCGGTTTCCATAGCGCACGCGACATGCGAAAATGCACTGCCTGAAAGAATCACACAACCTATTCCAATTACTATGGAAACCGCTGGGAAGGGGTATCTTTGTTCAACAATTACGTCGAAACTAATAGACGTAGACTAATAAATTTACATTCGTTTTGTAGAATAGCTCAAATACTAAAAATACAATGCAAATAAAACATACCTTAACGACCTGGTTTTTCTTGTGTTGGAAAATAACTGAAAAAGAAGTGAAAAAAGTAATGTATTTTTCTAATTAAATCCATTCTTACTCCCATAAAATGTATGAAACTTGTGTCTGCTTTCTTCTTCTACTAATAGATAATTTTATTGGCTATCGCATGATATAAAATATTTGCCTATTAATGTTAAGCTACCCACGCTTTCACTTGTTTTTTAAAGAAGAGGTGTAAACTAAAAATTAAAAACTTAAATCGATGTAATTTTTCGAGAAATGGGTCAGGCCCCAAATTTGAAGTATTTTCATCGATAAAATTGTCCATAGATTACGCCTTTAAAGTTTGATCACTACATGCCCGGACACACTGTATATGACCTACAGTTTGAATGCAGGAAAATAATGAACTCTTTGGACAATAACAAGGTAAGTAATACTGTTTAGTAAAAAAATAATGCGACAAGAAACCAAAAAAACTTAAGTATTTTAATTTCAAGGCTCAAAATAATATTAAATTCCAGTCTGTGGCTTCGCATTTCGTTTAGTATTCTAGAATTCAAGTTTCATTTGGGAAATTACTTTTTCTTTATGCAGAATATTACAGACCATAATAATGCTATTTGACCAAAAAGGTTGATTCAATACCAATCGCTGGCGGTGTGGCCCTAACCGAAACCGCATTTTAGGTATCGGTTTCATCGCAAGCTTTCAATCGACTTTATTATGTTCACATGTCAATTTTACGATCACTAATTAGACACATAAAATGGAAAAGTACTGTTTCAATATTAGCATTTTTACAATATTCTTATCTTATACCTAATTAGAATGAGATTAACTTGTTTTTATTGAGGAGTTTTAAAACACGAGGACGACCAATCGCATTGAGAGAGGATGTTGTAACTTAGGTAGGTACCTACCTACCTACTTGATACACACAAAATGATTTGATTCTGTGAGTATGCTTCAGTTCTTCATTCATAAAAAAGTTATTATAAATAAGTACTTTTAATTGTAAATAAAAATAACTTTTAATTGTGGTCCTAATTAATTAGTAATGTGTTTTAAAATAATAATTATATCCAACGAGTTGCCTGTCGAATTTCAATCTGAATTAGGTAGAGTCATATGTCATTATGTATATTCAGTTTGGTTGACAGTCAAATAGTTCGTGACACCCAAAGTGGCCAAAAAGTTGACAACACAACCTAGATGTGTTGAAAATATTTCATACAGTTTTCTTGATTTATTTGAAAACTAAACCTGCAATTAATTGTAGAGGAAAGACACCAAAGACGGTGTCGAATGAAATTAACAATATCATCCCGCGCGAAGCAATCAAAAGCAATCACGAGGCGACGGTTTTTGTGCTCTGTTCCCGGTACGGATCGAGACGGGAGTAGGGGCACCATTCTTTTTTATTTTTTGAGGACTCCTTATGTTTATTTTAGTACCTACAGATGCTTTTTTGGTAAAAAAAGTTTGTAGACATCCAAACAAGAATATTTTACATTATTATTGTTCTTGTTGGTATATTACTTTGAATTATTTTCACAATAACACACTAAACGATTGACTATGCCTGAAGAGGACTTATGATTTTCCCCCCATCTGACTTAGCAGTTTTTTTAAACTCAGCATAGTTGTAGGTTATTAACACGCGGAACCCTAAGTGGTCGCATGAAACCGCGGTAACATGATGTCTCGATTCTCTGGTACTTGAAGGCTATAAAAGGAAGTAAGTAGCATTTGCCATCAATAATTTACCTTGTTTCCATTGTCATTTTTCATTCAGGCCTGTTCCATAAAGAAACGTCCTCCAAAACAAATAAAGCGTGATACAACTACCTGGTAAGGCGCGCACCTGGCGGCGCGGGCGCCTCTTGCACGCTCTCAATCTGCCGATGCTACGGCATCGTGTCTGAAGCAGTCTGATTATGAAGCCTCTATGATACTAGAGCTTGATCTATACTGTTGCAGATTGCTAGATGTTTGATCATCAATCTACGTATCTTTTGGAAGTAGTAAACTTATTTAGTGAAAATGCAAATAAACTTTTTTTTAATTTGATTTGAATGTCCTCCAAAACAAGTAAAGCTTGGTTCCCCTACCTGGTAAGGCGCGCACTAATGGTTGCGCGGGCGCCGGCGGCACGCTCCCTATCGACAGCATCGCGCCTGAAGCACTCTGATTATGAAGCCTCTATGATTCTAGAGCTAGATCTATACTGTTGCAGATTGCTAGATATTTTAATACTTAGCGCGATACTAATGTACTTTTTTTTAAATTGCTATTTCGACTGCAATCGAACCTGGTGTTAAGTGAGATGCAGTCTAGGATGGTACATACCAGCCCTGCAAGTGTCTATTCACTCTAGCCTTCAATTAATATTGCTCAAAATTACCTACTAATAGTCCCGCTAACACCTCGTGCTAAGCTAAGGCTGGGTTGCACCATCTTAATTTAACTTTGACGAACGTCAAAAATCTGTCAAACTCCATACAAAAAACACTGGTTATCGTTATAGTTATGGTCAAAGTTAAGTGGTGCAACTCAGCCTAAGTAGGTATACTTGTGTTACGTGTGGGTTCACCACGATAAATGTGAAAACCTACCTTTTTGAAGCTTTTTCAAAAACCTATTGTCCAGCAGCGTCGGAGTTTGAAACCGCGTTCGTCAGATCTTGATTCGGTCAATCTGTCAGTTTCACCGTCGGACTATTGTGGCTTCAAGTAATCTGCTAATGAAGCCTATGATTCTACACCGAGATCTATACCTAATGTTACAGATTAGGTCAAAGTCAAAGTTAATGTCAAAATTTTTTTACATCAATTTTTTTTGTCCACAACGAGGAAGCTCTTGGCCTATATCTCACCTGATGGTAAGTGACGATCAGACTATTATAATATAGTGCTTACAAATCGTAAAATATTTTGCTCTTAAGGAACCTTTACATGTCTCATAATCTTTTTACCATGAAGAAGCGCCGCAACAAACTCAGTCACCACTGTCTGCCGGTTAATATATGTAAATAAATAGAAATAGCAGTAGTAGGTTACATTATTGATTCAGGACCAGTTGTTTGATTGTCTGATATTTTAATACCTCACACGATAATTGACTTATTAGGTACTTACGATGGCTGTCTAAGCGACTAGATTTCTCGATGCTTTGTAATCAACAAGATCTTTGATTGGAATGATAGATTAACGTTAAACGGTAGCAGGCTTCAATTTTATCGAGGTATGCAGTTGCTAATTTCAAATCATTTGAATTGTTCCGTTCCAATTTCGTTTTTTTAATTGTCCGTTTTATGTAGAGCAAGCGCAAAAAATACTACTGATAGGTACTACTAACATTATTTACAACTTATAAATCTATAGCTGAGCGGGCGCCTTTTTGGCACAAAAATATGCGTGTATAGTTTTAAGTCCCTTTGTTCTGTCTTTTATTTTTTCTTTTTGTGTCAAATAATGTTTTTCTTGTTCTTAGTCAATGCCTATACAATATGCATTGACAACCGATTTTGTTGTCAAAATTCAAAAGTACCTAAAATAACTTTAAAAATATTGAACCTTGTTTTCTTCCTGACTTCAGGCATACAATATTTAACTCCACATACCCTGATTATTATCATAATTTTATTAGCGAACCTCATCAAAGGTCTAACAACTCCAAAATTGAATATGTAGTAACATTGTAACAAACAGACATAATCACAACATTATTATAGTACACGAATACCGGGTGTAGCCGCGGGGCAGCAGAACAAAATACGGTGCGATGCGAAGCGAAGTCCTGAGCAAAAAAGGATTATTCCACTTTGTACACCTGGGTGGTATCACCTGGATGAATAAAGTGGAATTTTTAGTGTCTTCATTGTCACCATTTCACCCAGCTTCGTCTTCCAGGTGAATCGATTCGCATAAAGCGATTGATTAGCCTTTGTTTATCTAGGAATTGATCCACCCAGTTGAACAAATGTAAATAATTAATTTTTAGTCGGATAATTTCACTGATTGTGAGGACACCAAAAATTAACTTTTTTCTCCCAGGTGATATCACCCAAACGAGCAAAGTGGAATAATCCGAGCAAAAAAGCTATTATTCCGTACGGTAGCGCGGGCGATGCGCTTGCGACTACTGCACTTTGGTACAATCGAGGCAACAAGTTTTTAGGGCACGCTCGCGGGATCATGTCTGTGGTTTTTGACCAATCGCCCCAGAAGGAGGGCTATGTTTTTGGGTAGCGCATTTTCTCACATAACTTTTCAATTCCTATCATTGAAGGTCCGAAAATATTTCTCATACAATTTGATACCATAATGATCATTCTTCATAAAAAATTTAAAGCCTACATATTTAAAAACATAATCATTGATATTCATAATATCACTAATCATACACTTAGTTTTTACTAATATTTGTTTTCATATATTTTTCTATACTAATGATCGAAACTCATAATCATTCGAATAAATAACTATAATATTCATAAATGTGATTTATCCTAATATTTGTTTTCATAAATTTATTACTCATAAGTGTATTTATCCATATTATTGAAAATCATGATGTCTATATTCGTATTTTAAATCGTATTTTACTCGTAACATTAAATTAATTTGAAATGGTCCAAAACAGGCAATATTTTGTGCCACAAAACTAACGTGACAGAAACGAATCGCTGCAAAACCGACTCCACGTAGTCTTGTCTGCCCTACCCCTAGAGTGTAATTTAAAAGCCGGAGGCGCGGAGGGAGGGCAGCCCTCGCCCGCTGTAACGAGGCTCAGGCGCCCGGGTGAGCTGGAGCGGCTGAGGCTGGTCGCCGAGGCGCCGAAGGCGCCGATGGCGATCCAAAAAGCCGAAGCTGCGGAAGCAAGCGTGGGTGCCTGAGCCTCGTTACGCAAGGGCGGAAGGGCTGCACATCCCGCAGCGCCGGAGACGAGGAGATACCAATGCATGCTGCATGCTTGCTTTCATGCTGCATGCTCTGCATGCTTATCTACTCTATTAAATTATATATGATTTTTTTAAAGATACGAGTATGTCTGTTATAAAGTAAATTATTCTGAACAACAACATTATGAGTTGAAGTATGTTCTTAGTAACAACATTATTAATTAAAACAATATGATCAATGAATGTTATGAAGAAAAAAGATCTGAAAATAAAAATTATGTATTTTAAATGGTTCTTGGTAGTAACAGTATTGATAAAAAAATTATGATTACTAACTGTTATGAGCTCCGATGGTAGTAATAAAAATGTATGAATAAAAAAAGTATGAAAAATAAAATTATGAAGAGAGATTATTATGAACACAAATCGGTAGTAAGACAAAGAATAGGATTTAGAATTTTATGTGAGCCAATATAGAACCATGTTTTTGCTTTGGAAATATTTTAAATGAGCTGGAACAGGACTAAGGTGTGAGGAGACAGAATTGCTTATGCATTTCGATTGTCCCACAAAAAGACTTTTTTTATTATTAAAGGCATTATCACCTTTTCAATAATCACTGGTGATTTTAAAACAAGATCTTAGCTTAAAATTGTACTTTCTTATACAGTACTCATACGTCTGGTACTTAGTTTTCTTTTTCCAAAAGATGTGCATACACTCCATTTACTTTAATTACAGTATTACAAGCTCCAATTTCTCCGTTAGGCTAATTTCCCTGCTACCGTTTAAAGCCAATCAGTAAAACCTTAATTTCTTTGAGAACAGAAATTACAATTATTACACCACCAAATTGAAATCTTGGCGCTTAATTTGTCTTTTCTTACCAACTGTACCGCGATGTACTGTGATTATTACCAGTTTTTGTACGGCAGCGTCCTCGGACACGTGGGCCGATGAAATTATGGTAATCACACTTGGTTTCATTGCAGGTCTCGTGTGTTTAGAGGTCCGTGGTGGAATGCGGGGACCTTTGGAACGGTTGAGGATAGTGGGCAGAGGAAATAGGGGCAAAAGAATGCAATCGAAAAATATCGAAACTGAAATTCAGACAGTTTTTCGTTCTTGTCGAATGAAGGACGAGCCGGAAGACGTAGCGTAGGCAGGCCTCCCACTAGGTGGACCGACAATCTGGTGAAGGTCGCGGGAGGTGCCTGGATGCGAGCGGCGCAGGACCGGACTTTGTGGAAATCCTTGGGGGAGGCCTTTGTCCAGCAGTGGACGTCTTTCGGCTGAAACGAACGAACGAAGGATCAAGGCTGGAGATAGTAGACGAAAGAGGTATGTGGAAAAGATTCTTTGAGCAGTTTTTGTTTTTTAATTGATAAACCATCTGCAAAAGTCTTAAGCCACAACTGAACAAACTGTGCTATCTTTTTTTCTGTGTGTAAAATGTCCATACATTGAATTTGAGCTCTTAATGAATTATAAAGAATAACAAAGTCCTTAGGCTGGTGCCATTAACTTTATTGTAGGAAAAAACACGTAAGTCAAACTTTACTTTTACCATTTCCACTTATGCCACCAACTTCTACGGAACCACAACAATGTTAACACTTGCCGTATTTTTCTAAATAATTGCGGTCCGCATTCATCAGCATCTGGTCTATTTGTCTCATCAGCGACACGCATGCGCCGAATGTACGAGTATGTGGTGTGAGGTAAGGTTGAGGCTTTAGTGACATTTTTATTTTACTTATTGATTTTAAGTCTCTAATTACTGCACGTTTTCTTGTGTTTTCAAATCAAGTGGACAAAAAACAACATCTCGATTTTCTCTGTCAATCAATCAAATCATCAATGAAATTGTACAGTTAAAAAGCACAAAGAAATAAAAGGCATTCAGTACAGCTTCTTATTTATGTAAAGGAATATTATTCCTGCCAACCATGAACAGAATAATTTATGGAGACTTTAATAAAAGTCTATCGAGATCAGTTAATTTATCAAGAAATATTTTACATGAATCCTGAACTTATTATTTTCTGTTTTCAAGTATGAGCCCCTGGCTCAGAATATTTTCCGCTCACGCTTATGCCACTGCAGCCATACTTGATCGTCGACTATAATGGCCCCGTAGTCCACACGCTACCAGCTCGTCATTCATTCATATAATTGCACAAGAAATAGAATGGCACCCGCGCCAAATACACAGTGAATGCAGGTTCGGTTGCATCTCTTTGCACTGAATATTTGAGATACTATTTATTTATTAATGCAAAACACTTGTAAGCTTACAGAGCAGGTCCAAAGCGCTTACAAGCTTAAAAATAAAATAAACATGTCATACACTTAGGTCACAAATAAAATACATGCAGTTTATAAATTAAATGGCCCATAATGTTCTAATTTTAAGTACATAATGGATGCAATAAAATATTAAGTATTGAATATTAAATAATTTAAAGAAACACTGAACAAGAGAAAAAAATATTCAGTCGTCAAATACATGTCAAAGAGATATTTATAAGATAAGTCACTTTAAAACAACAGAACAATAAAAATAAATGTCAATGGTCAAAATACTATAATTATCAGCATCATCATCGCAAGGTACACTTAGGCTGAGTGGCACCACCTTATTTTAACGGTAACGATAACAATAACCGGTGCTTTTTGTATGGAGTTTGACAGTTTTTGACGTTTGTCAAAGTTTAAGTAAGATGGTGCAACCCAGCCTTATTGTTAGTCACATTTACACGATCCTTTCATATTAACCAGAGGCAAATGAAGGATTTATTTCCAATGCTGGCCTGGTGGATTGGGGAGACAATTATTATTAAACATAGAAAAATAGTTCCCAATATTTACGTCCATATTTGTAGCGCTACCACCTCACCATTATAAGTATCCTGCAAATCAAATATTTGGTAGACCAAATTAAGCAGTTGATCCGATTGTTAGAAACCTACCAGCCGAGGTCTGTTTTAAGCCAAATTCGCCAAATTTGTTGTGTAGCGCTAAATCTATATGACTTTGACTACGTGGTAATACCAGGCCTCCGTCACTCGCCTATGCCGGCCGAGATAATTACCTACAGCGCGCGACAACTTCAAGTTGCAAATCAGTCCGGGCCGCCACGCGCCTGTTTGCACACGCGTATCTATACACGCTCGGTCGATCATAGTCTCAATCAAGGTTTATTGTTCCAACAGCACTGTTATTCTTCTTTAATGAAAAATTGTAATATTTAGGAATCATAATTAACTGTAGTGATTTAAATAATAAAAAAAAACTACACTTTTTAAATAATAAATTATTTTGAAATACTTATGACAAAAAACTATAGCAAAAAAATTATTTTAGCTAATAAAAACATTAACTTTTCTTCACCGTGTCTATTTTCCGACACTACAGCTTTTAAAACTNACATGTATCAATATACACGAAAGGAAACTCAAAATTTGTTCACAAAGCCTTACTTGTATCATTTGGCACAAAATTATTTTCTTTTCTATACGTCGTAGAAACATACCGATTAGATACAAAAATAGCTAATTTTTCAGAGATTCATATTATGTTATAAAGTCAATTTTGATCTAAGTCGAGTTAGATCCCTTTTCACTGGGGGTACAGAATAGTGTACCGTCAAATAGTACACTGGGCAACGATTGGCCCATTTGTGGATGATTTTACTTGTAGCAATATAGTTAATTATTAAATTACGGCTAGGTACCGTAAGTTGACCAATTAGCTAAAATTCGATGCGTTAAATACTACATTTCAACTGCCGTTTATTATTTTCCGAGAGTTGATCAACTTCCTAGAAAATTGATCAACTTACGAGTCTTGTTATTTTCCGGTGACATATATAAGGTTTCAAGGCTAACAATTTGATAATGAAGTAAGTGTAAGTATTTGGATTTTATTCATATGGTAGACCATCAAACCCCAAACAGTCGCAAATACCGCGGTACAATTTATTTCTATTGAAATCAAATCAATTTTTTTTTAACTCAATAAGTCCATCAATTTAATTGGTTAATTATGATAAAAAGTAAGCACTAACCTGTTATAGATCCAATCGATTTTAAGGTGGACCGACGACCTGATAAAGGTACTTAGCAGGAAGGCGCTGGATGCAGGCCGCTACATTGAGGAAGGCGCTGGATGCAGGCTGCTACATTGGGGGAGTCATTGGGGGAGGCCTATGTTCAGCAGTGGACGTCCTGTGGCTGAAATGATGATGATGAAATATTTTTTATTTGCGAACATGGGTTTACATACAATAGGTGTTACAAGTTTTCTTCTATGTATCGATTCGCGGGGCAAAGGGGTAGTTCAGTTAGTTCCAACCGAGATCAAAAGTTCGTTATTAGAACTTAGTACCAAGTACCTAATCTATAACCCGGTTGAACAAGCACCGTCTAAAAATATGAATTCAGAAGCCGGGCATAAATTTTATACATTTTTTTAATATTGATGTTGCCGACGCATAAAACCTCCGTAGAGGTTTTTCTCTTAGGTTTGATTTTATTAAAAAACTTGGTTTGACGTCTGTGTCAGTAGAAAAGTATTCCGTGCAAAAGCTGGTGGTTTACAATCTTCGAGCCGGATCCAGGCGGATTCAATGTTTTTTACGCCACCCAGAATGGTAAATACACGGAGCGCAACTCGAAGGGAGCAGCAGGAGATTCAGATTCAGCCATCCGACGACTCCGAGGTACAAAATATGGCAAGTCAAAATGACATTTCCGTACATAATAGTACAGTCGTGCATAATAGCAAAGCAAATTCAAGAGCCTCGGAATCATCTATAGCAGCTAGGAAAAAACGGCTTGAATACGAAACTGCAAAACAAAAGGCCAAAATTGCTATGGATTTACTTGACAAGCAGTTGGAGGCGGATATTGCGGAGCTTGAGGATGAATATCCCGCAAATAACCAGCTTCACGAGAATGGCGATAGTGTGACGCAATGGCTTGAGCAGCAAGATAAGGAGCAACTTGTCCACGATAATGGACCCCAACCGGGCAAGTTGTGCTCTTCAGTACGTTTAATTTCGAATTATCGCAACACTGAAGTTTATTAATAGGTACTTTAGAGATGGTACGATTATACAAACTCCACTAGATTAAAGTTTTCTAATCGTAAATACAATAAATGCTTCTTAAAATTAAGTTTTTATTTATTTTACTTTGCTCATACAACCCTGACGCTTGAGCGGTGACGTAGATCAATTCTAAACACAAAAAAAATGCGCTCTTGTGAGCGTAGTAGTAAGGTGCGATTTCGAATGCACCATGTGCGTTGGGTATTTTGCATTATTATTATTACCGTTAAAATGTCGGCATCTGATCCTACACAAAGAAGTGCAATTTCTGTTGCTACTATTGTGTATTCTGTGGTAATACGACTATGGCAGTTGTGCATATACGAAGAGCCTACTGTATGACTTTTTCTATTGTGCTAATTTCCAAAGAAAAAAGTCAACTGTGTGTGACATAAAAATGAGAATTATTTTGGGTGTTTAGCTTATTTCGGTGATGGACATTACCTTGAATGAAATTTTGTAACAGTAAAGAAATGGATGTTTTTGTAGATGGTTAACATTTTAATGGGCTTATAGATTACTTACTTACTCGAACACAATATGCAAACACACTGAAAAACTGTCGAAAATTCTTAGAAAAAGATTTCTAAGATTTTTGGATCTGATTACAAATCGCCCTAAGGCAATGTTTTTAGGACAAGACTCTACTAAATTTATATCTACTGCTTGGGTCCTCTCATTGGGTAATCTATCTTATTATACTCGTATGTAGTACCTACTTTGAATAAAACTTTTAGAGCTTCATACTTTCAAATTCTACTTTCGGCCTGATCATCACTTACCATCAGGTGAGATACAGGCCAAGAGCTTCCTCGTTGTGGATAAAAAAAAACTAAATCTACATTTAGCTCCCCAACATTTCTTAAAATTAATTAACTGTAATGAGGATACTTAATAAAACATTAATAACGAATACTTTTTTCGCGGACCCCGAACAATGGTTGTCTTCTCAAATTACAATATCCGCACATCAAAGGTATATAATTGATATCGAATATGAACAGTCATCGATGATCTGCAGAATCGATCAACGATAGCATCTATTCAATCGAGTGTTCGGACTCATGTGGTCATTGCGCGACGAGAACAGCAAAAAGTTCGTTGACGTCTTAACCTAACAAAAGAGGCAAATTAGGTAACAGGGGGCTTAGTGTGAGTTTACATAAAACGTCAAGCGCGTTAAAAAAATTGTATGAAGATTTAAGTTCTTGAAAGTTTCCGCAAGGGGCGCTGTACAATGCGTCAAAAATTTAATGTCTCTTTTTACGCAGTCGACATCAAAATGCGTTTGACGTACACTCACACTACGCCCCTAGGTATGCCAGATGGAAATCCACATTATTTGCTCAATGCAACAGATTAGTTACTGTAAATCCGTAGACACTACCTATAATTTTTGTGAAATTCATGACTCTGAAAAGTCTGTGAATGTCTGTAATCTTAAGTATTATTGTCATTCAATGTAACGATTAGAAAATACTTGATTGAGTCCGCGGCTTTGCCTTCAGTTTCATGTTTATAATAGCAATTTTCAAAAAAATCTTGCAATTTTTATACTGCGCCATCTTTTCCCAAGCAAAGCTTGTCCTAATTCAAATTCTGATAATCCAACCAATCATTTTCTTCCAAAATTAAAATAGATTGTACTGGCTGATTCTTTTTAA
This sequence comes from Ostrinia furnacalis, assembly GCF_004193835.3. Taxonomy (NCBI): domain Eukaryota; kingdom Metazoa; phylum Arthropoda; class Insecta; order Lepidoptera; family Crambidae; genus Ostrinia; species Ostrinia furnacalis. Next base: position 141,195 of record NW_021134534.1, read on the forward strand.
CTATCCGGTATGAATGGAGACGTGAGCAGACCGGTTCCGAGATTACCCGCCGGTAATTATCAGGGGTTTCATTATGACGTTACGTGACAACCCTGGGGACGGTGCCTTGCAATTTGTTGGCAGCATTAAATTATAAAGTGTGCGCTCATATTGCATGGGCGGAGTGATATCGGTATCTAGTTTCATTATTACTTTAAATAACTTCAGCACAATCAGTGTTGGTGTGGGAAAATATGGATTGGTAATTAGTTTTCATTTATGAATATGATAATGACGAAAACTTTGTTGGTTAATATAAGTACTATAACTAAGGGAATAAAGTTATTCAACGATATTAGATGGTTGTTAGTCCTATAGTTTATTACCCCTCCTTAAATTACCTATCATCTGAGCGTAGTAGGTACGATTGCCTATGTAAATGTTTTAGTTATCTATTGATATTATTCATATTATTATTTATATTATTTTTAGTTTTTTTTTATGAGAATAATATCTGTAGTTTCAATGCCGAGATCAAATCCCGCTCGAGTAAAGGAATCAGAATCTGATTCTTCATCGAATGAAAATTAAATGACTATTAGGTACAATTACGAATATTATTATTTTCCAATATAACCATTGAAAAAAATATACATACAGCTTATTTTTACAATATTTTCTAATTCAAGCCCGCAGCGAAACGACCTCACCAATATCCTCAAACTTAATAGATTACAAACTTATTCGCCACCCGTCCATACAAATTGGTGTTTTATTCATAATGCACTCCCGAATTTCGGGTGCATTATGGTAATGACGTAATAATGCGCGGACGTCGCTCTATACCCTCGTCAAGTCTAAATTGCCTTGGTTATGGAAAATAAATGGTAAACTTGGGATGTTGTGTTTTAGGATGCAGCCACACAATGCGTCGTGTCTAAGGCTGAGTTGCACTACCTAACTTTGACCGTAACTATAACGATAACCGGTGTTTTTGTATGGAGTTTGACAGATTTTTGGCGTTTGTCTAAGTTAAAGTGAGATGGGGCAACCTAGCCTTAGAGAATAAGAATTTAGGTTTGTCATGAATACACTTATACTTGTTTTCTTCATCAATCCCTAATTTTCTAGTGACCCCTATGGTAACACATAACAGGAATAGGGGTCACTTATAAATTAGGAATTGATGGTGAAAACGGGTAATAGGTACTTCGTTCGTTCGTTTCAGCCGAAAGACGTCCACTGCTGGACAAAGGCTTAGTTAGGTACTTAAGTTTAATTATTTAATTGAAATAGTTTTTGATTACAAAACCTACGAGTGTAAAACTTTGACCAAAAAGATTGATACAAATATTACGATTATAGTTTACCATGATTATGACCTTAAAAGAGAGCAATTTCAGTTTAAAAACTGTGTCTCTTATTGTACTTGAACTAAAAATAAACCCTTGTAGACTGTCACCAGATTAGATGTTACAACTAACATGACATAAGATGACCAAGTGAGCTGTAACAGCTGACATCAAATAAGGAAAAAAAGAACATAATTTCTGAGACGTGCTCATGGTGTACCGTTACATCATCTTGTCCAGCGCTGTCAAACGCTGACATTGTCACAAAGTCAGACTATCGTCAAAGCGGCGACACACCTGAGGCATATGACTACAGCTTAAATCATTGTTAAAAGCCCGTAAGCATGATCAGGTTCTGTAACTTAGAAGCGATCCTAAATAAGCACACAACAATGTAATATGAAGATCGGTTCATAACTGAGGGCCATTTAGGAATCTAGATCCAGATATTTTTCCAGTCATTAGCATATTGACATAAACTCATGTATTTAAAACAAATTTGTCAAGATTCTTAATTGTGAGGCTACTAGATTAAAAAGTTCCAGCATAATGGCAATCAATCAGACTCTTTAGATGAAAATACATAAAAGTAGCATATAAATAGGAAGCTCTGTGATCTAGTTAATGACTACCTGGTTCAGACCCATAAGGTCGCAAGTTCGTTTCTAGGCCGCTAGGGGGGCAAAAATGTCTGCTTTGTTTGGTGGGTAGTAGAACTAGTCTGAGTTATGTAAAGTTATTTGTCGTTGGTGTATCTTTTTCAATAAATAATTATGTAAAGTTATTTGTCGTTGGTGTATCTTTTTCAATAAATAAATAAGCCTGCCTGGCTAGTTAGCACCATCTTACCTAAGTCGCCATAACAATAATGTTAACAATATTTTGTGCAGTTGGAGGTATGATAGCCAGTTCCTCTGTGGTTGAGGATTCCGGTTGAAGCTCGCTTCCACCTTTGGTCTAATCATCACTCTCCATCAACTGAGATAAAGGCCAAAAGCTCCTCGTTGATAAAAAAAAGCTAAAAGGCTAAACGAGCTAAATTAAAACCATGAAATGGTTCCATTCAATACTTAGGTACCTATTATCAATGGCCATTGTCCATACCACATGACAGTGAAATGGACTCTCAATAAAAACACCATCTCTGTCTAATTGGCGTTTAAATTAATAATGATTGAGACAAAAACTTCTCAGAATTACATTTGAATCTCCAATTAGGGTATAAGGGGTCTTATCATGAAGCCATTAACCGACAAGAACGCGTAGGGAGGTTTATGAGTTTTACTACACAAAATCGTTGGCAGCCATTTTGAACAATCCACCGCCGATTTACAACCAATTAGCTCAATAAATACGGGGGCTTGGCTGTAACGTGGGCCGCGGTGTGGGGCCCCGAAACCAGCGTCGAAGTAGGGCTATATTTCACCGGGACACCATGGCGGCGCAACCAGTCGCCGCTACCAACAAAATGTATACATCTTTGCGCAACCAAACGGACACCAGGTGAGTAACTCTCTATAGAGCTGCATACATTTTGTTGTTGCCGGCGACTGGTTACGCCGCCATGGTGTCCCGGTGAAATATAGCCCGTAACGTCACTACTCGGTGTTGAATCTATCTTACTACTGCCATAATGTCACGACGCTTTGCAACCGAGGGAGGTCGAACCTTAACTTCGTTGTTCTTCTGATTAATTTCGTTGCGGGTCCAATGACAGTTTAACTTTCCCCCGGGACAAACTTGACCTTCACTGGTTGGGTTTTTATTGGCGGTCAAGCTGTAGATCCTGGCTACACATGAGTTGCAGTGGTGGGAACGAGAGGTAAGAATAGACCCGTTGCCATAATGTGACAACGACAGATACAAGTGAGAGTAAATGCAGGCATGTACCATCCTAGACATCATCTCACTTAATATCAGGTGCTATTGCAGTGAAATACCTGCTTTGTACTGATAAATTAATAAAATGTGACCCAATGATATGGAAACTGCACAAAGAAAATTATTTTTATTGTAATTTATCAAACAGTCATCTAGATATTATTATAGTCTCCGCTTTTTCTCTGGCCCAACTTTATGAATAGGCAGTAAAACTAATCAAATGTGAACCAAATTGACGAATATAGCTCGTTTATATGAAACTCGGCTTGAGACAAAACGGTGTCTAATTGAACATAAAATAAGTAATTATTTACGAAAACCGAACGGTAGCGACGTCTGTATCACGAACTATAAAACATTAAAAGCTTTCCACATATTTAATGCATTCGGCCACAAAATTACCCTAAAAAGGATTGATTGATTCAAAATTACCATAAAATTTCGTGATTGATGGGACAATCAAGATAATGGTTAGACTTATCAACAATTTATGACTCTTTTTAAAGTAAAAAGGTTTCCGCCTTTAAAGCTGAAGCCTCTTGCGGAATGGTACTCATAGCCATGAGTGAGTATGGAGGATACCTACTGCATTATATCTTCTATTAATTTACTTAAATGAATGAAACCTGAAGTTATCATACTCAGGTTCAACAAAATCTAATATTCTCAAACATCTCTTTTTCGTCTGTATCATATACATAAAATTCAGATTTTCGCGCACAACATTATGTCATCATTATCATCATCATTTCAGCCATAGGACGTCCGCTGCTGAACATAGGCCTCCCCCAATGACTTCCACATCGCACAGTTGGTAGCGGCCTGCATCCAGCGCCTTCCTGCTACCCTTATCAGGTCGTCGGTCTACCTTGCCACCGCCACAAGCATTATGTACTTTTGTTAAAATTTATGGACATCAAGACATCAATCTACGTACGAAATAGTACTATTTTTGTACAAAAACATTAAGTAAGGCTCTACTATAAGTAAGTTCGTATAGAGCACATAATTCAAACAAAAACTCTTTTAATTCATAGCGTGTGATATTATCACTAAAACGGTGATACTCTTTATACGTGGGCGCAGCTGTCTTTTTATTTCAACCGTAATCTGGTTTCGTGTAACGTACGCCTACAAAACACCGGTCCATTCAGAGGAAGTGTCTACTATCGACCTGACACGGCCCGCTTCAGGCTACGCTCTTAATGTTCACAGTAATCGGAAACTGCCTTAATTTTAGTCATTGAATTTGTGAATGCAAATCAAAATCTACCACCAACCAAAATCGATCCTAAAACATTAACATTAAAGACCCTAATCGAACAACGGGAATGTAAAAGGTACAATATCCGGCCACTTAGTAGCCTCCGGCAATAATTTATTAATGTTCTTGTACCCACATTTTGATAGTTCAAATTAGACAAAAACTGTACCATGTTTCTCCGAAGAATGAAGACTTCAATGTAATTTTTGAGTTATGGCACTATTGAGACGAAAGCCATAACATTACGAGTATCAATCATCTTTAGAGATTTGAAAAAAGGATATTACCTACTGGCCAAAATGGATTGAGCTGTATGTTTCTTTCTTTCCTCATTTTCGAAAATGACTAGAAATAAGTACACTCAAAAAAAAAATAGAAAATAACTTTCATTTTCTAGAACTCTTGATAATTTTGAAAAAGTCAAAATTTTAGAATTAATAGGTTATTTTACTACGTTTTACTTTCATCGTATAAAAGGGGTGTGGTATGTCAGCATTGCACAAAATTCTAAAATGTAACGAAACCCTAACTTTCCTTATTGAAAACCATAAAGGTTTCAAAACAATTTGATCAATAACATAAGTAATTCTGAATTCAGAATCAAACTTAACGAAAAAGGTAAGGTTAAATTATTAGAAAACCAAAACAGCAAAGTACTTGTTCGTAGCACGTGTTCATCGATTAATGTATTTCAATAAGCGTTAACTGAGTAACAGAACCAAACCAATTATTCAATCGTGCTCAAAAATTTTAATAGCAAATTCTGAACGAATTCCTACTCGTCAATTGATTTGCCAAATAGTTCTGTGATGACTTTATGACTGACCACGTACGTTTCAAAGTAATTTAATTTCTCTGTAAATTAAAAATTTGCTACGTATTCGAATCAACAAATAGGTGCGTCCGAAAAGCGGATTCATATAAAGTATCAATCTATAAATTGAATAACAACGAATTATTAGAACTTTTACCTCCGCGATAGCATCTGGCACATTCCGAAATAATTTTAATGTACGAGCCGGCGCGTGCGGTGCCTTCTATCGGCTTTCATCTCTTGTAATAACTATTCATTGTGTATAATAAAAAAAATCATATCTATGTTTTGGACGGCCGGTTTACCGTAATAGCTGGAAGCTGATTTCGGTGACTGTTTATTGCTCTTTTTATTATGTATAACCACAAGGAGAGATTTGTTTAAATCATTGTTGTGATGATGGTTAGACACATGCCATTATTTGACGCGTTTTGCTTTTATTATGGTCGGACCATTTGGATTGGTGATGACCGTATATGGACCATCGGATGAGTCAAGAATGATAGTACTTTTAGAGCACGTTTCTTCTCAATAATTGGTAGTTTAAGGTTTGTTATGATGATACAGCTTGATATTTAAACATCAAATACACGATGGTAAGACTTCAGCAAAAATAAATACAATACGAAGTTACTTGAACAAACTGAAACAACCTCGAATGAATTGGTAAGTTGCAAGCTCACCCATAGCCGAGGATAACGAAGCTGGTAATGTATTGTGCTGTAAATAATGATATTCATGAACGAATCTGTTGACAGTGGTATGTCGTAAACTAAGTAACAATAATATTTTACCAACAAGTTCAAATTTATTCCACCATATGGACGGGCGTGGTGGCCACAATAACGTAGCATCTCACCTGCCAGTAAGACTAAGTGTGGTTCAAGTTAGAAGTATGATATACCTAACCAAACAAGACCTAAGCTAAAGGAAAAAGGAGTCGAATAGTAATCACATCTTTGATTAATACGGGACTATCCTACCTCGCTAGGATCCTAGCTGGGATCTACAGGTTGACCGTCAATAAGAAGGTCAGTTTGATAACGCTATCATCATCATTTCAGCCATAGGACGTCCACGGCTGATACATTCCTCCCAATGATTTCCAGATTGGCTGATTGAAAGCGGCCCGCATCCAGCGTCCTTCCAAAGTGCCAAAAGTGACAATGTAGGGTCCAGTCCAAACGATTGAAGAAAAAGAAACAGCAGCTGAAAATGTCATTCTTTCATTCATTACATGGAGTAGGTAACATTAATAGCAGTTTAAATTACTAAAACTAAATTCTGGAACAACAGCTTCTAAAAATAAAGATTCCAGAATCAGAATGGCATCTGATAAAAGAAAAGTTTGAGAAGTTCTTGATTCCTTAGTTTGACTCCTTCCTTTCTACCATCATCATCATCGTCTTCATTTCAGCCACAGGACGTCCACAGCACTGCTGAACATAGGCCTCCCTCAATGACTTCCACATCGCACGGTTGGTAGCGGCCTACATCCAACGCCTTCCTGCTACCTTTATCAGGTCGTCGGTCCACCTTGTGGGTGGACGTTCCACGCTGCGTTTTCCGGTTCCTCTCTACCATTTATGAGAAAATCCCTCATGATAGAAGAAAAGTTAAAAACTTTCAGTAAAATCATCAGCCAGTGACTTGCACCACAAAAAAAGCCCGCAGGCAGACAACACCTGAGCTGATCTATAGCTGCAACGGTACTGCGGGCCAAATTGTTACTTGCAATAGTGTTTTAGTTTAAATAACATATGAACACACGCATAACAGCCTCAACTAGCAAACGAGACGGTGTTTTTGAAGTTGTAATATAAATTATTTACGTACCGGCTGATGTCATTTCTTTTGATTTTTGGCTCGCTTTTTTTCTTGTAATGATATGGAACGCCTCGCTGGGTTGTCTCGGGTAAAAACTTGTCCACGAGTTGAAGTATTTGCGTGGTGTTGGACCGCATTATCATTTTGTATTTACATCCCTCACTTACAATAAAGCTATTTTGTATTTTTAGAAGTCGTAATTTTAACCTGCAGAAAGAGCCAGTCTTTCCCAATTAACTTAAAAGGAGTGTGCCATTGAATATACATCGTCATTGTTCGGTTAAACCTAATGGAATCTTCTGCTATACAACGACTTTTCGTACGGATTTCCACAAGAACCTATCCTGCGCTGCCCGCATCCAGGTGCTTCCGTGACCGGAATGCCAGCATAAACTATACATTTTAGGTACTTGTATTATTAAGTTCAAAATTAATTGATTCTGATTCCAGTAAGTACAATTATAAATCTTCATATAAAAAAGTATAAAGGTAGTACCTATATTCGTTAAGCTAGCACCCATGACACAAGCATAATAAGTTGCTTATTTTGGAGCTAGCTGGCGCTGTGTGTAATTGTCCAAAGATTTTATTTATTTAACAGAGTATGGGTATAATATCCTTTCCTATCATTAGGTGATAAAAGACATCATGCCAATCAGCACACTTTAAACAAATCAACGCTATAGTAGTGGCTGGTGATAATTTTGCTGGACAAAGGCCTCCCCCAAAGATTTCCACAACGGCCGGTCTAGCGCAGCCCGCATCCAGGTGCATTACTAGTAGGTACAACTTTGTCGAAGCCCAGCGCATCGTCTGACCTCATCTCAATTAAACGATACCGTCGCTGCTCTTTGATGTACAGACACAAATTAGAAATCAATTATTCAGATCAAAACACACCCGTGAAATTACTATCTTAACCCATTCCAATCAGAACACGGTAGCTGTAATTAAAAGTAACATCTGCAGGGATTTATGTTCTGCAATTTTTAGGCACATTATAATCAAGAAACTATGATTTCTATGTCGTATAGATAGCGCCGACGGTGAATGTGTTAAGCGGTTTTTTTAAATCACGCGAGGTCGCTGAATTTTGTGTTGATTTTTTTTCTATGGGTTCTTCATTGTGTTTTTTTGTGAAGAAACTACAAATCGAAATATTCTTGACATAGTTTTCAAGTAATTTTAAGTTTTCTTGTAAATGTATAAAATTGTTTATTGAATAAATCTGTTCCTTGACATAGATATGTACCTGACTGGAGCAGGTATTATTGACAGATATTATCAGGCAAAAGTATGCACGTATTGCACGTACTTCAGACTCAGTCTACAACCGACTCTACACTTTTCGTCAGCCTACAAGAAAAAGTTGACTACAAAAAAAATGTTAAAATCGAAAGATGCCAACTCACACGCATTCGCAGGTTGACGAACTATGTATTTAAACGTTTATATTTTTTCGCATAAACAGAAAAGGTGAAGTAAATGTGACCTTCACCACCTTAAACTCAATTGTTTTTGGAAAACTAAACAGTTTATTAAGGTTTTCCCATTTCCCATGGAACCCCAAACTGCCACGGGCCAAAAAACTTGATTAATAGCTCGCACATCGGTAAAACGAATCACGTATTAACCGAGCTGTTGTCTTAATAAATTAATTAAAATTGGGTGATCAACTTGTGCCGTTATAATGGACAATTATGAATAGATTGATTTGTGATATATCTAACGCGATTTCATGCTTGAGCAACATAAGTAATGATGCTTTACTTTGTGTAGAAATTTACTTTGTGATGATATTGGTTTATTACTGCGAAAAGAATAGGATAGATTGAATAAAAGATTATAGTTCTGCATAAATTAAAAAGCCAGCCAATAAGTGCCTTCCTTATCCACATTACAAAGGTTAAAATGGTATCACTGATTTATAACACCACTTGGTAAGTTGTCACTACTATTTAAAGAAATGCTTGTCTTACTAAATACATCACTTTGTGACAATCTCAATGTGACATATATCTATTATTGGTGAACTAACTTTTGCCCGCAGCTTCACCCGCGTGAAATTTAGTTTGTCACAGATCGTCATAAATTATAGCCTATAATGTTATTCTGGGTGATAAACAATAATACTGTAAAGTTTCATCAAAATCCGTTCAGTGGTTTTTGCGTGAAAGAGTAACAAACATCCAGACATCCATATAATATGTAAGGTCAACACAACTTCCAGGTATAGTCCTACATTTTTATTGGAGAATAGCATCTATGACTAGGGTAAGGTGGTGTAAGAGTGCGCGGGCGATAAGAGTGCGCATCGCACGTCACGTCGATCCTGGGAGGGCTATGCGGCTAGCTTTAGTTGTGTTTTGATCTGTTGGTGATAAAGGTTACGCTGCCGAAAAAAAAACGAAATTGGTTAAAAACAGGAGATACCACGTAAGTCGAAACTTTTTTACTCGTTTTGATCTAATTTTATTGCGTTTGGCAAAGATTTCTGTTCGTAGACTTTCAGTTTAACAAAATTATTCAATTTTTATGCAAATAGCTTACCTACTTAGCTAACCGATTCATTCGAAAAACTTGCCCGAAAACTCAATAGATGGCGGCAGTGGTTCATTTTGTTTGAAAAGGGTCAAACGTATAAGAGTGCGCACGGAGTGTGCGTATAAGATTGCGCGCGCACTCTTATACGACGTTTATTTAGTGAAGTGTTGTGGGTAAAATAAAATATCATTAATTATGCTTATATTTTATTTTGTGTATTTACAGCATGTCTCGGAGAAAGAAGAACTTCTTCCCGACAACACAATACGAAGAATGAAGTTGTAAAAGAGTTCAGGTACCATTTAAAAACATGTACTTTGGATTAACCGCAAAGGTATTGCGTGGGCTAGCTTTTGAGTATGCTCAACTATATGATATACCAAACAGTTTTAATTCAGAATCTAAATTAGCTAGAAAAGAATGGTTGAGGTGTTTTTGAAGAGATATCCTGAGATATCATTGAGACAACCAACTGCTACAAGCGTTGCTAGAGCTATGGAATTCAACCAGGCACAAGTCGAGAACCTATCACGGAAGATTGGATCGAGTGCTCAGTGTGCCGGTAATGGTGGCATGAACACTGTACTGGCTACTTAGGCTAAGGACTGTATACGTGCGACTTGTGCATTAAGAATTAATCCGCGCACTCTTATACGACTCAACGCGCACTCTTATACACCTGGGTGTATAAGAGTGCGCAATTTTCATTTTTTATATATCTTCAGTTCCTACCTTAACTAATAACATAAGCGTGATTTGTTCTTCTATAATTTGTTGACAGATAAACAGAGTTAATAAATAAATAAAGTTGATTTTTCTAAATGTGGTATTTTTAATTTTTTTATGGGGTCTCAAAATTAAAGTGCGCACTCTTACACCACCTTACCCTACTGCATAAAATGCACCTTGATGTGCTGTCGTCTGTGAGATGTTTAATGATTAATTTAATACGCAAATACCATTTTCAATTTAATGTTAGTCATCTCGCGAAACTGGATCTTTATCAGAGCATTTTATCGATATGGAACACATGATAAAAGTGCCACCAACGTTGTTAGAAAAAGTTGGTTAGGCAGCTTTTTGTTCCTAATGAACATATTGATGGCCCACAAGGGCGATACCTAAATATGAATGAAATATTAGGAACCCAATAAGAATACTCGCTGTCTTTACGTATGAGTGAAAATGAACGTAACCATTGTTTAATTATTTTTTTCAATCAAATCAACAAAAATGTATGGTATCTACGTACCTGGTAATTGTAAGCACAAAACGTCTTAATTGTATTTGGATTGCAAAATCCTTTACATTTTAAATAGTAAACCCAGTATATCCCTTACTAAATGAGTAACACAATAAAACACCTAACTCTAAAAGTAACCCTTTACAAAAGCGCCTTAAAGAAGGACCATTTTGTACACTACACATTTAATTGGGGCAAAAAACCCGACTTCCCTTGCAGACGAAATATCCAATATTATCAATAGGCCGTATGCTCCATCGACCATGTGTCGCGCATATGTTACCCATAATGATACATACATATTCATAAGAATCGGGTAATTTTTACTTATAGCACCTTTTGTGCGTTTTTTGGTCCACCCTTTGACATGTCGACGTAGAATGGTAGCATAGCGAGTCAATTATCAGCATTGTGTTGGTGATGGAAGATAGATTGGTGTTTCGCTCCTAATGCTGTGAATGCCTTTTGATATCAATAGAGAGAAGACATTCCTGAGGCGTTGAAAGGAATTTACGGATGATTTAACGGATATTTAGGACGGAAAGTAAAAGTTGCGTCATACTTGTAGTATAGAAGGATCCGGAGTGAATGTATGAATGTACAAATTATGCTCCACAAGGTACATCACAGCAATTGTTACGGTCTTAACTTAGAACTTGTTTTAAAAATATCTGGACATTATACTAAGGACTTAAGAAAGCATTCATGCATCAATAGTGTTGCCGATGCATAAAACCTCCGTAGAGGTTTTTCTCTTAGGTTTGATTTTCATTAAAAAACTGGTTTGACGTCTGCGTCAGTTGAAAAGTACTCCGTGCAAAAGCTGGTGGTTTACAATCTTCGAGCCGGATCCAGGCGGATTCAATGTTTTTTACGCCACCCAGAATGGTCAATACACGGAGCGCAACTCNCCTTTAAAGTTAAACATAAAAAAATATTGGAAGCGTATATTTTTAATTATCAATCAAACAGATACAAAGTTATGTTGAAGTTCCGCGCGACGTCACAAAGTGCTGCACTTTTAAGCACTCATTGACGTCACGGGCCTCTTCTTTTGAACTTTGGCGCGCTTTATCTCGCAATTTTCATTAGTTTGAAAAAGTGAAAAATACGTGTCGAGTATTTTTTGATATAAAGTTAACCGACGGTCTTATTCAAACTCTTGCTTTTGTACCTAGGAAACATCCCTATTGAGGCGTTGATTTTTTATAATGTTGTCATAATTGTATGTTTTAATTTTCAGCCCCCAGGTTACGGCCCGCCAGGAAGCGTGGGCGAGGATGGCGACGTCAAAGGGTTCGACTTCAACGAACAGTCCATCAGAAAGTCCTTCATACGCAAGGTAATTTTCATTCAGAGATTGTTTATTCACCGAGTGAATATTATTGTGGTGAGAAAATAGTAAGAATAATATTTCCCGTTTTTGCAACATTTTTCTTTCTGTAGGGTGATGTTAAATAGCCTAAACTGCAGTGTTTTTCAACCTGTGCCTTGAAGCCTCTATAGTGGGGTCGCGAGAAGTCGTAAAAACTACCTCAGTAAAGTTTTCAAGATAGATTATTGTTTTCCGAAATCTATTTATGCAAAAGCATAAATGTTGTATACAGGGTGTTTGGTAAATGGGTATATGAGCCGACACTAGCCCATGTTAACATGGGCATATAAATGGTCAAATACAATCGGTCAAGTACAAATCGGAACTTGCAAAATTTATTTTGTATGAAAATAAAAAAAATAAAATGATGATATCAAATTTCTGACTTCACCATACCATTTATATGCCCATGTTAACATGGGCTAGTGTCGGCTCATATACCCATTTACCTAACACCCTGTAGAATGAAGAATTCGGTCCGTACAACATCTTTGTGAAATGCATGAAAAAAGCGAACGGTTGAGGGGTCGCAAAATATTTTTTTAGGCTTGTCGTGTCATGAAAAAGGTTGAAAAACACTGGCCTAAAGCCTTCCTCGATAAATGGGCTATCCTCAAATCGGAAAAGTAGCTAAGATTAGCGCGTTCAACCAAAAAAACAAACTTCAGCTTTGTAATATTGGTGCAGATGAGTGAATATAATATGATTATTTTGTGTTTGCAGGTGTATTCCATCCTGATGTGTCAGCTGCTGGTGACGATGGGTTTCATCGCGCTGTTTCTGTTCGAGAAACGCACTCAGCTATGGGTCGCTCGCAACACTTGGCTGTTGTGAGTATTTCCATTCTTCTGTTAATGTCAAGTTCAAAATAGATTAAAGTACGGCCAACTAGCAACGATACAAAAGGTCGATTCGACTGTCGAACTGACAATCTATTCTGTCTGTTCCCATCTTGTGTATTTGTCGTAATGTCTCGTTCTCCCGCCAAAATATGTCAAAGTCAAACCCTTAGGATGGGTTGCACCATCTTACTTTAACTTTGACAAACGTCAAAAATCTGTCAAATTCCATACAAAAAGCACCGGTTATCGTCATAGTTACCGTTAAAGATAGGTGGTGCAACCCACCCCTACTATTCCAAATGACCATGACATTGGGTTTGTTTACATTTGGTATCGCTTCTCGTTAGCCGTACTTTACAGCATCTTAGTTGTGTTGAGATTTAATGATGCCAACTGTTAAGTTCGTGTAAATCAACGTATTAAGTAGATAAGTAGGTAACTTACCTACATTTTTCTGTCAAGTTGGTGGGCGGGGCTTGTCACTTGACACGATTTGGTTTCATAGTAAACACGAGCTTGACGTTTGGAATTAAGTTTAAATTTAATTACGAAGCAATTTGATCACTTAAAATTAAGATAGAATTTAGTTAAATACTTAACTACTTAATACGTGTAAATCAGCCTTTAAGTACAAAAACTCATTGCATCAAATCAAAACATACGGGACTATTCCCACCTCTCGTTCCCACCACTGCAACTCCTGTGTAGCCAGGATCTACAGCTTGACCGCCATATTTACCCAACCAATGAAGGTCAAGTTTGTCCCAGGGGAAAGTTAAACTGTCATTGGACCCGCTAATAAATTAATCAGAAGAACATAGGAGTTCGAAATTAAGGTTCGACTTCCCTCCATTGCAAAGCGGATGACAGTTGACAAGGTTTAAAACAAAATTTTAAATCAAAATCTCCTCAAATCAAAACATGTGTTTCGCAGCTGGGTGGCGCTAGTGACAGTGTTCGTGTGCCTGATCGCGATGGCGTGCTGCGAGACAGTGCGCCGCACCGCGCCCACCAACTTCATCTTCCTGGCCATCTTCACGGCGGCGCAGAGCTTCCTGCTGGGCGTCTCCTCCTCCATGTACCAGACCAGCTCGGTGAGTCCTTAACGCGAAGCAATAAGGCATATTTTGCAGCAACATCATCTCTACGTACGAGATCAACTATGTGAGTCAGCGCGTCCTTAACGCAAAGCAATAAGACTCGCTATACTGTGACATCACCGGGCCAGCTCAGTGAGCTGGCCGCGACCTTAACGCGGAGCAGTAAGGCTCATTATGCAGCAACTACTGCTCGGGCACTAAGGCTCAAAATACCGTGGCATCACCTCAGTATACCGACGCTTGATGAGTCGACCTTAACGCGGAGCAATAAGGCTCATTATGCAGCAGCTACTGTTCAGGCAGTAAGGGCTCATAATACTGCAGCATCAGTGTCTATATACGAGACCAGCTATGTGAGTCAGCGCGTCCTAATCACCAGGCAGTAAGGCTTACAATACCGTGGCATCACCTGTAAATACCAGACCAGCTATGTAAGTCAGCGCATCTTTAATGCAAGGCAGTAAGGGTCACAATACTGTAGCATCGCCTCTAGATACCAGACCAGCTCTGTGAGTCAGCACGTCCTTAATAACACCAGGCAGTAAGGCTCACAATACCGTGGCTTCACCTTAGTATACCGACCAGCTACATGCGTAAGCGCGTCCTTAACGCCAGGCAGTAAGGCTTACAGTACCGTGCCGTCATCTCAGTGTACCGACCAGCCGTAAGTCAGCGCGTCCTTAACGCCAGGCAGTAAGGTTCACAGTACCGTGGCCTCACCTCAGTATACCGACCAGCCGTAAGTCAGCGCGTCCTTAACGCCAGGCAGTAAGGTTCACAATGCCTCGCATCGTCACGGCGGCTTCCCAGCTGGGTGGCGCTAGTGACAGTGTTCGTGTGCCTGATCGCGATGGCGTGCTGCGAGACAGTGCGCCGCACCGCGCCCACCAACTTCATCTTCCTGGCCATCTTCACGGCGGCGCAGAGCTTCCTGCTGGGCGTCTCCTCCTCCATGTACCAGACCAGCTCGGTGAGTCCTTAACGCGGAGCAATAAGGCATATTTTGCAGCAGACTGCTGGGGCAGTAAGGCTCACAATATTGCGACAGCATCTCTGTGAGTCAGCGCATCCTTAATGCAAGGCAGTAAGACTCACAATGCGCTGACATCACATCTACTCACCAAACCAGCTACATGAATAAGCGCGTCCTTAATGCAAAGCAGTAAGACTCACAATACAATGCCATCTTCACGGCGGCGCAGAGCTTCCTGCTGGGCGTCTCCTCCTCCATGTACCAGACCAGCTCGGTGAGACCTTAACGCGAAGCAATAGGGCATATTTTGCAGCAACATCATCTCTACATACGAGACTAGCTATGTGAGTCAGCGCGTCCTTAATGCCAGGCAGTAAGACTCACAATACGATGCCATCTTCACGGCGGCGCAGAGCTTCCTGCTGGGCGTCTCCTCCTCCATGTACCAGACCAGCTCGGTATGACCTTAACGCGAAGCAATAGGGCATATTTTGCAGCAACATCATCTCTACATACGAGACCAGCTATGTGAGTCAGCGCGTCCTTAATGCCAGGCAGTAAGACTCACAATACGATGCCATCTTCACGGCGGCGCAGAGCTTCCTGCTGGGTGTCTCCTCCTCCATGTACCAGACCAGCTCGGTATGACCTTAACGCAAAGCAATAGGGCATATTTTGCAATAGCCTCCTCCATGTACCAGACCAGTTGAGTCGACCTTAACGGGAAGCAATAAGGCTCATTATACTGTGACATCATCGGGCGAACTCAGTGAGCTGACCGCGACCGTAACGTCGAGTAGTAAGGCTCATTATGCAGCAGCTACAGCTCGGGCAGTAAGGGTCATTTAGCAGCAACTACTGCTCGGGCAGTAAGGGTCACAATACTGTAGCATCGCCTCTAAAGCCAGGTCCGTGAGCACACTCACTAGGGGCGCCCGTCACACAGTCGCGACAGCAATATAATTACGCGCGAGCGATAAGGATGGGTAGCTTGGGGTCATTGGACAAAATTCTACGTGCTCACGGACCAGGCTTTGGATACCAGACCGAGGTAGTAAGGGTCTCAATGCTGTGGCATCACCTTAGTATACCGATCAGCTACTTAAGTCAACGCGTCCTTAATGCGAGGCAGTAAGGTTCACAGTACCGTGCCGTCACCTCAGTATACCGACCAGCCGTAAGTCAGCGCGTCCTTAACGCTACGCAGTAAGGCTTACAGTACCGTGCCGTCACCTCAGTATACCGACCAGCCGTAAGTCAGCGCGTCCTTAACGCCAGGCAGTAAGGTTCACAATGCCTCGCATCGTCACGGTGGCTTCCCAGCTGGGTGGCGCTAGTGACAGTGTTCGTGTGCCTGATCGCGATGGCGTGCTGCGAGACAGTGCGCCGCACCGCGCCCACCAACTTCATCTTCCTGGCCATCTTCACGGCGGCGCAGAGCTTCCTGCTGGGCGTCTCCTCCTCCATGTACCAGACCAGCTCGGTGAGACCTTAACGCGAAGCAATAAGGCATATTTTGCAGCAACATCATCTCTACGTACGAGACCAGCTATGTGAGTCAGCGCGTCCTTAATGCAAAGCAATCGTGACATCACCGCGACCTTAACGCAGAGCAGTAAGGCTCATTTTGCAGCAGCTACTGCTCGGGCAGTAAGGGTCACAATACTGTAGCATCGCCTCTAAAGCCAGGTCCGTGAGCACACTCACTAGGGGCGCCCGTCGCACAGTCGCGACAGCAATATAATTACGCGCGAGCGATAAGGATGGGTAGTTTGGGGTCATTGGACAAAATTCTACGTGCTCACGGACCAGGCTTTAGATACCAGACCGAGGTAGTAAGGGTCTCAATGCTGTGGCATCACCTTAGTATACCGATCAGCTACTTAAGTCAACGCGTCCTTAACGCTAGGCAGTAAGGCTTACACTACCGTGCCGTCACCTCAGTATACCAACCAGCCGTAAGTCAGCGCGTTCTTAACGCCAGGCAGTAAGGTTCACAATGCCTGGCATCGTCACGGCGGCTTCCCAGCTGGGTGGCGCTAGTGACAGTGTTCGTGTGCCTGATCGCGATGGCGTGCTGCGAGACAGTGCGCCGCACCGCGCCCACCAACTTCATCTTCCTGGCCATCTTCACGGCGGCGCAGAGCTTCCTGCTGGGCGTCTCCTCCTCCATGTACCAGACCAGCTCGGTGAGTCCTTAACGCGAAGCAATAAGGCATATTTTGCATCAGCATAAGAAAAGTTGAAGGAACCCGATCACGTGGCAGGTCACTAATGCGCTGGACCGATCAAGTGAAATCAGCAGTGGGAGACGGCGTATGTGACTGCACCAGACAGTCTGCCAATAGAGAGAGATGGCGGGAGATCGTGCGGAGAGTTGCATCTGCCTCTACAACCGATATGAACAACGCCTCAACGTGACCACGACAGCTCTCCCAAGAGCGTAACGAATAAGAAGAAGACTCATAATATAATGCCATCTTCATCTCATCTCCTCCATGTACCAGACCAGTTGAGTCGACCTTAACGCGAAGCAATAAGGCTCATTATACAGCAACCACTGCTCGGGCAGTAAGGTTCACAATACCGTGGCATCGCCTCTAGATACCAGACCAGCTATGTGAGTCAGCGCGTCCTTAATGCAAGGCAGTAAGGTTCGTAATACAACTTCATCTTCCTGGCCATCTTCACGGCGGCGCAGAGCTTCCTGCTCGGCGTCTCCTCCTCCATGTACCAGACCAGCTCGGTGAGTCCTTAACGCGAAGCAATAAGGCTCACTATACCGTGACGTCACCGGGCGAGCTCATAGAGCTGGCCGCGACCTTAACGCGGCGCAATAAGGCATATTTTGCAATAGCCTCCTCCATGTACCAGACCAGTTGAGTCGACCTTAACGCAAAGCAATAAGGCATATTTTGCAGCAACATCATCTCTACGTACGAGACCAGCTATGTGAGTCAGCGCGTCCTTAATGCAAAGCAATTGTGACATCACCAGTTGAGCTCAGTTGACTTGACTGCGACCTTAACGCGGAGCAGTAAGGCTCATTATGCAGCAGCTACTGCTCGGGCAGCAAGGGTCATTTTGCAGCAACTACTGCTCGGGCACTAAGGCTCAAAATACCGTGGCATCGCCTCTAGATACCAGACCAGCTATGTGAGTCAGCGCGTCCTTAATGCGAGGCAGTAAGGTTCGTAATATAACTTCATCTTCCTGGCCATCTTCACGGCGGCGCAGAGCTTCCTGCTGGGCGTCTCCTCCTCCATGTACCAGACCAGCTCGGTGAGTCCTTAACGCGAGGCAATAAGGCATATTTTGCAGCAGTCTGCTCGGGCAGTAAGGTTCACACTACTGTGGCATCAGTGTCTACATACGAGACCAGACATGTGAGTCAGTGCGTCCTTAATGCGAGGCAGTAAGACTCACAATACGATGCCATCTTCACGGCGGCGCAGAGCTTCCTGCTGGGCGTCTCCTCCTCCATGTACCAGACCAGCTCGGTGAGACCTTAACGCGAGGCAATAAATAAGGCATATTTTGCAGCAACCACTCCTCGGGCAGTAAGGCTCAAAATACCGTGGCATCACTTCTAGATACCAGACCAGCTATGTGAGTCAGCGCGTCCTTAATGCCAGGCAGTAAGACTCACAATACGATGCCATCTTCACGGCGGCGCAGAGCTTCCTGCTGGGCGTCTCCTCCTCCATGTACCAGACCAGCTCGGTGAGACCTTAACGCAAAGCAATAAGGCATATTTTGCATCAGCATAAGAAAAGTCGAAGGAACCCGATCACGTGGCAGGTCACTAATGCGCTGGACCGATCAAGTAAAATCAGCAGTTTGAGACGGCGTATGTGACTGCACCAGACAGTCTGCCAATAGCGAGAGATGGCGGGAGATCGTGCGGAGAGTTGTATCTGCCTCTACAACCGATGTGAACAACGCCTCAACGTGACCACGACAGCTCTCCCAAGAGCGTAACGAATAAGAAGAAGACTCATAATATAATGCCATCTTCATCTCATCTCCTCCATGTACCAGACCAGTTCAGTCGACCTTAACGCAAAGCAATAAGGCTCATTATACAGCAACTACTGCTCGGGCAGTAAGGTTCACAATACCGTGGCATCGCCTCTAGATACCAGACCAGCTATGTGAGTCAGCGCATCCTTAATGCAAGGCAGTAAGACTCATAATATAATGCCAACTTTACTGCGGCGCAGAGCTTCCTGCTGGGCGTCTCCTCCTCCATGTACCAGACCAGCTCGGTGAGAACTTAACGCGAGGCAATAAGGCATATTTTGCAGCAGCTACTGCTCGGGCAGTAAGGGTCACAATACTGTAGCATCGCCTCTAGATACGAGACCAGCTACTTGAGTCAGTGCGTCCTTAACGCAAGGTAGTAAGGTTCACAATATAACTTCATATTCCTCGCCATCTTCACGGCGGCGCAGAGCTTCCTGCTGGGCGTCTCCTCCTCCATGTACCAGACCAGCTCGGTGAGACCTTAACGCAAAGCAATAAGGCATATTTTGCAGCAACCACTGCTAGGGCAGTAAGGTTCACAATACTGTGGCATCAGTGTCTACATACGAGACCAGACATGTGAGTCAGCGCATCCTTAATGCAAGGCAGTAAGACTCACAATACAATGCCAACTTTACGGCGGCACAGAGCTTCCTGCTGGGCGTCTCCTCCTCCATGTACCAGACCAGCTCGGTGAGTCCTTAACGCGAAGCAATAAGGCATATTTTGCAGCAGACTGCTCGGGCAGTAAGGCTCAAAATACCGTGGCATCACCTCAGTATACCGACGCTTGATGAGTCGACCTTAACGCGGAGCAATAAGGCTCATTATGCAGCAGCTACTGTTCAGGCAGTAAGGGCTCATAATACTGCAGCATCAGTGTCTATATACGAGACCAGCTATGTGAGTCAGCGCGTCCTAAACACCAGGCAGTAAGGCTTACAATACCGTGGCCTCACCTCTGTATACCGACCAGCTACATGATTAAGCGCGTCCTTAATGCGAGGCAGTAAGACTCACTATACAATGCCATCTTCACGGCGGCGCAGAGCTTCCTGCTGGGCGTCTCCTCCTCCATGTACCAGACCAGCTCAGTGAGACCTTAACGCAAAGCAATAGGGCTCACTATACCGTGACATCAATAGGCGAGCTCAGTGAGCTGGCCGCGACTTTAACGCGAAGCAGTAAGGCTCATTATGCAGCGGCTACTGCTCGAGAATTAAGGCTTGATGAGTCGACCTTAAGACCGGGCAGTAAGGCTCGCAATGTATCAGCTCCTCCATGTATTAGATCAGCTGTGCGGTCGACCTTAACGCGACGCAATAGGGCTCTTTATACAGCCAACTGTATTTTTCAAGTTATTCACTTTTCAAGTTTGTATGAAAAAAGGTATTACGACAGTTTTTTTTTTTGTTAAAAACTGTTTATTTTTTAATTACCATGTGTCTTAGGGCCCTTGCCCACGGCAATTTTGTCTGCTGTAGCGCTTTAGTAGCGTGTTGGCATCACTTCTGTAGTGCGTTGCAAATGCGACTAACGCGCGTTAGTAGCGATACTGTCGCGCGTTTCGTAAACGCCGCCGTGGGCGAGGGCCCTTAAAATGTTAACATAAGAAGCATTTAAAAAAACACAGTTTCCATGAAAAAAAATCATTTTTTTTTTTACAATCTCACACAGCGCCATCTAGCCCCAAAGTAAGCAATTAATTACTTGTGTTATGGGTGCTAGCTTAACGGATATACTACTTATATACTTTTTTTTTAATACATATTATACATAGTAACACCCAGACCCGTCACAGAAATTAAAATTCATCATTTCAATTTCTGCCCGGCCGGGAATCGAACCCGGGACCTCTCGGCATAGTAGTCCGTTCTGAACCACTACACCAAACGGCCGACAATAGGTGCGATTTTTCACAGAAACTTGAAAATAATTGTTATTTGTAGGTGATGATAGCGATCGGCATCACAGCGGCGGTGTGCCTGGCGCTGACGCTGTTCGCCTTCCAGACCAAGTGGGACTTCACCACCATGGGCGGCGTGCTGCTATGCGCCACAGTCGTCTTCCTGCTCTTCGGTAAGTTGTCTCGTGTTCCTTTGGCTTCTCCTTTACTCTTTCAGCTCAGAAGGCCAACTTCTCAAAATGCCAACCGCTCGCAAATAGCCAACTTCTCAAAATACAGGACTATTCCCACCTCTCGTTCCCACCGCTGCAACTCCTGTGTAGCCAGGATCTACAGCTTGACCGCCACAAAAACCCAACCAATGAAGGTCAAGTTTGTCCCGGGGAAAACAAACGGTCATTGGACCCGCTACGAAATTAATCAGAAGAACATAGGAGGAGTTCGAAATTAAGGTTTAATGATAGCCGTTTTCCACCAAAAGTTACATTCCTATTCCATTAAACCTTTGTTTGTCACCTTCGCACTGGAGGAAAGTCGACCTTTAACTTCGAACTCCTCCTATGTTCTTTTGAACTATATCGTTGCGGCCCAATAACAGTTTAACTTTCTCCCGGGACAACTTGACCTTCATTGGTTGGGTTTTTATTGACGGTCACAGCTTGACAGCCGGTCAAGGTCAACACAGGAGCTGCAGCGATGGAATCAAATAAATAAAAAAAAACGTGATTTTTTTCCACCCTGATTATAAGCCTTATACCATGTCTCATCTCCTCTTGCCTCGTTTCCGCCTTGATAGAAAACGATCCTACCCATACCCACTTTCCCACCGTTTCTTGAAATCGTTTTTTCTGTGGTATGTGCAAAGGATTGAAATCCTTTTACTCTGGCATCATTATTTTTTTAAGATCTTCATCATCTTTCATATACGCTTCTCAGCACTGGTCCATTTACTATCCCGAAGCAGGGTTTAAGTAATACCGGGCGGGACGTATAAAAGGCTAAAATTAATAATTCTGATATTTATGTAGGTTTACAATAGTACATTTTCACCACCTTATTCTCTACCATAATCGTGCGTCTTCCTTCCTTTTTTTCAAGTAAGAGCTGAAAATCAGTTTTCTGCTCATTTTAGAGCAGTGTCTACACTGAGCTCTCTGCTATTTTGCATCGCTGCACTGCGGCACACTTATACCTTAGCGCAGGATTTTCTTTTTTACTCTTTGTAATGTACTATATCTTTCCTGCTACTCCTGTGTTTATTAATCTTACTTTTTGTTGCCTGTGTGTCAATGTGTTTTGCAAATAAACCATTTATCAATCTATCTATCAAAAGAAAAAACCCGTGACGTCAAGGAGTGCTTAAAAGTGTAGCACTTTGTCACGCGGTACTTCAACGCATCATAATTTTGTAATGACATATTCGATTGACAAATAAAAAAATATGTAATATGTGTCCAATGTGTCCAATATTTTTTGATAGTTTACTTAGTTGACAGACTGAAAGATTTTTTTAGGAAATATATGGTCAATAAATTGATTTTTATTTCAAGAAAAATCCTTTACATTCTCAAACGCTTTAACCAACACTCTTAATCATCTTTTTATATCCCGCAGGCCTCATCGCGATCTTCTTCCGCGAAGTTAAGATCCTGCATCTGGTCTACGCTTCAGTGGGGGCTCTACTGTTCTCCTTCTACCTTGTCTATGACACGCAACTGATGATGGGCGGCAAGCACAAGTATACCATCTCCCCCGAAGAATACATCTTCGCTGCGTTGAACCTCTACCTGGACATCATAAATATCTTCATGTACATCCTTGCCATCATCGGAGCGGCCAGAGACTAGGAGCGAGAGGTTTGTCTTTGATTTTTGGAGTAGCATTCCCGTTTGTATGAGCACATCTTTTGTTTTTGGTTTCTGTGGTATTAAAAATGTTAGAGTAATCTCGTAATGCGTCATTCCGAGTGTTTTAGTCGACTGTCTTAAATGAGAGTTTTCGCGATTGAAAAATCCGCCAGATGGCATTGGTTATTTTTAACATGACCTTGACATATATATGTCAAATCCACCAATCACGCAGCATTTGGACCTCGCGTCTACGTATTGCCATCTGGCGGATTTTTCAATCGCGAAAACCCTCATTAACCGATTGAGTCCCAGACGGCATTAATTAATGTCATAACAATTGATTATCTATTGTGTCTAGATTCGCGGAGCTTGAAGAATTAATGACGTATCTAGAGATATTAATGACGTAATGCGTCATGCAATGAGCACATTGAAAACTTTCTCATCGAATCAGAATTTAAACATAGATAATATTTTAATGTTAAAACCTAAGCTATTTAAAGAACTGATTTAATATAATAGCGGTGCAATACTCATCGAACTCATTAAAATTAAAGGATTGTTAATTATTAAAAAGATTAAAAGGCATTAAAAAGATGTGCTCATTCACGTTTAAATCGAAAATCGTTGTGTAGATATTATACGTGATTGATTTCACTACTGATTTCTTTGTAAAAAAAAGTGTAACCTTGTTATTCTTAAAAAATTTAAAGCAACACCTTTTTCAATTTTCAATTTGTCTCTTTCAACATTTAAAAGAAAGAGACAATTACGATATATTGCGGTAATAAGAGACAAAACGACGTTTATTTAAATATATTAGTCGAAATTTGTCACAAAAAACTGTTATAATTTTCAATATGGTCAATTTTTGTTTTGAGTAGTATGTTGATTAATTTCAATTCTGACTTAAAATGTATTAGTTGTGTATTTCTTAAATGTTTCTAATTTTATTGAAATTTTTCCAAAAATTGGTCTTATAATTTGATTTAATTATTTATTTTAAATACATTTATGTACAAAATATCGTTAGTCCTAAATTCGTCAATGGGGAAGCTCAGATTGGTATTTTCGGAATTTAATTTAGATAATTATAAATATTATTAAATATTTTTTAATTGTCAATGTGTTTCGCATTTATTTGTACAGGTATCCGCGAAAATATTTATACAATTCAAAGCCTTACAGCTTTGACATAAAGTTGTATATTTACTTTAGCGTTTAACTGTACACTTTTTATACAACCGTTGCCTAACCTTATATTAAACTAACGTAGCTAGCGGCTCGAATGAAATGTATAATGGTAAAAAACCAAGGGAACGTCTAACAATAATTCGGAATACATAGATTTATATTAAACCGAATGTAACCTCTATGCCTCTTCGTCTGTATAGTTTGACCAAGCAATATGAATATACCACTACTACTTAATATTACTGCAAATAAGTCACCAATTTTCCAGCTTTAAATAAGGAAAAAATTGCTATAAATAAGCAAATAATCTTAAAAAAAATTTATCAAGTATCATGTAAGCTTGGTCACACTATACGGCTTGTATTCTGAAACGACGCTTAATATGAGTCAGGCAAGCCTTTGATTGGTTTAAATATTCAATTTCAACTTTAAATTCATGCTATTAAGTGTCATTTCAGTATACGAGCCAAAAATTCAAAGATTAGTTCTAAATAAGCTGCGTGCGCTCTTTAGTCACTGCTAACTTACTACTCGGTGTTAGTATTCGTTGATATTTACTTATAATGGTTTTTGGAACGACGGCACTCTCGATTTACATTGAAACTCCCTGACGTATTTAGTGTTGCTATCTCTGTCATTCATACCGGTATCTTGGTGTGAGTGAGAGGGATAGTTTGATGTTCATGTTACTTGGACTCAAAATATTGAGCAACGTCTTATTTGCTTTAGTCTGAACTGAGTAAATCGCCGGTGTCATGTTCGTTCTCTACTCTTATTAACAGTTGAATCTCGAACTTATTACGTTTAGTTATAGTCGAGTTTCTAATGTACGATTCATATTAATTGAATTTGTTTCGTATCGTATATTAGATCATCGGCTTTATGAATACTAAAGCCATACTTTTAAAAATCGATGCTCAGTCGATGTACAAAAAATATCCAATCAACTGTCAGTAAGAGTATTATTATTGTGTTAAGATTTTATTATATTAGAAGTGGTATATTATTTACATGTTTATAATATTATTCCTGATAGTCTAGGTTATGAAACTTGTATGAACCAAACACAGCCTTGTTTATGGAGTGTCTATGGTCACCTTATGATAGTCCCAAGTGGCTTGTGGGTAGACAGAAAACACTCCTCTAGATAACATTTTCACAGATTATATTGTAATTAAAGCTGGTTAATAAAGCCAATCCTCAACGAACCATTATTTAATTTTAATGTTACCAAGCAAATACCTTAAAAATA
Organism: Ostrinia furnacalis; assembly: GCF_004193835.3. Classification (NCBI taxonomy): domain Eukaryota; kingdom Metazoa; phylum Arthropoda; class Insecta; order Lepidoptera; family Crambidae; genus Ostrinia; species Ostrinia furnacalis. Next base: position 166,617 of record NW_021134534.1, read on the forward strand.
TTCAACTTCTATTATACTTATTATTATGTTAATGTAATGCTGTATATTAGAATTCGCTTTGATGTGCTTTAAACTTACCGTTCTATGCCTTAGATGTAAGGAACCAATAAAACAATAATTATAATAATAATTGGCTTTTTTATTAATGGTACTGATATAATCGTAGCTCTAAAATAATGTCGTATGAGATTTAATTTAAAATAAAAATCGTTGCATAATTGTAATTACTAGTCAAAATGAGCACAATAATCTTAATACAAAACCATAGACCATTTTGTGTGTTCCACGAATATTAAGTATAAAATATTAAATAAACAAAGAAGCTTTGGTATGTTTGTATTAAATTAAATTGTTGTTTGGTAGCAATAGATGGCATAGTAAATGATTTGATGGCAAACGAATGAACGCTCTGTACCTACAGACAGAAGAGTTAGTTTCGTTTAAAATTTCTAATTACTGTAAACTTACGATGTAAACATCTATGACAGTACTAGTCGATTAGTACCATTTTTAGAGCGTTGTCTCTTGAGCTAAAATTAATTCAATTGCAATTTTCAAAACTGAAAACTCGAGTCAGTGATGCATCATGACGTGATTCAAATTCATTTATTCATTGCATCGTGATAATCCTAGACTGCATCCCACTTAACATCAGGTGTGATTGTGGTCAAATACCTGCCTTGTTATGCATAAAAAATTTTTCAAAACAACTTCACTATGGGACATGTGATGTCATAGAAACACGTACGAAACTCGCTAAAGAAAGTAAAATTTGTTACAAACAAATTATTACTATCCGTTCGCTTTAAGTTTGCTGCTGGCGATATGACGTCACTCGAAGGGAAGCGTCTATAACTTTAACAAACTATATTTAAAATATTTTTTATTTATTATTATTGATAACAATTTTGTATTTGCGTAAAATAAGACACATTAATTGCGTTGATCACTAACTTATTGCGATTAATCGCGGTTGGGGGAGGGGACGCGCATTCCACGGACCGGCAAACTTAGCGCGAACGGGTAGTAAAATGCTTTCTATCTATGATTAGTAAGATGAATTCAAAGCTCTTCAACTATCCGTCTTTGGAATGATACGTACAGGGGGAATAAGATTGTGTTAAAGATATGGTCTGAAATGTAATGTGACGTAGCTTAGAGAAGTAATAAATATATATTTCAGATTTATAGTATTGTATTCGGTCGACGGATTATTTATTCCTTTAGCGTCGAAAATGTTCAAAGACTGGTGGCCTATTAACGCCGTAGGACGCGTAACAATGCTTACTATAATAGAAAACTGTCGTTTTGATATCTTTCAGACGTTGACATCGGCGTATGGACGTCGATAGGAACGTTTGACGCTGACGTACGATGCGTATAGATCGTTTCATCCACGAAGACGCGCACCACCACTTTTTGGTCGAGGGAAGCGCGGGATGCGGGGAGTTTGATCCGAGCAATTCGAGCGTCATCATTATAGTGTGCAAGCGCACTCATGGATATTTTAGCGTGTACCGATAACACTCAAACATTTGCGGAAGAATCGTGGGGCGCGTCTTCGTGGATGAAACGATCTATATCGTTTAATAGAGGAGACCGTATCCTAAGGCCGGTTCTAATCTTTGGAAGTAACACATTCCGTTAAAAACATGTAAAAACAAATAAGCCGTCGCTGCGATAAATGTTGTTTATTGTAAAAATGATTCACATCAATAAATGTTTATTCTTCATGTGTTACCGCGTTTTTATTATCTATCAGTAGCAATAAACTAGTGTAGGTATGTACCCGTAGTTAGGCTGTGATTCCTCGACTCAGGAATCTTTAAATTATGTCTTTAAAAATGATTATTTTTTGGCAGTTTCACTCGATAAGTGTCGATGGAGTCCTCATAATCCAGGGTTTCTCAAAGTGGGGTACGTGAACCCCTAGGCCATTTTAGGTTTACGTAATGGTGGCTTGATGACTGGCAAGCACGTGCAGCACACATGGTGGCCTTAAAAAACCTTATTTTCTTCAACCGTCAATTTTATTACTGTCTTTAGGGCGGAAAGGTGGACTTATTTAGTTAAGGGGTTTGCTGTCACCTGCCCTAATCCGATGGAGCGAGCTTACAGTAGATGCCTTATGGCCCTATAAATCGCAAGAGGTAGAGCATAGAGGAAAGGGAGGGATGTACGCATTATAATAGAACCTTCGGCCTGATCAGCACTTACCATCAGGTGAGATACAGGTCAAGAGCTTCCTCGTTTTGGATAAAAAAACAATAGAGCGTTTAATTAGTGCAATTAGACTGTATTTAATTTAGTATTTAGCTGTTTGCAACATCTGTCCAACATAAACCATCCCTGTATTCCCCGTACAATATCTATGTGAAATATAATATTAAGACATATCTTAGTATAAATACATCCCAATATCGCATATTACTGTGTATGTAAATAATACAGATTTGCAGACAAAACATTACATCATTACCGGGCGTCGAAATAGTTTTATTACACTGTTAAGTAAATACCTTGTTACGAATACCTGCCGCACGTCGGATTAGCGGATTAGTCAGACCCAGCGCTTCCAGCATAATTTAATTATGTCCTTTAATTAGCAAAATTATCTAACTCCACAACACTGTATATTGTGCGACAGTTTTTATCGTGTTTATCTTGTAAATACGTCTACGTACCTATAGTAACGTTAATAATTTAGTGATAGACGAGCGCTTGACTGAATCATGTCTGTTTTACTGGTGGCCATCGGTGTTGTAACGTTGTTAGTGGTATACAGTGTGAGGTACAAGGAGACAAAGCCCATATTTGGGGTGTACTCAGTGCCTGGGAAGTGGTATTATTTGAAATATGTCGTGTTCGCGGGCTTGTATTATTTTAGAAAGGTAAGTGCATCAATGTTGACTCGACCGTGTAAAAGTTTAGTAAAATATTAATTTTAATTTGTCACATTTTGAGTTATTTTTTTGTTAACCTCGTAGATATTTTGTAGTAAAACTTATATTGGTATAAAACTTTCAAAATGAGAAACATAGGTCTCGAGCGAGGTGTGTCTCATAAGTGCCAAATACTGGTTAAAACTGAATAAGATATTTTTAATTTTGAATGTATTTAAAACTTCTTTTGCTTGTTGTTATGTTTTCACGCTTGAAGCACTGAAACAATTCCTACCTAGAAAACCTACATTTTGTCTTAACCATACGCATGTCATTCTTGTTTGTATCAAAGAAAGGCAAATAAACAAGTGCAGGGCATTCACTCATACTTATGAATCATATTGCAACTAAATATGAGATAATAATAATGTTGGTTTTACTGTCCGTAAACATGTTGTTCGGTAAGTAGAGTCTAGACATTCCTATCTTTGTAGAGTTTGTAGGACCTACCTACTTCCCTATCATATACTTAGTAGAGGTAAAGGGAATCTGTATTAACAAAATATTGTATAGTCCCAACAAAAAAATACTTAAATCCACGTCGATTATAACTGGTCCATAATCAGCATTATTTGTTTTTGTTAGGCACCTTGAAGGGTTGAAGGTTTAACTTATGTAGGTACAGTCAGCTTCAAATAATTCGTGACACCCAAAGTGACCAAATGGTTGATAACACAACTTTATTTCAAGTGTAACAAAGACGTGTTGCGAACTATTTGACTACTTTGGGTGTCACGCACTATTTGACCCTAACTGTACTTACCTAGTAGGTAATACCTACATAAATAAAAGACATCTAATACAGCCGACTTTTCCTCGTTACTTAGCTCGTATTTTTATTAATCAATATTCTTATCATCATTAATGTATAATACTCACAGGTGTACTGTCTCTACATGAAATAATAGATAACACTGCAGGCGTGATAAAAAATCAAGGGCAATGTCAAAATACATATCTTTACATAACTCTCTCAACAATGGTTTAACCATCTTTTGGAAACCTAAGGAATAAAACCACAACGAAAAATTATTTATGTGTAGGGTTAACAAAATCTGCGACATTTACGCATGCATAAGTACGCTAGCTTGGTCAAGGGTCAATTTATTAAAAAACAACAGACACTAAAGTTGGAACTGCTACGATTTCAATAAAAAAATACGAAAAATACTGTTGGATGCTACTGAAAACGAACTCAAAAGTTTGAAACGTCTCTACACTACAAAATCAAATCAAAAATATTTTATTCAGTTTAGACCGATATTTTGGCACTTATAAAACTATCCCTAGCTACATAGTTAATTCTAGCTATATAATTATAATAGGTAATTGTAAAATTTTCACTTAACAACACACTTGGCTGGATTTTTTCAGTATGCGAATAGGAACTCGGGCGCCGGCTCAAAAGGGCGGGCGGGTCAGGGAGTCAAGGCTATAGCGGACCCGAAGCAGATGGACTGCGCCCAGCTCCTCAGCGACCATGCTAAGGTACAATAATATTTTCTCTATTTTTCTAGTGAGTTGTAGCGTTCGCTGTAGGCCACGCACCCCTCTCATGGTTTCTGCAGAATACCAGTGGCCGTAACTTGCTCTCGAGTACGCTATGACCTCATACTGAGCAGAAACCAATTTGGTACAAAGTATTTTGTTTGCTCTTTATGTAGATTTGTAGGTACCTACTTTTTATTTATTTTAGTACCAAATAAATGTTTTTTCTTTCTTTCTTTCAAAATAGATAGGTACCTAAAGTATCTGGAAAGCGCTGGATCCTGAACGCTAACAACCGGTCAATATGGAAATCCTTAGGAGATGGTCTATCACCCGTATTCACAAACATTACTATGAGGTCTCACAGTGCGCGTGGACGCACAGGGTCCTAAAAAACCATAGACAATACTTGAGTGGCGGAGTGACCCACACGAACCAATCTCAGACCTCTATTTAACGTTGTGAGTGCGACTTCGCATAGCGTTGCTACTTCACTTCAGTAACCATCTTTTGTGAATACGGTACCTACTGTGACAATTCTGGTACAGATAATAAACTTAATTTCTTTTTCAGGCATTTGACGCTGTGTTCTTCATATCTGCGTCAAAAAATGACAAGGACCAGGGCATCTACGTCATATCTGGCTGCGAGCGTCGGCCATTGGGCATGTGCAACGGCTTGTTTTATATTGGAGTAAGTTTTTTTATCCACAACGAGGAAACTCTTGGCCCGTATCTTACCTGTCATGCTTGTTTATGATTTTCGTTTCCAATTCATTCTCTCTCTACCAAAAGCCGTATTTTTTTATTAATTATCCCTCTCATAAAAATAGTAAGACACGGGTCTTAACCATTGAAGTAATATTACTACGTAGTACATTATTTATAACTCAATGGTCTTAACGCGACGTTTAGCTTGACGTTTCGGATGCGATGCTGCAGCCGTGGTCACAAGCAGACTGGCGGTTCGCGGCAGCCGAAACGTCAAGCCGTGAGTACATAATGTAAATCATTAATAAACGTCGCGTTAAGACCCGTGTCTTACTATTTTAATTTAAATGGAACGCGAAAGTTTAAAGCGTATATCCCTCTCATAGTATGGGACTCGCGCTCATATTCCACACCACATCATAAGACACCCGTGCGTTCGCCAGCGACCCCTTACAGTCAGTTTCAATCTTGTTATCTCTGTTTGATCCGAGGAATCTTCCAGTTTACGTTTCACTATCATCATTCATTAAGTCTCCACTAATAAGAACTGGACTCTCTTTGTAATTTATCAGTTCCAAATGGAGGCACTTAACTAGCTTGGAACTTAATAGCACAAACTGAAGCGAGGCAGGGGACTCTTGTCACCTCTTAGGCTCTTACGATGTCGACATCCAGACAGGGCCAGATTTAGGGGAGGGAAACCGGGGCTACAGCCGGGCAGCCCCGGGGACTCCACAAAAGAGGGCCCCCAAAATATAGACTTCGGAAAGAAAAAATGAATTCAGACTAGAGAACAACTTTTCCTTTGATATTTTTTTCGCGTTTTACAGTAACTTTGAATACTGTCCATTTTATTTGGAAAATAATTTAGAGCCTGAGGGGCCTCACTCCTTCGTTAGCCCGATGCCTCGAGACCCTGACCACACAGCAAATTCTTTTTCACTATTTTTACATTGTTTTTTTTTTGTAGTTGCCAGGAAAAGGTCTGTTATGCAGCAAGAAGATCCCGGATACTGTCCTCTTTGGGGCTCAGATCGGGGAATTTGGGGCTGAAGGCATTAAAATGACGCCGGTCGAACCCATGGCAAAATGGAAAATCAGTTACAATGGGAAGATGTGGTAAGTTCAATAATTTATGGTGGATAAAACAAACAAAAATACCTGCTGATGCTAACTCACAAATCAGATTTTATAAAATTTATTTTGTAAGAAAATAAAAAAAAATGATGATATCAAATTTCTGACTTCGCCATACCATTTATATGCCCACTAGCCCATGTTGGCTAGTGTCGGCTCATATACCCATTTACCTAACACCCTGTATTGTAAGTGTGGCACGGCGTTGTACATTATCACAACGCGATCGAGCTAACTGCACATGCCAGCAAATGCGACTCTCCCTCGCACTCGCACGCACACCTCCGCATTCGCCCCGTCCGTACCAGAGAGTCGATATGAAGTCACACCTGCCTGCGCAGTTAACTCGAGCGTGTCGCTAAATCAGAAGAAATATCTTACACTAGCTGTGCCCGCGACTTCGTACGCGTGAAAACCCATTTTCGCAACATTTTTGCTCTGCATCTATTACTCGTAGCGTGATGGTATATAGCCTATAGCCTTCCTCGATAAATGTGCTATCTAACACTGAAATAATTTTTCAAATCGGACCGGTAGTTCCTGAGATTAGCGCGTTCAAGTAAACAAACAAACTCTTCAGCTTTATAATATTAGTATAGATTGCCACACGTATGAGTGAGACACTATACTGAGAATAATAAACCGTCCGAAACCCAAAAGATAGGGTAGTTATTTAGAGCTTCCAGCACTTTCAGCCCCAATAGAAAACTGGTACTTCAGAAGTATCGTATCATCGTATATGATCGTAGGTATCAGAACGAGCCAGACAAGCTAGTCGACGTGGACTTCACGGGGGAGTGGACAGCCACCAGCAAGCACTTCGATTTCGACTCGGACCTGCACCCGCCCGCCGTCATCAAGTCCATCGCCAGGGAGAAGTGGAGCAGGGCTTACTTCAATCACTTGAAAACGTGAGTATAGTCTGGTCTGCGAGCACGTAGAATTTTTTCCAATGACCCCAAGCTACCCACCCTTATCGCTCGCGTGTAATTATGTTGCTGTCGCGCTCGCAAACTCACTGCGGGCGCCCGTCGCACAGTCGCGAGATGGGCAGCTCGGGGTCATTGGACAAAATTCTACGTGCTCACAAACCGGGCTTTAGAAATACAGTGACTTTGAAATCGATGGCATCCTTTTAAAATAAGACTCTACTCATGAAGCCTTTTTCCAGCAGTGGACGTCTTTCGGCTGAAACGAACGAACGACCAAACAAGAGTAAATTATTAATCTCAGAATAAATTCGACCTTTTGACATATTTCCCATACTGAAACTGTAAATGTGCCAGTTATACCTACCAGAAGTTATGCTCGGAAAAGTTTGGTCGAATCGGGCCTATGAGTAAGTCTGTAATCTGTATTATTATTCAGCAAATCTTACTTTTGTTTTAGCGCTCATCAGTCTCACTATGAGCAGTTCGGACAACTAAAATGCAAGTTCAAGATCAATGACGAGTCGTTTGAATACACGTTGCCGTCTTTCAGAGATCACAGCTTTGGTAAGTCTTTGGTAAAAGGTAGTTGTTCAAAACACGTTACAGAATAGTGTTTAACCTTCGGCAGGCAACTCTTTTTTTGTATACGTAAAAGGCAACAGGGGTGACCAGTCACCCCACAAATATAATTTGAAATAAAATAGCTTTGTAATGAAAAATCAAACTTATTAATGATTAGATCTATTACTTTGTTTCATTATAAAACTAAAAATGCTTTCATTTAACAGTTTATATATTTTTAATAAATTAATTTTTAACATAAAGCACAGTTAAAGCAAATATCTTTTCGATTTTCAGGGCATGAGGGTAGTTGACATTTTATACGAGATGTCATAACTTTTTTGTTCAGTTTTCTTTGATATATCACTCACCTTGCCTGCTTCTATAACTTTACTGAAGGTGCACCCTCAGGAGGTCCCTAGTTCATATTTAGAATGCCATGTGTAATTGCTCTATAATTCTCGCATCTCTCGCAAGAGTTACTATATTTCGTCGAGGTGTTTGACACTAAGGTGATAAAACCAAGAAGACCAAACATGTCTGTTCTTACATAGTAGCACATTTTGTTTGAATTGTGCTAGTAGAACGTCATCGTCGTAACAATTTTCGCTATTGGAAATAAAGTATTCCTCCTCCGACTGAACTGAGATTATCGTCTTCAATTTTAGAAATCTTATTATCATCTGAGCAGCGTTTATCATAGGAATTGACATCAGCAAGTCCATGAAAGTACTTTTCGATTTCATCATGAGAAAACAAAGCCATTTTTACTCCAAAACCAACCATTTACTTTAGCAACACGAAAAAATAAAGTATACGTAAAAGGCAACAGGGGTGATGAGTCACCCCAGCAGTGTCAAAATATCAAAAACATGAACCTAACGCGATATGTTGACACATGCGACTGATAGCTCTCCCTCCAATTAGAGAATAGACCAAACGACAGAAAGACACAACAACTGCAACTAAACGTATGAAGACTTTTTTGAACTAGTGGGGTGACTGGTCACCCCTGTTGCCTTCCGAAGGTTATCCGGCTCGAAGGACCAAAAATTTTTCTTTGAATGCTTATCTTCTGGTGACGCCTAGGACAAACAATAAGCCTAGGCGCAGACCACCGATTTTTAGTTGACCGATAGTTGAACCCGATTTTAACTTGTATGAAGAATCTGCCGATATTAAATCTGTGTAATGTGCGCACTTTCATACATATTCATACTGATTAAGAGCCCGACCCAACTATCGGCCAACTAAAAGTCGGTGGTCTACGCTATGGTTTCGAGAGGGTTTATTTTCTACTTCGTAAATAAAAAAAGAGTTGTTTTTGTAGGTCAATGTAGGATTCTGACCTTAGCTTGTTTCTAGGTCATAAACGAGACTGGAGTCTGATGCACAGATACGCGTTCCACCACATCTTCCTTCAGAACGGCACCAGCATCAGCGTCGGAGTCATCTGTCAGCCGTCCACTGCTACCGAGTAAGCACATAAGTTCGGTCGCCGAGCAGATAGAATTTCGTCCAATGACCCCAAGCTACCCATCCTTATTCTCGCGCGTAATTATATTATTGCTGTCGCGACTGTGCTCGGCGACCGGACTTTATACGTTTTTGATGCATAATAAATAAATAAATAAATATCTGGACAATTTCACACAGCGCTATCTAGCCCCAAAGTAAGCAATTAATAAGCTTTGTTATGGGTGCTAGCTTAATAATCACACTTGTTACGACTGCATAAGATGCCAGATTGCGATTGAATAAATGAATTTGAATTTGTCCTGTGCGTTCACGCGCACTGTGAGACCTCATAGTAATGTTTGTGAATACGGGTGTTAGTAAGTTTTGGTTACTTCAACAGATTCGAAGTTGGGACGATCGCTTTCAAAGACGGGACGGTCCTGCCCATCAAATGGGTAGAGCTGAAGCTGTACCAACATGGGGAAGGGGGCGAAGCACCCAAGGACTACGCCTTCAGGTTCCAAGCCGGAGACGAGGTCTACACAGTCCAGGTAACATTGGAATGACATACCAGCACGTACCGCGTACCGGAGAACGCAGCGTGTGTCGTCCACCCACAAGGTGGACCGACGACATCATAAAGGTGGCAGGAAGGCGCTGGACGCAGGCCGCTACCAACCGGGCAACGTGGAAAGCATTGGGGGAGGCCTATGTTCAGCTGTGGACATCCTATGGCTGGGATGATGATGATTATGACGTGACGGGCGAGGTTATAATATTTCCAGCAGGCACACAAATAAAATCACTATTATCGGTTGGGTGGGTCGCATAAGCAATAATGATCTTATGTAAACTGAATTGTTCCTCATAGAAATCCGACCTAATCCCGACTCCCGAGTAGCTGAGTTTTAAATAAAAAGCGTGGGTGTTTCATATTTTCCAGACTTTCGACATTGATTTCGATAAGAAAGCTCTAATTGCAATATGCAGTGATTTGCCACACTATAATAGTGCCAGAAGTGGAACTTTTTTTCTCTATTCTCTAAATCGTTGGTCAACATGAATCTTTTTGGCCATACAGAAAACATTTACCTACCACTTTTGATGCCTAGTAGCGTTTGCCATCAGCGCATCCTTTCCTCTCCCAAGCTACCAAAATCACACAGCCAATCATATTTTCCATTTCCAGGTTAAAGTGGAGTACGAATCGGTCCACTACGTATCTGACGAGTGGGAGGCTCGGATGGTGGAGCGCTTCTGTGCCTTCTCAGTGAACAACGTCCCCGGACGGGGCGTCTCTGAGTTCCACTATCGGCACACGGGCGGCCGCCCCGAGACCGCGGCCAAAGATGACCCGGAGTGGTTCAGGAAGATGTGCCATAAAGTTTAATGTCGCTCCCATAATACTCAGTTCGTACTAAACTACTTACTTAACATAATTTAAAGTATTTTACTGGAAACTACGTGTTATGCGTAAATATTTTAAGTCCACTTGTTTTTTTTCGAGTGTAAACAGAAACTTTAGTAAAGTTAACGTATTAATTTGTAGTTTATAATAAACTGATTTTATATGATATTGAAACTTTTATTCATCCTACTAGCTAATTCCGCAAAAAATACTGAAGGGATTTTGATGAAACTTTGCATTATTATTGTTTATAACCCAGAATAACATATAGGCTATAATTTATGACGATCTGTGACAAACGAAATTTCACGCGGGTGAAGCCGCGGGCAAAAGCTAGTTTACTATAAAGTACCTTTAGGAGTGCTCTACACTTACTGAAGCCCAAACTTGACCATAACAGGAACTACACAAATATACCTAAATAAATCTATTGCTAGTTCTCTAACGGATCTTCACACATCAATAAAGCCGTCAAAACCTTTTCCATTGGTCAATAAGTCAAATCTGACCATGACAGAACCTTGCGCAAGTTGATTTACCAGGCGATTATTCCTGAAATACCCTTTCCATTGCTGGGTTTATTAATGTAGCACTAAAACTCGCAGTGGTTAATCGTCAATGGGTGCAGAGCTGGGATACAGTTGGGATCTGACCTTGGGACGTGCAGGGAGTTGTCCTTTCGCCGCTCCAATTATATCGCTAATCGAATTGACTGACTGCGCACTACTAATGGGATAATTGCGCGTGCGCATCCCATTGAGTATACCGGCTGATGTGTAAAACAAAGGCATTTTCTATGAAAGCTATTAGCACGTTTGATTTGCTGATAGGTAGAATAAATGTGTTCGAATCAGACTGTAGAAGATCCGTAGAAAAACTAAATTAACTATAATTCGCAGTATCGCCAAAATCAAGTGGCTCGGTAGGTACTTACTTAAGTATAAAACTCGTCAAATGGATGCCCAAGTAGCACAAAATGTCTTACAGCGGCCGCTATACGGTTTACCTGGATACTGAAAGCTGTTTAAAGAAGCTAAGCTGTATAATGAAGTTAACAGCGCCTCTTCAGCCCTTGTAACTCCTTAAAGTGCACAATTTATATATACCGCCTTTAGTTCTCACTTTTGTCATTTTAGCGGCATTACATTATTAGCATTGTAATGGAGTTATTAATTTTCACCTAGCTGTTTATCTGCTGTATAATGGGACACGTGTTACTGTTAAGCAGCTTAAGATCGAGAAAACACAACCGTTTGTTGTTTCAGCTTTGAACTACATTAACCGAATACATTTTGACACAATATCAATATTTCCTCAAATACCTGTTAGAAGAAAAAATATGTAATGTAGGTACGAGTAAAGTATGGTTCGATTTCCATAACGAACCCAGTTCGAATCGGATCCTCTTGAATGCGAAAATAAACGTGATTTATTACACTTGAATCATCCTGTATGTAGCCCGGTAGAGTTTAGGGTCCCTTGAATAGGTACAACGTATTTACGAGCCTCACAGTCGGAACTGTCCCGTCGCGAGACACGGGACTACGGATTGCTCCCACCAAAACGTAAGTAAAGCTTCCTTCATTATAAATAACTTTAACTTAAATAAGTAAAAACTTAAATACCTTTTTACCTAGTTCTAGTTTTGAGCTGAAAGTTTACATGCAATTTCATGCAAACTTATGAAATATACTAGCTGTGCCCGCGACTTCGTACGCGTGTTAACCCGTTTTCGCAATATTTTTCATAGTTTATCTGCTCCTATTGATCGTAGCGTGATGTTGTATAACCTATAGCCTTCCTCGATAAATAGACTATCTAACACTGATATAATTTTTCAAATCGGACCAGTAGTTCCGGAGATTAGCGCGTTCAAGTAATCAAACAAAAGTGCTTTTTAAAAGCAAAAATAAATTAGTATTATGAGTTTTTTATCATGCTTGAATTTTCTTTGAAATTGGTACAAACCACTTTCTAACACAGACGATGGACTTCGACGCGATCCTAGAAGACGTGGGGGAGTTCGGCAACTACCAGAAGCTGGTGATCTACTTGGTGCTGTTGCCGGCGGTTCTGCCGTGCGGTTTCCATGCGTACGCACAGCTGTTCATGGCCGCTGACGTTGGCCACTGGTGCCGGGTGCCGGAGCTCGACCATGTAGCTGATATGGAGGTCGTTAAGAACCTCAGGTGAGGGTCTTAACTTTGGAACTTTCCTAGCTTTCTTTCGCGGAGTGTCACTCCACTAGCATGCATCGGAATGCATCGGAGTGGTAGACAGAACCAATTCCTATTTCGACTCTTGGTTGAAACTTAATGAAAGCAAGATAGTGAAGAAAGAAAACAGTGCCCCTAAGTATTACTTATTCTGTGCTCTAAGTGCGCCTAAGTATTTAGGTACGTGCACTATTAAATGAAAAGTCGAGTAACTAGGTAGGTACAACGTACAGAGATATTTTTTTTTATATTCTACTAAAATAAGATAATAAAATATGTAGATCGAAAATAATGTTTTTTATAAAATTGATGTCATGCAAAAAGCATAGTGAAGTTTCTTTTATCTTCAGCAATCAATTTATTTATTTGCAGCATACCATTTGAGCTCAAAAGCGGTATCCTCCAATACTCCCAGTGCACTATGTACAACCACAACTATACCGACATTTTGAAGAACTACCAAAGCCTGGAAGAAGCCATATCTAAGGAGACTCCCGCCGACATCGTGCCTTGCAGGAGCGGATGGACTTACGATCGGAATATTTACAGGAACACAGTAGTTTCTGAGGTAAGATGATTGTGGGAAAAAATATTGTTGATTAAGTATTTTCTCCTTGAGTTGTCTTGAATAGATCGCTTCCTAGCGATCATCATCATTAATTTAGCCATAGGACGTCCACTGCTGAACATAGGCCTCCACCAATGCTTTCCATGTTGATCGATTGGTAGCGGCCTGCGTCCAGCGCTTCCCTGCTACCTTAATGATGTCGTCCTTCCTCGTCGTCGTTCCTAGCGATAAAACCATCCAAAGGCATTATAAAATTTAGTATTATCGGTGTTGCCGATGCATAAAACCTCCTTAGAGGTTTTTCTCTTAGGTTTGATTTTCATATAAAAACTTGGTTTGACGTCTGTGTCAGTTGAAAAGTATTCCGTGCAAAAGCTGGTGGTTTACAATCTTCGAGCCGGATCCAGGCGGATTCAATGTTTTTTACGCCACCCAGAATGGTAAATACACGGAGCGCAACTCGAAGGGAGCAGCAGGAGATTCAGATTCAGCCATCCGACGACTCCGAGGTACAAAATATGGCAAGTCAAAATGACATTTCCGTACAAAATAGTACAGTCGTGCAAGCAAATTCTAAAGCCTCGGAATCATCTATAGCAGCTAGGAAAAAACGGCTAGAATTTGAAACTGCGAAACAAAAGGCCAAAATCGCTATGGATTTACTTGACAAGCAGTTGGAGGTGGATATCGCGGAACTTGAGGATGAATATCCCGCAAATATCCAGCTTCACGAGAATGGCGATAGTGTGACGCAATGGCTTGAGCAGCAAGAAAATGAGCAACTTGTCCACGATAATGGACCCCAACCGGGCAAGTTGTGCTCTTCGGTACCACATCAAGAGTCAGCGTCTATGGAAAATGCTGGCACGGTACACATGTTGGCCGCTGCACTTAGAGACATTGCGGCTACCTCTGCTGCAAACACCAACAATGGTAACCTCTTAAGCCGTATATGCACACCACGAGATCTCCCAGAGTTTTACGGAGACCCGATGGAATGGCTACCATTCAAAGGAGCATATTACGAGTCAACTGAAGTATGTAACTTCACACCCAAAGAGAACTTATGGCGACTTAGAAAATGCCTGCGTGGAGCCGCTAAGGAAGCAGTCTCGGCTCTATTGATCAGCGCATCGTCGCCAGAAACTATTATGTCTACTCTTGAGCTGAGGTTCGGTAATCCAGATCTGATAATCTCAAGGGTACTACTGTTGGACATAAAGAAATTACCACCCTTGCCGAGCGATTACCAGAGAGACATAGTGCCATTTGCTGTGAAGGTACAAAATCTGATAGAGGCCATTCGAGCATTGAAGCGAGAGGAATATCTACAAGGTATGAACATAGTCTCAAACATACTTGCAAAACTACCGACAGTGCTTGTATCAAAATGGTCAGACTTTAGTTTCCCACTGATTACTGAAGGAAAGATGCCTCGCTTGCTTATTCTATCAGATTTTATAAAAGAAGAAGCTATAAAGATATCGACTACGTCCAATACCTACTTTATGGAATCACGCTACGACCAGACCAAGTACAGACCACGTGACATTTATTCAACCAACCATCCGCAAGCAGTATTGTTACAGTCTGAGCAACAAGATGTCAACAAATGTCAGTTTTGTCGTAAAGCGAACCATACGCTGTTGGAATGCAAGCGCTTTAGTAAAGCTCTACGTACGACCAGATGGAATCACGTGAAGCGCAGCGGACTCTGTTTCAAATGTCTGTCATCCCGTCACAGCAGAGAAACTTGCACTGCGCCGGTGTGCGACGTAGACAACTGTGGTTTACCTCATCATAAGTTGCTGCATTATCCAGTTTTCAACCGCCGCGACGACTCTACTGTTCAGCCAAGGCAACAGAACGCTTCTACGGAGACAGTCACGAACATAAACTCGACTGATCGGCGAGTGTTTTTGAAAGTCGTACCTGTACGCATACACGGGCCGAATGGAATCATCAGTACGAGTGCTCTCCTTGACGACGGGTCGACGGTGTCTTTAATAAGCGCTACGTTGGCGGAGCGCGCCGGGCTGTGCGGCCGTCAGGAGAAAATGCGGGTGTGCGGCGCGTGGACCAACAATGAACTAGTTCTGGATGCGACAATAGTGAGCGTGGACATTTCGGGTATGGACGGTAAAATTCATTCTTTTTGTGCGCGAAGTGTACCTCAATTATGCTTACCGGTACAAAAGATGAGTTATGTTAATTTTAATGATTATCCTAATATGTCTGATGTTTTTGATAATATTTGTCAAACGGATGTCAAACCAGAGATTCTGATAGGGCAGGATAATTATAATTTATTTTTCCCCATAGAGGTAAGGGTAGGAAAACGTAATGAACCTTCGGCAACACTCACTCCCTTGGGCTGGTGCGTGCATGGCAGCATTAATGTACCACGTGAGGTCCGCTCCTCTCCCCAGGTTACTCTTTTTATTACAGAGGGCGGAGACTGTCCCACTGAAAATCACCTGTTGCAGGATATTCACGACGAGATCAGGCGTTCATTCACCTTGGACTCATTGGGCGTCTTGGGTAAGCCTCGTCAAAATGCTGATGACGTGCGCGCTGAAGCTATGCTGGAGCAAAGCGCTGAACTTGTCGACGGCCGCTGGAACGTTGGTTTACCATGGCGTGACAGGAACTGTCAGACGCCAGACTCTTACCCTAATGCATTACGACGTCTNATGTCAAACCAGAGATTCTGATAGGGCAGGATAATTATAGTTTATTTTTCCCCATAGAGGTAAGGGTAGGAAAACGTAATGAACCTTCGGCAACACTCACTCCCTTGGGCTGGTGCGTGCATGGCAGCATTAATGTACCAAGTGAGGTCCGCTCCTCTCCTCAGGTTACTCTTTTTATTTCAGAGGGTGGAGACTGTCCCACTGAAAATCACCTGTTGCAGGATATTCACGACGAGATCAGGCGTTCATTCACCTTGGACTCATTGGGCGTCTTGGGTAAGCCTCGTCAAAATGCGGATGACGTGCGCGCTGAAGCAATGCTGGAGCAGAGCGCTGAACTTATCGACGGCCGCTGGAACGTTGGTTTACCATGGCGTGACAGGAACTGTCAAACGCCAGACTCTTACCCTAATGCATTACGACGTCTAAAAGGTATCGAGCGTAAGATGACGAAAGATACAGGGTTTTCATCTAGGTACGCGGAGAGAATTCAGCACTTATTAGAAAACGATTTCGCTGAGGAACTAAAGGATGATGCTGTCACACCTAGGACGTGGGTATTGCCACATTTTGGTGTTGATAACCCAAATAAGAAAAAATTAAGACTAGTTTTTGATGCTGCTGATAAAGTTGAAGGATTTAGTCTTAATGACTTTTTGCTTACAGGGCCAGATTTACTCTTGTCGTTATTTGGTGTCATGCTGCGGTTCCGAGAAAATAAAATTGCAGTGACTGGTGACATCAAGGACATGTTTCTAAGAGTGAAGATCAAGCCTGAGGATCAGCAAGCGTTTCGATTTTTATGGAGAAGTAACCCCAAGGAATCCGTTAAAACGTATGTAATGACATCTTTAATATTTGGCGCTAACTGCTCGCCATTTGTAGCTCAATTTGTTAAGAACAAGAACGCTAAGCGTTTTGAGAGTTCTAAGCCGGCTGCGGTTGATGCAATAATNTATGTAATGACATCTTTAATATTTGGTGCTAACTGCTCGCCATTTGTAGCTCAATTTGTTAAGAACAAGAACGCTAAGCGTTTTGAGAGCTCTAAACCGGCTGCGGTTGATGCAATAATCAATTCGCACTATATGGACGACTATATCGATAGTTTGCCGGACCAAGAAAGTGCCATTAATGTAGTGAGAGATGTGATTGAGATACACAAGGCAGGAGGGTTCGAAATACGTAATTGGACGAGCAACAGCAGCGCCGTGCTAGATAGCATTCCAAAAGAGGCTTTAGGTCCAGTGGCTGTCAAGTTCAAAATAGACGAACAGTTGCAAGGAGAGCGTATTCTTGGCCTAATGTGGTACCCGAAGGAAGACGAACTCGGTTTTGATGTCTCTTTGAAACGGATTCCTGAGAGTGTCATTCATGGTAAAGACAAACCTACAAAACGCTTGATGTTGCGCGTCATAATGTCTGTGTTTGATGTTTTAGGTTTTTTATCGCCCTTCACTATACAAGGAAGAATTATGCTGCAGGATACTTGGAGGGTAAACGTCGGTTGGGATGATTTGATACCCGATGACATTTACACAAGATGGTGCCAATGGATCGACACGCTGAAGGTAATTAATCAGATTCGTATCCCAAGATGCTACGTAAATGTCCACCGAACAACCGACGACAGCATGGAGGAGGGTTCGAAATACGTAATTGGACGAGCAACAGCAGCGCCGTGCTAGACAGCATTCCAAAAGAGGCTTTAGGTCCAGTGGCTGTCAAGTTCAAAATAGACGAACAGTTGCAAGGAGAGCGTATTCTTGGCCTAATGTGGTACCCGAAGGAAGACGAACTCGGTTTTGATGTCTCTTTGAAACGGATTCCTGAGAGTGTCATTCATGGTAAAGACAAACCTACAAAACGTTTGATGTTGCGTGTCATAATGTCTGTGTTTGATGTTTTAGGATTTTTGTCGCCCTTCACTATACAAGGAAGAATTATGCTGCAGGATACTTGGAGGATAAACGTCNTTTTGATTTTATTGAAAACTTGGTTTGACGTCTGTGTCAGTTGAAAAGTATTCCGTGCAAAAGCTGGTGGTTTACACCGAGTTTGAAGCGTTCATGAGCAGTCATTGCAGTTGAATATTCAAGTTCTGAATTTGATTATTGATGAATAATAAAATAAATTCTACTAGCTCGATTGATGGTTTCATTTAATTTATTTAAATCAGGTTACCTATAAAAACATTTTTTCGTTAATTTATGAAAATATCAAATTAGCCCGTAATCCTGAATCCTGATACATAAAGTTAGCCTATTAATTTAACACAGGTACGACTGTACTCAGTGTTGCACTATCAAATGCAATTGACGCGCCTCTATGCCAGGGTTTTTATGTTCCTGGTCAGGCTATAAGATTCTTATTATTACATAAAATACTTTATTAATTTCAGAATCGTATCCATGGGTTACTGGTCGCTGACGTTGACGATAATAATGTACTTCAGCGAAGCTTTCTACTACCACTCCACGGATCTGAACTTTTACATTGTATTCCCGTGTATACTAAACAGTAAGTACCTATATCTACACTAATAATAAGAGGTTTTGTAAGTTTGTTTAATAAGAAGTAGTAGTAGCTTACAGATTTAGAAAATTCTTTCAACTGTAGAAAGCCACATTATTTCTGAGTGTCTAATGCCCGTTTTCACCATCAATCCCTAATTTTTAATTGACTCCTATGAAAACAAAATTCCTGTTATGTGTTACCATAGGGGTCGCTTAAAAATTAGGGATTGATGGTGAAAACGGGCACTAAACTATATTTTTCTGGGACAGAACAGACTGAAGTTCATATGGGAAAAGCAGAAAGCTTTAAAATATCTGGTTTTACTTTATTAATAATGTTTAAAATATTTAATCTACTTGTATCCTATTAAGTCTCACTTATTAATATTAACTTTTATCTCTATTTTGAATGTTGCTATTATTTACATTTAAATGTAAAGAAGACTAAACAATCCCTTATTTGTGAGTTTCCTTTCTGATTGTTTTTAACTTTTTTTTAAAAGGCAGAGGGAATATAGTTCCCATCATATTTATTGAACCTTTTTTTTTTTTTTTTAAAAAAGATTATTAGTAATTTGTTATTACACAAATTACTAATACTCCCGTTAGCCCCTCGTACTAAGCTAAATATGCTTGTGTCACGAGTGAGCTCACCACAATAGTCGAGCGGCGGCGGGGACCGAACCCGCGTTCCCCGGATCACGACAATCACGAGTCGGCCAGTCCGACCCCTTCACCGTACGGCTATCGTGGCTTCAAATTAAAAAAATTTATAGTCAATAAAAGGATGATGGGCACTTTTCTATGGAATCTGGGCGTAAAACCAACAGAAATGTAACTACTATTATTTGTTAGGACTTAATATCAGAAATATATTTTCATATAAATAACTACCAAAAACTCTCGGGTTTGCTTGGAAATTGACATAATGTGTAATAGTAATAGGTGCTTTATTACGCAAACAAAAAATATTATTAATTAATATACTTATCTACTTACATTTTAAATACATTATGTTATTTATCCATTATTATGTCCAACAGTTCAGGAGTGGGGCCAACAAATGGTTTATTTAAACCATGTTCTACATTATAAGCGTAGGACCATATCTAGGTACCATTTAGAGAAATGACATCAACACAGTCATGTTTCAATGGGATTTCTACCAGTTAAGTTGTTGTGTTGTCGCATAATCGATCACTGATCGATTATTAATCGAATTGCCAAAAAAACGATTTATCGATTAACAATTCGATTAATCGATTTTATTGATTACCATCATTACTATCATTTGATTGTTAATTCAATTCCTTATTTTCAGCAATATAATCGATTATTGCAATCGAATAATCGATTATGATTTATTCGGTATACATACTTACTAAATCGATAGAATCGATAGTAAGATATGATAAAATACTCTCAATATGATTGATAAAAGCAAAATAATTGACCTAATACTATTTTTATTACCCTAATGTGATGTGAAATACTATGGAAACTTTGCATATTCAACGACCTCTATCTCCGTATCCCCGCGTATTTCAGGGTTGTTGTTATACTATGAAATGAAGTACTAGTATTAACCTTTAATTTAGTATACTTTTTGTTTCTGTTGGTTTAACGCCCAATATGCCCATCATCCTTTGCTTGTATTAAAGTCCAAAAACAATTAAAAGTTTGACTATACTAATATTTTTTGGTTCAAAATCAAAAACAAGCGTATGTACACTCATATCTGTATTGCTGATGCTTTTGGGCTAAATAAACAATTTTTCTTTCTTCTTTTCCCTTTCAGTTATAACCTTACTCGGATTGATATACCTACCAAGTAAACTGAAGCTCTTCGGCCAAATACCAGGCACCTCTGGCATGGACAGAGAAGTGGACGATGAAAACACACAAATCCTCCGACAAATGGGCAACTTCCGAAGAAGAAAACCTGGCAACACCGTCAAAAACAAGCACGTCTGATTGTGGTGTTGCCATAGTAGAGAAATATTGACTGTGAGTAACTAATTTGGTAGAATAGGTATTTATGACAAGTTTTGGCAGTAAAAAATGATTCTGTGCCACAAACACTGGTTAGTATTGTGACACACTTAGTTTTACACACGATTTTAATGTACAGTCACTATCAAATAGTTCGTGACACCCAAAGTGGGCAAAAACTTGACAACAACCTTATTCCAATTGGAATAAAGACGTTTTTAGCCACTTTGGGTACCACGAACCATTTGACGATGCCTGTAGTAACGAAACAAGCACTTGTATTTAATTAGTTTGCTGTCAAATAATCCAGCATGGCAACACTATCTAACTCTGTTTCTGTATTCTCTATCTGTCCCTGTCAGTCGTACCAGGATCTCCCTATGTGTGAGTGGGATGGGTAGATAATTAAGAAACTTTGTTGGAGCAGTTTCGCAGTTGTCCTTTATTTGTAACTTTGACAGTACTTTCACTTTTAGGTTTGTGGCATTGTACAATTTGGAACTTAAACCAAAGATGATAAAAGTCAAAACCCATTGGGGCATGTTAATGTGCTATCGAGCGTATAGTCAGCGTCAAATAGTTAATGACACCCAAAGCAGCCAATAAGTTCGCAACACGTCTTTGTTTCAATTGGAATAAGGTTGTGTTTTCAATTTTTTGGCCACTTTCGGTGTCACGAATTATTTGACCCTGACTGTACTATTATTGCGATCTCATTTCAGACGCTCAAGACAATTTATTGTGTTAATTTTAAGCAAAAGTGATCTGAGACTTAAATTTTAGGTAAAGTACTTAAAAAAGTAATTGCTTAAGTAGGTTTTTCTTACTAACTCCCTGAAGGTCTCCAATTTAATCTATAGGTCTAATGAGCTACCGTATTTACGATAGCTAGGTGGCACCACTGGTGAGAGGCAGGAACTAACTCAACAGTGGCGCCAATTGGTGAATTAGATTTTTCTACTATTCTACCATTTTCATTGAAGTTAAAAACAATATGGCAAGATGCATTTGAAGATGCCGAAAATGTTCGGTTTTTTATTCAACAAAATTTCAAATTCTGATTTTGTGGTGTACTTACTTCGTCATACGCGTATGGCAACACTTTAGTTCTTCTTTATCACATAAAGCGCCATCTAGTACTGAGTAAAGGTACTAATTTTGAGACCTGTAGGCCGCTTGTAAACATCCGTTTTTTGACCGGACAACGGCCCGATTTTTTCACCGGATTTAGCAGTGGCGTATGGTTTATAATGAACGTGTGCACATGCATCGGACATGGGTCCGGCGAGAAAATTGACAGCAAACAAAGGATATCCGTTTTTTGACGGTCCGTCGTCCGGTGAAAAAACAGATGTCTACAAACGGCCGTACAAGTTTTTGGTAGACTTTATTCCAAACTCAATTTTTAAATTAAATTGTTGAATAAAATAACTGAGCGTTTATCGTCATAGAATAAAATATTTCATAGCTTTAAAAACCGCTTTTCAACCAATAGTGCCTATATAGCAAAATGTGCTGCACATCTGTTTCATTTAGATTACATTTAAATTAAATGTAAATAAATGAAGTTTCATTATACATAAATTCTTCCCGTAGATGTCGTAAAATAAAAGGGACAAATATGCGAACATCAGGCCTCCCCAACCCGTCTGGCCAGCGTGGGGAGTGTAGGACAAATCCTCCATTTGCCTCTGGTAAATTAGAGAGGGTCTTGCTCCTGCAGTGGAGATTAAAAGTCATAGCACACTTATCTACCCAGAAAGGAATCGTAGCCGTATCAACTCGAGGTGGTCAGTATTCTTTGTATGAAACTCCATACTGCAACGCACATTTATCCGCACCGTAATATAAACGCCTCGCGGTTGACAGCGCGCGAAAGGCGATACGGTGTTGATCCCTTTCCGAGTTGATAAGCCTACTATGATGATGGTTTCCGCAATTTATTACACCGATCTTTTCGCGACAAAGATAAATTTCCGTGCTAAAAGCGATTTTGTGAAAAATTTTATTGGCAGGTAGTTGCTAATTGCTCATAAGATAGGCCCACTTAATTTAATTTATTGTCCGTGGTGCATAATCTTTTCTTAAAGGTTTTTAAACCTTTGTTTGTCACCTGTCATCCGCTTTGCAATGGAGGGAAGTCGAACCTTAATTTCGAACTCCTCCTATGTTCTTCTGATTAATTTCGTTGCGGGTCCAATGACAGTTTAACTTTCCCCCGGGACAAACTTGACCTTCATTGGTTGGGTTTTTGTGGCGGTCAAGCTGTAGATCCTGGCTACACAGGAGTTGCAGTGGTGGGAACGAGAGGTGGGAATAGTCCCTTCTACTATGATGATGGTTTAAATAGTTTATAACATTGAAATAAATATAATCCTGGTCTATTATATTAATATGTATTCGTATGTTATTTATTTTATCTAATGCTATGTAAGTAGGTATATTAATTAAACGTCATATTTATTACACCGCCTTAATCTCTCTACTCGACCTGTGGTTGACTGGCAGATAATGCCACCTGGCATTAAGTCCGCCACTGTACATATGTATGTGCAAAAGTGTAAATAAATAAATAAAAATAAATAATCTAAATGAAACAATGACAGCTATAGCCATATTAGTTAATGCTTCCATAACGTGTGATTCCATAGGAAGATATAGATTTTAAAACTGTTATAATATTGTTATAACGTTTTTACATAATATTCTTTACACATAATACACTGGGGCACGGTTTTACGAAGTTATAGAACAAAGTAGAAGGCGTTTTTTTTATGTGACAGGAGGCAAACGAGCAGACGGATCACCTGATGGTAAGTGATTACCGTCGCCCATAGACACCCACAGACCCACGGTTGCTGTAGCTAACCAAGCGTCGATGTGACGTCACGGTTGCTGTAGCTAACCGAGCGTCGATGTGACGTCACGGCTGCTAGGTGAGCAGTGCTCGACCGGGTTGTATTAGTGTTTCTCCGCGACTTCGCGTGAATTTTAGACTAAAACCGAAAGATTTTAACGCACCTTTCTAAAACTGAAAAATATATATTTTACTAGCTGACCCGGCGAACTTTGTTCCGCCTTAATGGCAATAAATAAGCAGACTTTTTTTTAATTTCGAACGGGATAAAAAGTATCCTATGTCCTTCTCCTGGCTCTAAACTATCTCCCTGACAATTTTCAGCTAAATCGGTTCAGCCGTTCTTGAGTTATAAGCGAAGTAACTAACACGACTTTCTTTTATATATATATAGATGTTTTGCCCTGTAACCCTGGGTTTCAAACTATAACTAAAATTGGTTGGTATGTCTGTGTCTGTGTGTGTTAGTGTCCGACAGCGCCCTCTATTGCGTCACATGTATACCTCTATTTTGCAACAACATATTATAATGCAATAAACGTTTTGAATTTGAATTTGAATAACTATCTAATCTACGTACTCTTTTAAAGCCGTGCCCCGTATCAACACCGGTTCACTCACAATTTTGAATGTATTTATTTAAATACCTTATTTATTACATTTTAGGTAGGTATTGCATAGGAGGATCCTATTTATAAGTCTTCAAATTTAAAATACAATATACAGCCATTTAGTTGTAATATTCCATCATTATCTTGTCTCTCTCACTCTTATGTGAATGTGAGTGAAGAGAAGATATCTGCACAGAATTTCAAACGAATCAAAAACCCTTTATCCGTACCCAAGTATGTCGCCATAACAACAATGCTAACAGCATTGTTGTGTTCCGGCAGTTGGAAGTAAGATAGCCTGTTTTTTTTTATCCACAACGAGGAAGCTCTTGGCCTGTATCTCACCTGATGGTAAGTGACGATGAGGCCGAAGGTGGAAGCGAGCTTCACCCGGAATCCTGAACCACGGCGGAACTGGCTATCTTACCTCTAACTGCCGGAACACAACAGTTCCTCTGTGGTTGAGGATTCCGAGTAAAGCTCGCTTCTAACTTTTTACCCTATCACTATTTTCCATCTGGTCAGTCGAACCTTAACTTCGAACTCCTCCTATGTTATTCTGATTGATTTTGTTGCGGGTCCAATCACCAATGACAGTTAAACTTTCCCCCGGGACAAACTTGACCTTCACTTGTTGGGTTATTGGCGGTCAAGCTGTAGATCCTGGCTACACAGGAGTTACAGCGGTGGGAACGAAAGGTGGGAATAGTCCTGTACTTTCCATCTGGTAAGATGCAAGCCAAGGGCTCATCCGTTGTAGGTAAAAAATATACTAAAATAAATGAGTTGTAATAATACCACAGATATGATCCAACTAAATGGTTGAATAATGTAAAGCATATTTTTTCAAATTCAATCTGTAGATATAGCTAAAGGAAACACGTCCTTGCCTTTAGAAAGAGTGAGAATAGCTACAGTAGATTTGAAATTTTCAAATTGACACAATCTTTATAGCATGCTGTCTTTGTCTTACTCAAAGGGTGTGAGAAGGACACCACGCGAAATGAAGAATGTGTCCCAAAATTACTGTTAAAATAATAAACAATAATAAACATCTTTAGAATGAACTGATATAGATTGTTTCATCCACGAAGACGCGCCCCACCATTCTTCCGCTAATGTTTGAGCGTTATCGGTACACGCTAAATCATCCATGAGTGCACACGCACACACAATAATGACGCTCGGATTGCTCGGATCAAACTCCCCGCACCCCGCGCGACTGAGACCAAAAACACTTTTAGGCGACTATCACACTGCGCCGCGCTCCGCCGCGGTACGCGGGACGACAGATTTAATCATTGTATGCAAGTACCTCAGTTTGTATAGACAACACGCGCGGCACTTCACACTGACAACGCGTCTGCGGCGGAGCGCGGCGCAGTGTGATAATCGTCTTAGCAAAGCCAAAATTCTTTTACTTTTTGCACATACATATTTTTTCTTATTACTTAGTTATAGTTATACTGTAAATCTTATAATCTCTTATACATACAACCCAATCGTGCTAACTGCGCACCGCGCTGGAATGCGACTCCCTCGCACTCACCCGTACACCTCCCCGCGTTCGTCCCGTCCGTACCAGAGCGGCGATGTGACGTCACAGCTGCCGCGTGCGCAGTTAACTCGACCGTACTGTAAATCTTATAGAATTGTCTTTGTCACTCGTATAGTATTTATACATGTGAAAGAAACAAATACATATACAAAATCAGTCTCATTCTATTGGTGGAAATGTGTTTATTATTTAACGTTTTATAGGCATAGCGCTCAATTGATTCAGTACCTGAGGCAAGTTAGCGGCACGGGAGGGTCGGAATTGACATATTAAGACGTGACAGAGCATATAGATGACCCACGCTGAACTGTCCCACCAAACTCAATGACAGGGGGGCGCTACCATCGTTCAACTATATGGTTTCCAACATGGCAAAAATCGGAACCAGCGATTCGGTATTGACGGTGGCGCCCCACTGTCACTGTCATGGATAGGACAGTTCAGTATTTTAGAACTATAGGTATTTCGATTATTTGTGGACATTTTGCGTCCCGGACTCCCGGTTGTCATTTTGAGAAGTTGTCATTTTGATGACTAAGCCGACGATTTTTGATGTAAACTCAACTAAGCCCTCTGAAGTCTCGCAGACGTTTGACGTCACAAAAACACCCTCCTGTGCCGCTCCCATACCTCAGGTACTGACTAAGTTAAGAGCTAGACATATAATAGATAGGTTTTAAGAATATTTGAGTGACTTCTAGATATATTTCTCTCACCCGCCTGAATTAGAGCACCCCTAGTCTTAGTTTTTTTAATATTATGTAATATGTAGTCAAGAATTTTATACATCGGCTTTTAGGGAAATTCATTATGTACTGAGATATCAGCCCAAACAAACATCCGTTGGGGTTTCTCAACTTTTTAACAGTTTCACTAAAGAGATTTCATCATCATCATCATTTCAGCCATTGGACGTCCACTACTGAACATAGGCCTCCCCCAATGCTTTCCATGTTGATCGATTGGTAGCGGCCTGCGTCCAGCGCTTCCCTGCTACCTTTATGATGTTGTCGGCCCACTTTGCGGCCTCCACTCCAGAACCTTGCTGCCCCATCGGCCGTCAGTTCTGCATACAATGTGCCCTGCCCATTGCCACTTCAGCTTGCTAATCCGTCGGGCTATGTCAGCGACTTTAGTTCGTTTACGGATCTCCTTTTTTTACCCCTGGGCCACACACATCGCGATAACCCGAAGAGTAGCACTATACTACTCGCGATGTGTGTAGCCAAGTATTCGCGTATACTTCTCTTTCTAAAAGTCGATGTATAATTCTGGACGAATAAGTCTATTACTACTAAAGTTCCCATCTACACATAAATAGTCCAAATCAGTGCCAATATATTACGAAAAAAGCAATTAATAGTTCAGTTAATGCTCTCTTTACAAAAATACCAAAGGATTTCTTGTTGTTTTTGCAAATTAAAACCAAAATCTAATGTAATTTAAAATAGTGTTGCATATTGTTAGTCTATCGATAAGTACTACTATTGTTGAACAACACTATTCAGTGACGAATCAAAGTGAAAAAAGAAGTATTTATTATTGGGCTAATATATCAAACAACAAATAAATAAAAGTTGCTTATATTCTAAACCACACGCTACCGCGACTTTTAAAAAGAAACGACGCCATCTATGATGTGCTGTCAGAACTATACCTAAACCAGTAGGTTTTTCGACAACTAACGATATGCAACACTAAATAAAAAAGTACATAATAGTCTATTGAGACTATACTATTTATTTATTTATTTATTTAAACTTTTATGCCAAAATAAAATTTGAACATAAGGCGAACTTAATGCACTAAAGCATTCTCGACCAGTTTACCTTTGGGTTGAGCAGAAAAGAAATTTGTTTGGCGGTACTTCTAGTGCAGGAAAGAAAAACAAAAACAAATATGCTACATACATAAATAATATATAAAATATATAATAAATAAATACATACATAAAATAGATGATTGTATTAGATAGATACATATTGACTATTAAGTATGTATTGATCTAATATTATAGCAGCTGGATAATTATCTTATTGTTAATGCGAAATGTATCAAATATTTAACTTTTATACACTTCAATATAATGAAAATCATATACAGGATGATTTATACTTCGACACATAGTCAAATGTATAACTCAACCTGTATAATTAACTGCAATAGCTAGTCAATTAGTACCGAGTCATATCAGAATAATCGAAATGTTTATATTTGTTTAATAATGTAGGTATTATATTTAATCATGTTGTCCCTTTCGTGCCCCTTTAATGTGATAAAGATAGCAATAGACTACTAGACAGGCTGTTTTGAGATAATCGATGGTACACAAAATCTATTCGACAGCAGCTTGTCTAGTACTAAGTATACTTTATATTGCGTATTACAGAACGAAGAAAAACTCAAAACTCGATTCGATCTCAAACACAGATAGCTTTGAATTTCAATACTATCAGAGATTTAACGCTTTAAAAGGCAGACGGAATATATTTCCCACCTTGTCTTAACCCTTTAGAAGGCGGTGGGAATATATTTCTCACCTTATTTTTAACCTTGTCAAAGTAATCGAGTTCAGTCAGTCGGTCTATGATGCACGCCGTGATAAATTTTACGACAAACATCATCGTGGCGCGCATTCCAGACCTATTGAGCGCCATTTTGTAATACGAAATTTACAAGTCTTTGCTATGGCAACATAGTCTGTAACCATATTACGAATATAATTAATTGTGAATTTTCTATAATGTATTGTTAAACAATTATTGATTGCACAGTTTGCAGTTATGTTATTGTTAACATTGTAATTGTAAATTATAACATGCAATCAGCTCAACGATATGTGCTTTCGTTAGTATTTTAGCTATTTGATATTTTGTATTGTGTGATTGCAGCGAAAACTAAATTAAAAAATAGTCTGTTATACCACTTGCTACTGTCTTTAGGGACTTTGTATTGCAAATTATGCTAAAGGGTCTATTCCACTTCTAGCAAATAGTCGAAGGTAGCTCTTATTACAGCGTTTTAAAGCAAATAACTAACTGCCTTGCTAGGATGCACGCCATAATAAGATCTTATCGACGATTTTATCATTTTAGACGACAAATGTATGGACTTATCGTGCTATCGATAAAAGTTTATCGTTGTACGCATCCCATCCCTACAGTAAAACTTTGCAGTTGGGCCTATTATGTACCTATTTCACTATTTGTTGATTTATTAAGGAAATATTAGTTTTTTCTGCAATCATACAAACTATACCTAACAACGGACCATACTTACCCAGTGCCATATCATGTTGTATTGTAAGTCGATATACTGAAACGAGTCTCAAAATTCAAATTATTTACTTTAACCTAAGCCTACTGGGCAGTACTGGGCTACCTACTACTACTTTGGGTCATCGGCTGGTGCTGAAGTGTACGGTTAGCACGAAAAACTTTCGAGTTCGAATCGTTTGCGTATTCGAAATATTCGAATCGCTATCAAAAGATGTAGTACGAAAACTACAACAGCGCCCTTGTGAACATGTCGTAAAGTGAACTTAGTATGAGAAATGGTTGCACTAAACTTATTTTGAGAATCAAAATTGTCACGTTATCGTTTAATTCAAAGGTTGAGTATGGAATTACGCAAACGATTCGAACACGAAAGTTGTTCATGTTAGAGGTACTGGTGTATAAAATTCAGTCATCATGTCTCTCAATTATTACAGGAAATATAACTTACAAGATAATGTAATAAGAGGCAGGTGTCGCTAAATGAATTTACACTCAAGAAAGAACGCGCAAAGGTCTTAGAAACATTTTTTCTTTCTTTTGTATTCATCCAACAAACAATAATTTCGAGGTTCGTTTGAGAATATGGGCCTTAGTTATTGTTACATTTGAAATAAAATGCCGTTTGAAAAATTAATAAAATAATTTTATTTCAATACCTTTCACCATATACAGATATAATATTTTAGTAGAATTTTAGGACGGTACAATATTATTAATTTCATTAATAATTTTTACAATAGAATAGAATAATATAATTTTTACATACAAGTTTTTAGAATTATCTTAGTAAGCATTTGGACCTGGAAATTAGCATTATAAAATGTTTATCAAATCAGTCTTTTACAATAAACTCTGGAATGTTTTTATATAAACTCAGTATATAACAATCTTTTTAAAAGTCGGATCAAAATTATTAAGTTTTACACCAATGTCTCAGTAGCTTTAATGGTATAGTTACCACAGTAAGAAGTAGAAGCATACTATTCTCTATTGTTATGATTATAAACACGTTTTTACAACGAAAGCCTCATAAAATACAAACCCCAGTAGATGCCACACAAAGTGATGGGTTTTTAACTTTAATGTGTTGTGCTTAGTACAATTCAAAATTAATAAAGTTAACACCTAGAACCAATTTAAATCTGGTTGGATTTTTATTAGCAGTCAAGCTGTAGATCCTGGCTACACAGGAGCGTTTCTAAAGCATGTGAGGGCTATTTTTTGCCCTCATCAGTCGGCGCCCCTATAGAAGATCCTATAGTCCATTGGTTCCCAAAGTGGGGGGCGCGCCCAACAGGGGAGGCGCAAAGACCTTTAAAGGGGAGCGCGGGCCATCTGTGTACTTAAGTATAAAAAACCTGCGACCGCTGAGAGAATGCATTCCAGATTACTCGATACGACCAAATAAATCGTGGAAGCGCGGAATTTTTTGTATGGTCGAAAGGGGGCGCGTCTCAAATAAGTTTGGGAATATCATATTTTCACTCACAAGATGGCGCCACTGTTGACTAAGGTCCTGTCACTTGCCAGTGGTGATAAATGTTAAGTTGGAAAACGATATTTCTTGTGTCAACTACCTTTTGTAGTAAAATAAAGTGCATATTTTATAACAGATTAAGAAGCGCATATTTTTAAGATAATTAGTATAATCTATTTAATAGTAATCAGGGACCGGCGCGCAGGAGATCTTGACGAAATCCTCGTATCTGACCGTACCGTTGTTAGACACGTTTGCTTCACGGAAGATGTTGTCCACCTGTACAAATAAACACATGGGTTTTATCAATTTGTTAATGACATTAAATGTATGACCGATTGTACAGCGCCCCTAGCGGGAAACGTTCAAAAACCAAAATTTTCATACAATTTTAAAACGCGCTCACAGGTATGTAAGGCACAGCGCAAACCACTGGACGGATCGGGCTGAAATTTGGTATGCAGGTAGATGATTATGACGTAGGCATCCGCTAAGAAAGGATCCCACACCCCTAAGGGGGTAAAACGGGATCCACGCGTACGAAGTCACGGGCGGGGCTTATTCCACTATTCCCCATTGACAATCCCCGTCAACAGGGATTAGTGAACTTTTTGTTCACTATTCCCCGTTAACGCCAATTGGAACTTATAAAATCAAAATAAAATCCTATTATAACGGGGATTAATGAACTTTTTGTTCAGTAATCCCCGTTGACGGGGATTGTCAACGGGGAATAGTGGAATAAGCCGCGTGCGGCCGCTAGTAAATTATAAATGTGTGGGACAATCGAATCCCGCAGTGGTACGAGTAGGTTTTAAATAAAGTAGACAAGACAATAGATACCTCTCTAGCCGACAGGCCTTCGCCCCAGTTCTGCAGCAAATTGCGGAGCTGTCGTGCGGGGATCACGCCCTTCTTGTCGCCGTCGCCGGCTTTAAATGCGTTCACTACCTGCAAGAAGAAAAAAGTTTATATGGCACTAATTTTACAGTCCATTTAAATAGACTGAATTGGATGGATTGTTAACAATCAATGAAAAATTGTGTTAAAAGGAACATAGATCGTGCCATTTACAAAGACGCGCAACACCATTCTTCCGCTAATGTATGCATACGCACACTACATTAATGACGCTCGGATTGCTCGAATCACACTCCCCGCACCCCGCGCGACCGAGACCAAACATTGGTGGGGCGCGTCTTTGCGAGTGGCACGATCTATACCTGCTCAGTATATCTTGGCTCCTCTGGGAGCATACTAGGACACTGATTTTCGTAATCAAATCAAATCAGTTTATTTGCAAAAAAAATATCAACAGAGCTGTAAGTCACTGCAAGAGCACAACTCACCAATTGACCAGAGGCTAAAGATTTGGGTTACACTAGAAAGCTAGACAGGAAGAAACTGGGGTATTTCATCACAAAATAACACCGATTATACTAACTGAATACAATGACACTGTATTTAATTAATATGCTACTATAATATCAAACCACTCCCTCTTATTTCACACAGTCTCAAAGTAGGAAAAAATATATTTTGAGGCATCTTCCAACCACTCAATCTCAACATCTATAGTCTGGTCTGCGAGCACGTATAATTTTGTCCAATGACCTCAAGCTACCCATCCTTATCGCTCGCGCGTAATTATATTGCTGTCGCGACTGTGCGACGGGCGCCCGCAGTGAGTGTGCGAGCGCGACAACAACATAATTACGCGCACAGACCGGGCTTTATCCAACAACAATGAACAACAAGGTGGAGTGCTCACCTCACTGGGCAGGTTTTCAGCCCTGGAATGAATGTGCATGACTTCCAGGAAGTCAGCAAAGGACATCTTCCCTCCCTTGCCCTTTAGGTAGCCTGTAAGAACACATTTGGATCATATAATTAATGCTGTTTGTAGCAAAAAATGCATGCTGTTTGTTTTGGTTAGCAAGAAACTACTGCTGCTGTAAAACTAGGTTTTTTGAATTGTTTATTGAATAAATACAATACCTAATAACCATAGTAATAACAAATATTTCAAACATTATGATTATTATTACAATGTTTGTCTCCTGCCATCACTAAGTCATGAAGACTATTCTGTCTCATACCACTGCTCAACATTGCTAATATTTTGTACTACAATTGGTTTTCAGACAAATAATTACAATTTCTTCTAAAAAATCTACTGGATTTCCATGAGAAGCATTTTAATTTCAACATTTTACTCTTAGATGTTTTTTACAAGTAACAACATATTTTATTTCATACCGGTGAGCTCCTGGATCGTAGGGCTCATGCCAAGGGACCGCATCACCACCGTCAGCTCATCCAGAGAGGTGATCTGCCCAGATCTAGCGAATAGGTAGAAACATTCACGAAATTCTGCAAGGAAATTTTTTATAGGTATTTATTAACAAGTAGTGGTTGTATCTGTTTGTAAATAGGTATAAACTCTTCTCCTACTCTCTATTTTTCTCTTCAAGCGCCTTGGATCCCGAAATAAGTAAGGTATTTCAGAAAAACCCCGTTATGACCTGGTTAAATCAAGTAACTAATAACTAAAATAAAAAACATATAATTTCAGAAAATCTGCTGCTCTACTTCTTTTGTGTGACTTGTATTATAAAGTAGGTAATGCGTTTACGTATTTCCTTTCATTACTAATGGATAATCTAGTTATCTAGATCTAAAAATAATGAAACAAAGATAAACATACCATCAATGTCTTGTTCCTTGAAGTAACGCGCCTGGAAATAAACAGAATTGATGTTTTAGTAAATGTTAATTAACAGTTAACATCTAAATTGATAACATTGAGAATATTTACCATTTTATTTAGAAAATAAAGGAAAGAAATAGGTCAACAAAGTTCGGAGAGTTTTCGTGTAATCAGAGAACTGTTCTTGTTTTCCTGTTTATTACACAGAGCAAAAGTGGTTTGAAAATGAATAGCTTATTTAGGTAAATATTCGTTTTCTGAGGAATTTGTAAAGCTGATTGTAAAAATAAGAAAATAATTGCCACACAAGAACAAGTTCAATTCAATATGTCATCAGCGTTTTGACAGACAAGTCTGCCAACATGAAAAATATTTTTCAGGTTGTTCTCTATTACAAATAATGCCAAGTCTCAATTTTAGTCAAATAATGCCAAGTCTTGATAAATACCCAAATAGTTAGTCCTCGAGCCGTAATTTCTTTTGACGTTTCCAAAATTTCAGGTGTTTGTCTATGACAAAGATGAAGGACGGCCAATCAGCTGACAGAAAAAAGCGCGGGANGTTATTTTTTCATTACGATATTTTTTCACAATTAAACGACCTAAATGTCAATGTGACAGAGCCCACAAAGTTGTGGACGCTAGTTGGCGCTGTAATCGTGCACAGAGCCAATATTGGCTGAAACCACTTACACAGGTTTCTAAGTAGAACATGGAAAAAAAAGCGCGGGAAACGTCGTACTTGGTGGACGTCATTTTTCTTGCTAAAAATTTTTAAATTAGAAAAAGGATCAGATTGGTGGTTTAGTACATAATTAAGTAGTATTCTAAGTTATATTTATTATTTTATTGTAGTGTAGCATTCACTTCTGCAGTTCTGGGTGAGTTTTAATTGCTTTTTCTCGTGATGAACGAGCCGGACGATCCTGGCGGGACAACCCCCCAGGCGTCAAATTTTGTTACTATTTCAACATGTAGCCAGTCAGGTATGGATACGGAAGGTTCTGTAATGGACACGGACGGATCTGAAAGTGCTTCTAACCCCTCTAAAAGAAAGAGAGTAGTTGTACGTAAAGTTTGCAAGCATTGTAATAAAAAGCGTAAAAGTCGTCATAACAAATCTTCTACATTGAGCCAGGTACCTAATGATTCTGATTGTTGTTGTGCAAACACAGAGAACGTAAATAGCGCTAAAAAAGTTGTTGAAAATGAGATTCCTTTTGTTACTCCATCAACTCCTGTTGCTACTCAGTCCCACACATCTGATTCGACCCCTACTGCACCTAATTCGGTAAGTAGATGCTTTTATGAGGCTACTGATGTTGCGCCCTTTGTTGTTCATATACAGAAAGAACAATCTATGCCAAATGAAAACTGTACTCTGCACCCCGTGACTGTGGGTCATTTTCTAAAACGAAAGTCTATAAGAGGTATTGTTGATGGTAGTCTGAAAAAAATAGGCAGAAATCGGATTTCTGTTGCTTTCTCTCGTTTTGAAGATGCCAATTCATTCCTTAATAATGACCTGCTTAAAACTAACAATTACAAGACTTTTATTCCAACATTCAATATCACACGGATGGGAGTGGTCAGAGGAGTTCCTACAGAGTGGAATGATGAGGACATCCTTAATAATATAACTGTACCAATGGGGTGTGGTAGAATCTTAAAAATTAGAAGGTTGAAAAAGAAGAATTTTGTTAATGGAAAGTCTGAATTTGTCCCCATTGAGACAGTTGTGTTAACATTTGATGGTCAGGTTCTTCCTAAAAGAATCTTTGTTTGTTACAACTCTTTGCCGGTTGATCTTTACATTTACCCAACAATCCAATGTTACCAATGTTGTCGCTATGGTCATGTGAAGAGTCAGTGTAGGTCCCTTCCAAGATGTTATAAATGTGGTCTTGGCCACACCGGTGATACCTGTAATGTTGAGGAGGAAAATGTATTATGTTTCTTGTGCTCAGGTCCCCATCAGGCTACTAGTAGAAAATGCCCTGAATACACACGTCAAAAAAATATTAAGGAGACAATGGCCAAAAGTTGCATTACTTATGCTGAGGCTTTAAAACTGCATCCTCCAATTAGTAAATCTTTTGCAGATGTTGTAAGATCTGGTAGCTCGACTCAATCTCATTCTCAAACTTCTGGAAATCTTCCCCAGAACTCAAAACTAAAATATGTTCCTAATAATAACCCAGGCTGGGATTCTTACAAAAAAACTGTTTTAAAGAAACCTAGATCTCCGTTCAACCCAGGTAAAAGTTATGACCGAGAACAACATCAAAATATGACCAATGATTATAATACTCCGTTTGGCCCAAGCCAAAATATTTTAGGTAAAAATGACAATTCAATTACCTTAACAAACATGTCAATTAAAGAATTAATTATTACTCTAATTACCTCTTTAAATCAATCTAATTTAGTACCGTCCCACGTTGCCCTTCAAAATAATGATCTCGTAGTTGACCTTAGTTCTATTGCTGATGGTAAAGTTCTCCCTAGCAGTTCAATGGAACTGTCGAAGCATTAACAGTAAAAAAAGTGATATATTACATTTAATTAATGAATTTGATCCCTTTTTAATTGCCTTACAAGAAACCTGGCTCCGTCCAGATTCTAATTTTAAAATTTCTGGTTTCTCTTGTGCCAGAGAAGATAGATATGATAATTATGGTGGAGTAGCTTTGTTAGTCCATCACTCTATTCCATTTACATATATTCCTCTCCCACCACACAATAATGATTTTTCCATAATAGCTGTTTCTATAAATAACACTAGTTTTGTGTCGGTTTATATTCCTCACCCGTCAACTGCTATATATGATGAGGTAGAACAAATTCTTAGCAACATATCTAGGCCTATTATTATCATGGGCGATTTTAATGCTCAACACCAGTCATGGGGCAGTAGCAATTCCAATTACTATGGCAATAGAATTGTAGATTTTCTGGATAATAATAACTTGTGTATTCTTAATACTGGCAATGCTACTCGTCGTACCCAGCCGCACGAAGGTGTGAGTGCTCCTGATTTAACTATATGTAGCCCAAATCTTGCTTCCTCTTTAGCCTGGTCCACCCTCCCTTCCACCTATGGGAGTGATCATTTTCCAATTGTCTTTTCTTTTCCTGATATTAATAAAATTAATACTAGACGCCCTCCACGATTCAAATATAAAACTCAAGATGTTGACTGGAACCGTTATAAAGAAAAAGTAGAACTGAAAATTCAATCACTGCCTGTAGTTCAAAATGATAATTATACCTATTGTGCTGAAGCACTAGCATCTGTTTTAATAGAAGCAGCAGATGAAGTTTTTCCTGTAAAAAGTAGTAATAGAAGTAAATTACCCCCTCCCCCTTGGTGGGATAGCGAATGTACGGCCGCTATTAAAAAGAGAAAAGAAGCCGAAAAATTATATTCTTCTTATTCTACAGCCGAAAATTTTGATAATTTATCGAACGTAATTAATAGTACTAGAAAACTATTTAAACAGAAAAAGTGGGAAAGTTGGAGAGCTTTTTGTCGTTCCATTTCACCTGATACTTCGCCATCTGCAGTTTGGACCAATATAAGGCGTTTTCGTTCAGCATATAAACCACCTACACCCAAGCTCCTTCATGAACCACTAATTGAACAATTTTTAGATAGTCTTGCCCCTTCTTTTGCCCCCCAAGATCTTTTAATTCCAAATGAACAGTTTTCTACTAATTCAGATCAATCTGAATTAGGCAATCCTTTCAGTCTTTCAGAGCTGAAAGGTATTCTTTCATATGTGAAAGATTCTGCACCTGGCACTGATGGAATTCCTTATTCTTTTCTGGTCAATTTAAATGATTCAACTTTAACTTATTATCTTTCTCTCATAAATTTTATAATGCAGTCCGGAAACATTCCTTCTCATTGGAAAATTCAAGAAATTATTCCTATCTTAAAACCAAATAAATCTCCATCCAACGCTGACTCTTATCGCCCAATAGCATTATCCTCTGTTCTTTTAAAATTAGCTNCGGGCGGAAAGCTAGTAAACAATAATACTGTAAATTTTCATAAAAATCCGTTCAGTAGTTTTTGTTTGGAAGAGTAACAAATACCTATATCCAGACGACCAAACTTTCGCATTTATAATATTAGTAGAATGGTTTCATTTGTTGCTCTTTAAGACTATCCTAGGTTTTCGACTTCGACGGAGTTGTACTTAAGTGGTGTAGCCCCCCCAAAACGGGCATTTTATCGGTTTTACGGTTATACCGTGCAAAGGACTTGCAGTATCGAAAACTGATCTTCATGATGATTGAAGGGCATTTAATCCTGCATTGAACAAGACCAAATTCATATATTTTGTGCCTATCTTCGACAAAGTAGAAAATATACGTATAATTAATAATCTCTCTCTACGTCCAATGGTTCGTCACCCGCAAGCTCCAAAGCCTTGAAAAGGGCCACCAGCATATTCCTGTCTAGCCTCGCGAGTTGGATTCGTCTATCCTTATTCATCCCAGTGCAGCCGTTCCTTTACTACAGTTGCTGACTTGACTGCGTTGCCAAGTCTTACAGCTGGTCCTAGGTTCGAC
This sequence comes from Ostrinia furnacalis, assembly GCF_004193835.3. Taxonomy (NCBI): domain Eukaryota; kingdom Metazoa; phylum Arthropoda; class Insecta; order Lepidoptera; family Crambidae; genus Ostrinia; species Ostrinia furnacalis. The sequence continues at coordinate 204,309 of NW_021134534.1, forward strand.
TCCAAAAATCAACAACAGGTTCATATTAAAACGCTGAATTTTGTTTGTTAGTTTGTTTGAACGCGCTAATCTCAGAAACTAGTGGTTTGATTTAAATAATTATTTTTATGTGATCTAGCTCGTAAATTGAGGAAGGCTATAGGATATTATACCATCACACTACGACTAATAGGGACGAAGCAGTAAAGAAAAATGTTGCAAGCACGGGAAATAGTATTTAAAATATTTTCACGCCTATGAAGTTGATTTTGTGGTTTCGAACCTTGGACCAGGCGTACGGCTAGGCAACGCAGTCGTGCAGTAGGGTGCAAGGTAGAGGGGCAGATATAGTAGATAACACAGAGTCGTTCAGGAGAGTGCAGAGAACAGGTGCAGCAACCGTAGTTAAGGATGAAGGAGGAACAAGGATAGGTAAATCCAACTCGTGAGGCTTGACAGGGATACGCTGGTTAAGGCGGCCCTTTTCAAGGTATGGGACCCTGAAAATATACCCATTTTCTACTTTGTCGAAGATAAGCACGAGAACAGTTAGTCCAAAACATATGAATTTGGTCTTATTAAATGCAGGATTGAATGTCCTTCAACCGTCATGAAGATCAGTTTTCGATACAGTAAGTCAAACCGCAAAAATGGCCCTTTCGAGGGGCCCCACCACTTAAGCACAATTCCGCCGAAGTCGAAAACCTAGGATAGTATTAATGGGCAACAAATCATCATCATCATCATCATTTCAGTCATAGGACGTCCACTGCTGAACATAGGCCTCCCCCAATGCTTTCCATGTTGATTCAAGGTTGCACAGCGCGCTATGGAGAGGGCTATGCTTGGTGTTTCTTTGCGAGATCGAATCAGACATGAGGAGATCCGTAAACGGACATAGCCCGACGGATTAGCAAGCTGAAGTGGCAATGGGCAGGGCACATAGTACGCAGAACTGACGGCCGATGGGGCAGAAAGGTTCTGGAATGGAGGACGCGTACCGGAAAACGCAGCATGGGACGTCCACCTGCAAGGTGGACCGACGACATCGTAAAGGTAGCAGGGAAGCGCTTGACGCAGGCCGGGCAACAAATGAAGCCATTAAAATAACAAAATCTTTTGTAGGAATTATTTCCGATTTAAAATCTAATTCTCTGGCCTAAACGTTACGAAAATGAATTAACTTCCACAATATCGAAATATGACGATTGAATGTGTAAACCAAAATAAGGCGAAGTTTTGAGGTGGTTTGAGTATTGTTGCATAATCTTTAAATGTTTTTTTTTTTTCATTTTTTTAATCGGGAGTGCTGGGCCCCTGGTCATAGTGGGCCCCTAGGCACTGGCCTAAAGTGCCTTATGGATAATACGGCACTGTCTCTCCTAGCCCTCCGTGTCCATAGCTGGGCACCGTTAATCAAATAGTTAACTTCGTTAATCGTTAAACCGTTAATAAAAAAATTAACTTCGTTAAACGTTAAAACGTTACATCTAGCAAGATTTAACGCAAGTTAACGTTAATCGTTAATCCGTTAACACGTGATAATAAAACGAAAAAAATAATTGTATGCAAGGTTTAAATAATTTGGAAAGCTTGGAATTTATTCCTCTTTTTATTTATGTTTGCGCTACAAGCTTTCGAAATTATTTGAACCTTGCATACAATTATTTTTTTCGTTTTAGTAACGTCTCTGGTCTGGCATTCACCAGCTCTTAGTCTATAGTATCTCAATCTCAGAGCCTTGGTTCAATTACAATACAATTTAACACCAAAGTGCTCGAAAAGACAAATCTAGCAAACCCAAACTCGATAAGTTTCCACCGTTTCGTTTACTCTGACTCCAAACAAGTGAAGTCAATATAAGTAAAGCTTGTAAATAAATAAAAAATAGCATTTTTATATCGTTTCTTTCTGGTTACAAAAACTGTTGTTTTGGGTTCTGGAAGTTCTGGAAGCCCGAACGTACTTGTCAGAACGCGTTTTTCTAGGGGAGTGACTTCGGCAACCGGCACCACCGGTCACTGATTCGGCAGCCGGCGCCGGTTACCAAATGAGCGACCGGCGCTGGCGGATGCTGGTCCATACCTTAGTAATGTTACATTTGTAGGTATTTTTCGACAAGTCCTCCTTGATAAGTTGGTCAAGTCTTTTAGAGTAATTTTGCATCCAGATTGTTTTTTAGCCAACTACGGCAAAGCAAAAGGAGGGTTATGATTTTGACAGGCTATGTATGTATGTATGTATGTTCATCTGTTTCCTCGTAACTTCTAAACTACTTATCAGAATTCGACAAATGACATATCATTAGAAGCGTATTAATTGTCCGCTGGTTATAGGCTATATGGGGTTTCACAAAATCTAATGTGGCGGACAAAACATACAGAGTAAAAAAAAAGTTAAGATAAATATGCCGTGTTTGGTATCATTTGAAAGCGCTTTACTTGTACATTTTGAATATATATATTTTACTAGCATTTGCTTGTTAATTACAGGGTGGCTCAGAAGAAAGTTCACTTTTGAAAATTCAAGGAAACGAAAACTGTACATTTTTATAGAACTTTTACTATTGCAATTTAAAGGAAATTTAATGGAATTTATTTTTAAATTTAACTTTATTTAATTACATCGCCCAGGAGATTTCCTTGACGCTCAAAACATTCGATCAACATACATCAAAATCTTGAAATGTGTTTGTTAGAATTACCACAGAATAATAATAAGTACTTCGTACAGAAGATTTTCTTCGCGAAGGTATTTAAAAAAATGTATGCTCAATGTCGTTAACAGTATGGTGTAATTTAGCTTGTCTTAAGAGTCGAGCACCATTTTGTTGACAAACGTCAGTGATCGGTACTGCGCCGAAGACATAGGGCTGACTTCGGTAAAATGATGTGTGACGTGAGGTGCCAAACTGCGAAAAATGGCGGAGGAAATACATGAATAAGCATGAATTATATTTTGTGTTTCTAATACTATTCAGGCAGTTAAAAAATACTGCACAGTATTAATTGCACCACCGTTTTTACATATGGTTTATATTGTCTTTACAATGCAAATGGGTGAAGAATACGTGCGTGCGTCAATACTCGCTCGTGATTGTCCTGTCGATTTGGTATCTCAGGAGGGGTAGTCGCGCGTGTTTTGTTTTCGATGCAAACTCGCGGAGATGAACAGGCCTGGAATTACCTCGAAACCTATTTTCAATTATTTTCCGAAAGCTCAGCTTCAGTTGCTGCATGGTTGTTGTATTATAAAAGTACACTCTATTCTTAATGTAACACCACAAAAAAGAATTTTCTGGAATGAGATCAGGGCTTCCTGGGGGCCAGGAGATGTCACCCCCGCCTGAAATGATTTTTTTGTGGGAACATGTCTCTTACCATCTAAATGCTCTCATTTGAAGTGTGACACGTAGCCCCATCTTGATGAAACTCAAGTGCTCCGGTCATAGCCTTGCGAATCTTGCAGCTTTGAAATCAAAAAGCTTTTCAGCCTACCAGTATAGCGCTCTCAAAAATTAATCATCATTTCAATGCAACAAACCAATTAAGCAGGGGTAAAATCTCACTGCCTCTAAGAAGCGCTAATCTCATTCCAGCAGACTTCTTTTTGTAGGGTTACCTTATTAGCAGAGTATACTCTAATAATCCAAAAACTCTGCAGCATTCATTCATCCTGAATCCATTTCGAGGTAACTCTAATGAAAGTTTTCCAACATTTTGATGTATGTTGACCGAATATTGTAAACGTCAAGGGAATCACATGTACGATAAAATTAATGAAAGAAAGTAAATTTTAAAATAAATTGCACTAAATTTCCTTTAAATTGCACAAGTTAAAGTTCTACAAAAGTTAACAGTTTTCGTTTCCTTCAATTTTCAGAAGTGAACTTTCTTCTGGGCCACCCTGTATTTTGATCTAATACAATTTTTTATTAGCGCCTGCTTTAAACTAACAGTGCCTGATATTTAACAGTTTTTGGCAGTTTTAATCTTTGCTGAGAAAGATGATTGAATACTGGATTAACGATTAACGGACTTAAGATAATTTAACGGAAGTTAACGAGTCCCCGTTAACATTTTTTAAAGTTAACTTAAAAGTTAATCCGTTAATAGAAATGTTAACTTCGTTAATAGAAATGTTAACTTCGTTAATTAACGATTAACGGATTAACGAGTTAATGCCCAGCTATGTCCGTGTCCCTCTCCCCACTTCGATATCTTGCCTGCTTGGTTTAAATGATTTTGATATTTATAAATGTATTTCTGAATATTTAATTACAAATAATATTAAACTTTAATTTATCTCTCAAGTATTTAAATGCAAACTTATTATATTATACTAGCTTTGGTCGCCCGCTACGCGGGCTACAAAAGCTAGATCTGCGATGCTGGCCGCTCCGGGCTTCGCCCTACGCGGCGCTCGGCCTGCGGCCTCGCATTCGGAGCTCGGCCTGCGGCCTCGCAAAAATTACACGGGGCTGGTTTTTGTTTGTCACAATGCTCTTGTGCTTTTTTGACGCAACACAAGTAAATCTATGGCGACTGTCGGGATTTGAACCGTCGCTCGGCCTTCGGCCTCGCCTTTCTGTCTGTCACTGGGCTCTAGTCCTTTTTTGACGCATTAAAAATAAATCTATGGCGGCTCTCGGGCTTTAAACTATCGCTCGGCCTTCGGCCTCGCCTTTTTCTACGTTAGCTAAGCCCCCCTGCATACAATTTGTATGGAGAATTTAGTGCCTTTAGGAAAACGGGTGAACGCTTGGCGGCCATCTTGGATTTCCAAAATTTTGCATTTTTCCCTTAATCTGGACCATTTTCCGCGCCGAACCCCATTTTTACTTTTTTTCTAACTTAACCCAATCCCGTAAAACAATTCCTTAAACCACCCATGTCCCAAAATTTTGAGTTTCCGTAACTCTCAGTGTTGCCAGGTTATCGAGCTTAAAATGGTCAAATGTCATTAGTTTGACCTATTTGCAGGAGGCGTCATCCAAATTTCTGACCGGAAGTCGTTATTTCCATTTTTTACATTTTTTGACCATATCTTCCAAAGTATGGCAACACTGGAAATTTTAGTTTTCCCAAACGATACTCCTTGACAAACTACGTAATCGTCCCATACAGCTCGACTTTCCCAAATGTTGCCAACTGCCCGAAAAATGCATTTGAAAAATCAGAAATCTGAAACTTTTTACAAAATGGCCGCCCGCTCAGCCGCCATCTTGATTTTCCGAGATTTCGGATTTTTCCCATAATCTGGGTCGTATAGCCGACTAAACCCTATTTTCAGATTTTTTTCCCCATATCTCCTTCTGTCCGTCCTTAACTTTAAAGACACCCATGTCGAAAAAAATACTTTTCCCCGTAGCTCCCAGTGTTGCCAGGTGATCGAGACGAAAATGGTCAAATATCATTTGCACGACCCCTTTGCAGGAGGCGTTATCCAAATTTTTGACCGGAAGTCGTTATTTCTACTTACGACATTTTTGGACCAAATCTCCTAAGGTATGGCAACACTGGAGAAATTTCTTTACCCAAGCGAAACCTTTTGACAGGACACACAACCGCCTCATACAACTCGACTTTCCAAAATGTTGCCAACTGCGAGAAAAATTAATTCCAAATTTTCGGAATTTTCAACTTTTTACAAAATGGCCGCCCGCTCAGCCGCCATCTTGATTTTCTGACATTTCGGATTTTTCCCATAATCTGGGTCGTATATCCGACCAAAAGTCATTTTCATATTTTTTCTGCNTCAGCTGACAGCTGCGAATGGATATTTTTCCATGGATAATTATCGAAATTGAGTAAATTATTACATAAAACGTTTTCACTCGCTACTTTCAGTGCGTTTAGTGATATATGAACTGTTGCAGCTACGTTTGAAGTGATGGGTTTCGTGTGTTACCGAAAGTAAGTGTAGTTCAGTCGATTTCAGTGTCATGTGTTACAGTGTTATCTAATTTTACCTATATTTTTCAAGGGTGAGCCGTGTAAGAACTCTTGCAAGGTTAGAACATCTTATAAATGCTTGCCCTAACTATGCCTTATGGCTTCAGGGACCAGTTTTTCAGTTTGCGCAGTAAAATCATTAGTATCATACATTCATGTATAGATCTACTATCTATACATTTACAAAATGTATTTTTATGATTTTATTTTGGTTCTATGCTAATTTATTCGTGTTTACATCATTCAGTTGACATTGTATTAAGTTACCTTGCTTTTCCTTATCATTTTTTTATCAGTATTCTTTTATTTCCTTCATGTTCTTTTGCTTACACAAAATTAGTAAAGATTGTGTTTACCAAAACATGATTTTGTACCTTTCCTAAGGACAAAGTGTTGTTTATGAGATAGTTTCAAAAGTTATTTATTTATTAAATCGTTCAAAATATTATCATATCTTCCGTTAACTATTACTGCACATTAAAAGAACTACTTATTTCACGGTTAGGTATTTGGTGTGATTGTTGAACTATTTGTTTATTCTCGTCTTATCAGGCTGACATTTCAAAGTACAAAAGATATTAAAACCAGAAATCTTGTATCTTAAGTTTTTGTAATAATCATTTCAAATTAAAGTTTCTCAATACTTACTCAATATTTATTGCATGACCATCAATGTGAAAATGTATTTAGGTTGCTGAATTAATCATTTCTAATAAAAGTTGCTGAATATTTATTGCATTGCAGTTTTTGATTAAAATTATATGTAATTTACTATGTTCTAATTATTTATTGGACATTTATTATTGTAAAACTGTACTGTACTGTTGAAAATTGATATAATTATAATGACATTGTTTCTTTTTTATGTATTAATATTCAAACTTGCATGCTTCTTGATGTAGCAAAACATGTGGACTTATTTTATAGCTGTAACAAATGTATACCATGTTTTATGCAAATAAACAATTATTCTATTCTATTCTATTCTATTCTAAAAGTTGAATACAGTGTCAAGTCTATACTTAAAACAGCATTATTTGACAGAGGTGAAATGATGAAACATGGAAGAGAAAATAAAAAATAAACCAACCAAAGTCAAGCAAAATCAATGTAACGGAGTTTGCTGTTAAATCAAGTGACGTTTATTAAAAGTTTACACAATTTTTTTTATTCAATGCATCTACTATTATGTATTGACAAATTCCAAACAATAAAATCAATCGAGCACTACTATGGGGAGCGTTTTAATAATTTTTGATCAGTCTAACCTTGTATTATCTTTTATTATTTTAACTTACATATTATTATATATTTTTTCTTTAAGTATAGAGTAGGGCTCTTTTGTTATAAAATTTACAAAACAGATAACGGTTAATGCTACTATATCATAACTTACGAGTAATTATTGATAAGACCGTAATTAAAGTAACAATGTTTGACAGACTTGTGCAACGTATTTCTGTAATATTTTTGGATTATCAATCATGTATGATTTATTTCCAATAGATATGATAACTGATTATTAATGTTTTAAAAAGAATACAAGAGACATTGTCTCAAGCTAAATGTTGCAGGATCTTATTTATTATACAATAGAAGCTATTTTGCAATGGAAATTTTATTGTATTTTATTTATTAAGGAAATAAACAGCAACATTCTTAAAACATATAAACTAAAACAAAATAATTAACACATTTGCCTTATTTTTTTTTTATGCATGACAAGGCAGTTATTTGACTGCAATCGCACCTGGTGTTAAGTGGGATGCAGTCTAGGATGGTACATATCTGCCCTGTAAGTGCCTATTCACTCTCGCCTTAAAAAGGCATAATAGTCTGATGTGCTCTTCTCTGTAATATCTGTACATAAGAAAGAAATAGTACAAAATTCACACCAATTACCTAAAAATAAAGCATAGATTTACTTCTATTTTGGCTTCAATTATTTTTGTTGTAGAATTATGTATGTCTTGATTAGGTAGGTCTTTGGCTAAAACTTAAAATAAAAGTTATTTAATCTAGATTTTTATTAATTTCTACTATTCTCAAGGCATTAAACAGTATTTTTCTTTCCTTTTTTTTTCAGTAACATCAAGAAACTGGAAACTCTACCCTAAAAACATGGAAGAACCCCTCAAAAAAACAAACAAAACATATTTGGGTCACTTCAAAATATCTTAGAAATAAAAAAAAACTATAAAATAATCAGTAGAATAGTATAGTGAAGTTTTTTGCTTATAATAAATAAATAAATAAAATAATAATATATTTATTTTTCGTTGACTTTTATAAAATCGTGGATTTTATTTATGTTGATTCCATTTTAATTTGTATTTAATACAAAGTTTTTAAAACTATTAAACGGGCTGTTAGATCTACTAGTGGTAGTTACAAAGTTACCAAAGAGATTGTATATAAAATAAATAAATAAATAATAGTAAATATAGAAACAAAAACAGATATACGTAGATGCTGTTAAGTTTATGGACTAGTAAAGATATAGAAGACAAGGATAGAAATAGCAGTGACAGTAAGAGTGAGCGAGACGCTAGGATGGCAGCAACCATGGTGGAGACTCCGCCGCCGCAGCTCATAACGACAATAGAATGGGGAATGATGGACAAAAGCAAGTTCTTTCCATTGTACACGCTGAGCAGTTTTACAGGTAATTTTCTTATTCTGTCCGTTTAGTGCAGTAGTTCGTTCTAAAGTCCGGCCGTCGAGCAGATAGAATTTCGTACAATGACCCCAAGCTACCCATCTTTATCGCTCGCGCGTAATATATTGCTGTTGCGCTCGCACACTCACTGCGGCCGCCTGTCGCACAGTCGCACAGCAATTAAAATTAAATGCGAGTGAAAATGATAGGTAGCTTAGTGTCATTGTACGAAATTCTATCTGCTCGGCGACCGAACTTTATACGTTCGTATGATAGCCGAACGGGGAAGGGGGTCGGACTGGCCGACTCGTCATCCGAAGAACGCGGGTTCGGTCCCCGCCGCCTTGACGCTGCTAAACTATTGTGGTGAGCCCACTAGTAACACAAGCTTATTTAGCCTAGTATGAGGGGCTAACAGGCTAGCTAATATTCTTGGAGAAAAAATATGTATTTACAAAAATAAAGGTACTATTATTTTAAAGTATGTACAAGCTTTGTTTAGTGTGGGACTAAAGACACAGTGTATAATGTCCAAAGATATTTATTTCTATCTTTCAAAACTGGCCACCAAAATGTTTAATCAATTAAGAGAACATGCTGATACACACGCGTTTGATAAATCCAAGATAACTTCTCAGATATATCTTTAATGTGCTGGTTTATTAATTGCATCGTGTTGTATTTTTCTTCGTTTTTATACATTGATAAGGAAAAAGGTGCAAAGGTAATTTTAAAATATTATTTTTACATTTTGTATTGTTTTTACCAAAAGGCGAAGGGTTGGGTGTTCGATTCCCACCTTTGACGATTTTTTTTTCAAGTTATTAAAAAACTTTTACCCGCGGTTTCGCCCACGTGAAATTTTGTCTGTCACAAAAAGCTTAACGCGCGCGTCTGTTTCAAAAACCGGGATAAAAACTACCCGTTCCTTCCCGGGACTCAAAACTGTCTCTATACCAAATTTCTTCAAAATGGGTTTAGTGGTTTAAGCATAAAAGCGTAAAGGTTCAACGTATTTAAGTCTGGTCGCCATCGCTGCACGCCGATCGCGTGTGATCGCGTTGGTTTGGCCAAACCTTAACAGACGGACAGAGCTACATGCTACTTTCACATTTATAATAATAAATAAATAAATATTTATTACATCAGTCGTTCTTTCTATTTCAGTACGATGCGCGCTATACCCACTTACACTTGTGAAGACACAGATCCAGGTCCAGAGGAAGAAGGAGGCTTACAGCGGTGTCCTGGACGCCATCTCCAAGATCTACAGAAGCGAGGGCTTCTCGGGGCTGTATAGGGGCTTTTGGATATCCAGTGTGAGTTTCCTAGCTTTTTTATTTTGCCCCCACTGAAATATGAACCTGGGACCTCTTGGGCTGAAAACACTGGACCACAGGGGCGGAATACAGGGTGGAAACGATAAGTGATCTCACTCGATTATTTCTAAACTATACCTACAAGACATCGAAAAACTGGTTACTGATCCTGATGAAGGTGCTTCATGAGTTCTTTCAAACGGTATCAGTAATAGGTTACAGAATTAACTGGATCTATCCGGAAATTCAATGTTTTCAGCTTCCATACATTTAGTAAAACCACATAATATTAAACTATACAATATATCCAAAAACTGGTTACTGATCACTTATCGTTCGTTTCCACCCTGTATAGACATTGTTATAATTCCTGTTAGTTCCTCCAGCTACGTTTGAACTAGCAACTTTTCGAACTCCGTTTTGGATACCGTGCATAGTTTGCCGAAAATTTTAATCATTTTGGCATACTTACTATTTACTATGCGCAGCATAATATACGCTTATGTTCGAAGTGAATTAATATAGTTTAGCGGTCGACGGTGACCTAATCGTAACCATCGAATCGGCAGTTAATTGCTTGAAATAGTATAAGTATTTTTAAAGTTGATTCGAAATCTATTATGTCCTAAAGATTTGCAATCGCTGCCTTTATGTTTGTGTATTCGTACAATTTAACCGTACAATTTCCGGGTGTTGAGAATCCGAGTTATTGAGTCACGAAAATTCATCTAAGTTTTATGAATAATATCTTTTGTTACAGTTTCAGATAATCTCCGGCGTTTTCTACATCACAACGTACGAAGGCGTTAGACATGAGCTGGGCAAATACGAATTAAGTCCGAAAGCTAAGGTAAGCAATAAACTGTAATGTAATTTACAATACTCAACATTTTATTGCTTCTATGTACTTAAAATTATTAAAATATTGCATTTTCTGCCATCTAGCGGCAATATAGTGGACCCCCGGAAATTCGAGCTTGACTAATCCGGCGCCCCCTGTAATCCGACAAGCTTTTTAATGTTGATTGTATACTGTATACATTATAATTTTCGGAAAATTGTTTTCTTTGATATGTAATTAGGCGGGCTACAAGGTACTCTTCTTCGAAAAATTCAGGATTATAGGGGGTCTTATAGGCAGTTCTCTATAATCCGACAAATTCGATAATCCGACACCATCCTGAAAAATGTTTGTCTGATTACTCTATAACTTTTTTATCTCTGGTGCATCTGTCTATGTCTCTTTAGAAATAAAATGAGTCTGTTTAATCTTTTTAAGCAGTTTTATCGAAAAATTTTGGGAGTGGAACGGAAAGGACTGTGTGAAAGGGAATCAGTGAGTGAGAGAGACAGAAAGAGGTAATTTTCTGTGATGATCGATACGTTGTTTTGGGAAAATACACTGTCAAAATACTGAAGCCTTTTCATTCCTACTTAATAAAAAACGCTATATTTTATTTCCAGTCGTTCATAGGCGGTGGCTGCGCGTCCATAGTGGGTCAGACCATCATAGTTCCCTTCGACGTGTTGAGTCAGCATCTTATGGTGCTTGGACTGGTGAGGAGCAGAGCTGGTGGCAGCAAGAATCCTGTAAGTGTTTGATTAAATATATCTGTACTATAGGTAAGGTTCTGGAGTGGAGGCCACGTATCGGTGGCCCGACGACCTCATAAAGGTAGCAGGAAGGCGCTGGATGCAGGCCGCTACCAACCGGGCGATGTGAGAATCATTAGGGGAGGCCTATGTTCAGCTGTGGACGTCCTGTGGCTGAAATGATGACGATATAAGTGGGGCAGACCATCGTAGTTCCCTTCGACGTGTTGACTGCTTATACTGGGGAGGAGTAGAGCTGGTGGCAGCAAGAATCCTGTAAGTACCATCATCATTTCAGCCACAGGACGTCCACTGCTGAACATAGGCCTTCCCCAATGGTTACCACATCGCACGGTTGGTAGCGGCCTGCATCCAGCGCCTTCCTGCTACCTTTATGAGATCATTAGAGGCAGTGAGCGGGACACATAGCTCTTAGAACTGATGGCTGTTAGAGCAGAACAGTTCCTGAGTAGCGACTAGGGGCCGGAAGACGTATTGCAAAGCCTCCCATTCGATGGATCGACGACCTGCCTGGCTATAAAGGTCATATCACACTTATCAACCCAGAAAGGGATCAACACCGTATGGCCTTTCGCGAAGGCGAAGCGTTTACATTACGGTGCGGATAAGTGCGTTTTAGTACGGAGTTTCATACAAAGAATACTGACCGCCTCGAGTTGATACAGCTACGATCCGTTTCCGAGTTGATAAGTGTGCTTCGTCCTTTATGCGCGTCGTGATAAAAGGGGGAATACTTTGTCCAACTGTGGGCGACTTTTGATTAAAACGAAGTACTGATATTAAAAATTTGAATGTGTTGTTGAGTTTTGATGGTCGACTGTATCAAATAATTATGTTCGTATTAGGCAAGATTTTCTTTGCTTTTAAGTGGATAATGTCTAGGAAATATTATTAATATTTAAAACTGTTCTCTTCTAGAAAATAAACCCCCTAGGCCTGGATCTAGACAAGCGGTTCAGTAAAACTGAGCTAGCCAGAGAAGTCTTCGTACGGGTATACAGGCTGAACGGCGTGGCTGGATACTACAGAGGATACGCGGCGTCTTTAGCCGCGTATGTGCCTAATTCAGCGCTTTGGTGGGCGCTTTACACCGCGTATCAAGGTAAGAAAAAATAACACTCATATGGGTACGAGGCGTTTTTAGCCTCGTACGTGACTAACTCAGCGCGGTGCTGGGTGCTTTACACCGCGTATCAAGGTAAACTACCGTTTTAGTAGAGTATGTTTGTTCTGAGCTAGCTAGAGAGGTCTTCGTACGGGTAAACAGGCTGAACGGAGTGGCTGGATACTACAGAGGATACGCGGCGTCTTTGGCCGCGTACGTGCCTAACTCGGCACTTTGGTGGGCGCTTTACACCGCGTATCAAGGTAAAAACAATCTGTAAATTAGTAAATGTAGTATTTTTTTTTAGCTTGTGGTATAAGAATTCAGTAAGGCTGAATGGCGTGGCGGGATACGAGGCGTCTTTAGCCTCGTGCGTGACTTACTTGGCACTTTAAGCCGCGTATCAAGGTAAACTACCGGTTTAGTAGAATACGTTTGTTCTGAGCTAGCCAGAGAATTCTTAGTACGAGTATACAGGCTGAACGGCGTGGCTGGATACTACAGAGAATACGCGGCGTCTTTGGCCGCGTACGGGCCTAACTCGGCACTTTGGTGGGCGCTTTACACCGCGTATCAAGGTAAGAAAACTAGACCACTTTTTATATGTCAGTTTTGTTTTTTACTTGTGCGAGAAGCGAATAGTGGCTGAATGGCGTGGCGGGATATTATAGACTCTACAGGGTGGAAACGATAAGTGATGTCAACCGATTATTTCTAAACTATACAAGATATCGAAAAACTGGTTACTGATCCTGAAAGTGCTTCACGAGCTCTTTCAAACGATGCTAATAATAGGTTTTAGAATAAACTGGAACTATCTGAAAATTCAATGTTTCCAGCTTCCATACATTTGGTAAAGTTACATAATTTTAAAAACTACACAAGATATCGTAAAACTGTTTACTGATCCTAAAAGTGCTTCACGAGCTCTATCCAACGGTATCAGAATAAATACAGAATAAACTGCATCTATCCTAAAATTCAATGTTTCCGTCTTCCATACATTTAGTACTATCCCAGTCATGGCATTCATCTCTTGATAATTTCAAAGCAAGTAAAGCCTAAAACTAATGTTTTTCACAAATAATTTTAAATAAGATGCAAGTTACGAGTTAATATAACCGACTTTTTAAGTTTATTAATTAACAAAAAATAAATTACACTTCTAATAATGTGTCGTCGGCATACATTAAGTACGGAAGCTGAAAACATTGAATTTTAGGATAGTTGCAGTTTATTCTGTAACCTATTATTGGTACCGTTTGAAAGAGCTTGTGAAACACTTTCAGGATCAGGAACCAGTTTTTCGATATCTTGTATAGTTTAGAAATAATCGAGTGAGATCACTTATCGTTTCCACCCTGTATAATATCCCGAGGCTAATGACGCCTCGTATCCTCTATAATATAGAATTATAGAGGATACCAGACGTCTTTAGCCTCGTACGTGACTAACTCGGCGCTTTGGTGGGTACTTTACACCGCGTATCGAGGTAAGAAAAATACGTCCAGTAACATGTCTATGATGGCCATAATCTGGGCCATGTCTAAAATGCCCCACGTCAAGTCATTAAACGTACCTACTTATTTGCACGCCCTGGTGGAAATTGATCTTTTAAATTGTTATTAGCAAAAAGTAACAAATATACAAGGGTCATTCCATAAAAATCTGTATATTTTCGACGTCATTTTGTCCGTAACTTTTTTAAGATGCTTTTGAATACTTTATTAGTGTAAATTATAGTTTATTAATTAATTATGTTATGTCTAAAAGGGCCAGTCACTTTATGCATTATTTTAGGAGAAATTATAATTTTCAATTTTTTCATACTACATTACTCCTATATGACTTCTAATAAAGTATATAACTTATAACCTTAACATTTATAGATAAGTTAATATACATTATACTTCGTCGCTGCATCCTCGAGATTTTCATATTTACCAGGTAGTCCACTTCTCATTGTACTAGGCATCGAACATTTTAGAGCATACAATACAAAAAAGTACTCGATATCCGGCGGTAGTGGGGCACGCTTACGTCACACCCCTCCAACCGTCGAGTCGTCATTCGCTTCGATAGTGCGGGCATCGTAACATCGAAATTTCTCGTTCGTGCCGCAAAAATAAAATTAAATTGGAAAAAGTGTGTGCTTCGTGTGTGTTTAAATGTGAAATGACCATAAAAGTAAACATTTCGATAAAATACACAGTTATTACGTCGTCTAGAGCGACGCGACATTTGGAGGATAATAATGGCTACCNGACTAAGAGTTGACATATTTTTGTGGAATGACCCACAAAAGCTTTATTTACACTTTTACAGATATTATTATGAAATTAAGTGCAAGTCTCACGTTATCTTTTTACCTTTCCAGATGAGCTCCTAAGAATAAGTCCGGCGTGGGTGTCACATCTAGCGATACAGTGCGCCGCCGGCACTTTGGGCGGATTCACAACCACTATACTGACAAACCCGCTCGATATCGTACGCGCGAGGCTTCAGGTGAGATTAATGTCGTCTATAGCTGGCGCTTAACCAGGGATGTTATGGATATCCGTAACCGTAACCGAAACTTTTGGATATCTGAAATAAAAAATACAGAAACCGTAACCGAAACCGGTATAATATTATTCCTATATCCGTATTAGGTAAATGGGTATATGCGCCGACACTAGCCCATGTTAATATGGGCATATAAATGGTATGGTGAAGTCAGAAAATTGATATCATTACTTTAATTTTCATACAAATCGGAATTTACAAAATTTATTTTATATGAAAATTAGATTGATGATATCTAATTTATGACTTCACCATACCATTTATATGCCCATGTTAACATGGGCTAGTGTCGGCTCATATACACATTTACCTAACACCCTGTATAACTATAGGTCGCTTAACTCAGTGCCCGAGGTATGGAAGCGTGCGAAGGGTATTTTTGTTACATCAAATATCAGCGAGAATTCAACGGGACTATTCCCACCTCTCGTCCCCACCGCTGCAACTCCTGTGTAGCCAGGATCTACAGTTTGACCGCCAATACCCAACCAGCGAAGGTCAAGTTTGTCCCGGGGGAAAGTTGAACAGACATTGGACCCGCAACGAAAATAATCAGAACATAGAAGTGAGTTCGAAGTTAAGGTTCGATTCAGCGAACTTCAGTGTGTTTAGTGCAAGTTTGCATTGAACGTCTTCGCTAGCGAGTGCGTCGAAAAATCTATGAAGATTTTAGTTCTTGAAAGTATCCGCTAGGGGCGCTGTACATACAATCCGTATCCGATAATTTAATTTTACGCAATCGCTAGCTAAGACGTTTGATGTAAACTCGCACAAAACCCCCAGATTTGTATTGTCCAATCTTATTGAACCGTCCCATTAGTAGTGACATTGACAGGGGGGCGCCACCGTCAATACCGGATCGCTGGTTCCGATTTTCGCCGTGTCAATGAGTTTGGTGGGACATTTCAGGGTAGTTTATCTATATGCTCTTTCACGTCATAATAATATGTTAATGTCACCCCTCCCGCGCCGCTCCCATTCCTCAGGCACTGACTGAGCTAAGCGCCAGAACTATCTATATATAGCCTGACCAGGAACATAAAAACCCTGGCATAGAGGCGCGTCAATTGCATTTGATAGTGCAACACTGAGTACAGTCGTACCTGTGTTAAATTAATAGGCTAACTTTATGTATCAGGATTCAGGATTACGGGCTAATTTGATATTTTCATAAATTAACGAAAAAATATTATTATAGGTAACCTGGTTTAAATAAATTAAATGAAACCATCAATCGAACTAGTAGGATTTATTTGATTATTCATTAATAATCAAATTCAGAACTTGAATATTCAACTGCAATGTCTGCTCATGAACGCTTCAAACTCGGTACTTCTTTCCCAATTCCATAAAATTTAACTTTTAGAAAGTGACAAAAAACTTTAAAATAGGTAGTTGAAACAAACCACAGCTAATTTTCATAGTGGACTGTACTATACGCATGTCAGTCAATTTGACAACCTTTATTGGAAACATTTTCAATGAAAATATTGTCCGAACCCTTGGTATTTCTCTTCGACAAATACTTTAACACATTAAAATATTTTGATTAACTTTTGTGTAAAAACTGCAAGGATTCTGGGGGTTTTAAGAGTTGGGGTGAACAGCAGCACTACTTAAGTTGCCGATATAAACAGAAAACCAGGAATAATTGAAAAATTGTGGTCGTGGTAATGTAAAATATCATAAGGGGTGTCAATTTTCGTTGAATTTCATAATTTATTGTGTAAGTTAAAAAATAATTGAGATAGATTTTTTCCCTTATTTTTCCTAAAGTAGTCATGACTATGTCCATCCTGTGGCGTCGGCTTATCCTTGAATTTTGAGACACGTTGTATACATAGTTGGTCAGGGAATTTTGAAAAAATTGTCAGGGAAAGTCAGGGAAAAGTCAGGGAATTTTTTCGAACATTTGCAGTGGACACCCTGTTCATATATTTTCATATATACAGTGTGAGTCACGTTAAAGTGTACATACACTTTAACGTGACTCACACTGTATATAAAAGAAAGTCGTGTTAGTTACTCCACTTATAAGTCAAGAACGGCTGAACCGATTTAGCTGAAAATTGTCAGGGAGGTAGTTTAGAGCCAGGAGAAGGACATAGGATACTTCTTATCCCGTTCGAAATTAAAAAAAAAACTGCTTATTTATTGCCATTAAGGCGGAACAGAGTTCGCCGGGTCAGCTAGTTTTAAATAAATACCTTAGGAAATTCGATTTTTTCGAGTTATTTAAAATATATCCTTTTTACTCTCCAGGTGGAAGGCGTAAGCACGATGCGGCAAGTATTCCGCGACCTATGGCAGGAGGAGGGGCTAATGGGGCTTTACCTCAAGGGGCTATCGGCGCGGCTGGTCCAGTCTGCCTGCTTCTCCTTCAGTATAATACTTGGTTATGAGAGTATTAAGCGCGTGGCTGTTAGCGATGAATTCCGCGGCCGCGTGCGCTGGTGATGCAATATACGTGACGCAACTACCTGTTTTGTTTTTATTGTACTACCCCCAGAATCCTAGAGTTAACTCAAGTAGCTTAATGAAGCGTGGCTCGCAAGTGTCTTGAATTACTCGTGGCCCCTAAGTGTCTTGTTCATGGCCCCCGAGTGTCTAGTTTGTGGTCCCTAAGTGCCTTGAGCTCGTGGCCCCCAAGTGACTTTAATGGCTTGTGGCCCCCTCGCGTTAGTGGTGCCTCGTACTAGAGGGGCTACTGAAAGAAAGAAACTAAGAAAGAAAATGACTCGTGGCCTCCAAGTGTCTAAATAAGGCAAGGCCTTGTTGCCCCAAGTAGCTAAGGCGAATCGTGGCCCCCTAGTGTCTAAACGATACGTTGCCCACAAAATGACCCGTGGCTCTCGTGTATCCTTCTGGCCCCCAAGTATGTTAATTAATTAGTGGCCCATGTGTTTTTAGTTTGTGGCCCTCAAATATCTAAATGACCCATAGTTTCCATATCGTGGCCCCCAAGTATCTGGAGCCACTGGGGCTCTCCCTCGAGGGGCTATCGGCTGGTCCAGTCTGCCCGCTTCTCCTTCAGTATAATACTTTGTTACGAGAGTATTAAGCGCGTGGCTGTTAGCGATGAATTCCGCGGCCGCGTGCGCTGGTGATGCAATATACGGGACGCAACTAGCTGTAGTTTTATTCTACTACCTTCAGTCACCTTAGTAGCTAACGTGAGGCGTGGCCCTTAGTGTCTAATTCATGCAAAAATACTCGTGAGCCCCCCAAGTGTTTTGTGGCCCCGAGTATCTGAGCTAAGACGAAGCGCGGCCCCCAACTGCCCCCAAGTAACTTACACAAGCCCCCGAGTGTCTCAAATTACTTGTGGCCACCCTACTGTCTTAAATTACTCCTGGCCCCCAAGTCTTAAATGAATCGGGGCCCCTAAGTGTCTAGAATTTTGGCCCCCAATAGGCAAGTCAATAAAGATTAAAAAAGTTCCACCAAGAAATTCCGAAGAGATCGAAGCTATTTGTAAACAAAGAAGGTACTTAGGTAAGTAGTAATTATAACATGTTATTACAAACGATAACACTCATCGCCTACTATGCACATTGCACACGCGTTATGAGTCACAGTTCAAATGTAGTATGTTTTGATTAACCATCGTAGCTAGAATGAGTGGGCTTGCTTCTTTCAATCGAGTTATTAACTGCGCGACGTCACATCGACGCCACGCTCTGGTACGGGCACAGATATGGATTAGAGGGTACGGGCATGAATCTGATGTTGACGTTACCTGTCAGGCTGTCATGACTGCAATCGGCATAACTGACTTCTATTGTCCAGTGTGCTAACTGTGATGAGACGCGTGTTGGAGTTTAGAGTTCGATTGCCAGGTGGATCAACAACACTGACCGAGTTATTTGAGTCATCAGCTGATATATCTACCTACCCTCACCATAGTAAGTAGGTGAAAGAAGAATGAATGACCGGACGTATGATTAATTCTGTTTTATTTATTTCATTTATGATTAATAAATACTATGATACTACATACGATAGCAAGGCGACTGCAGCATCGATAAAATCATGATGTTTATTGTTAAACTGTGATCGTGTAACTGATTTGCATACATATTTATAAAGAACAGCTTGAATCAGCCGCATGATTCATGATCAGATGGCTTTATTAGTCGCCAATACGCCATGGACGTCTGGTAAAATTATCTATTACCTACTTCTATACAAAGCTGAAGGGTTTATTTGTTAGCTTGAACGCGTTAATCTCAGGAACTAGGTACTGGTCCGATTTGACAAAATATTGTTGTGTTGGATAGCTCATTTTCGAGAAAAGCTTTAGGCTGTATAACATCTGCACTCTACAGTCTCAATAGGGGCGGAGCAGTAAGTACCTACTTCTTACCTAAAAAAAATGTTACAAAAAACGAGAAACATTATTCAAACTATTTTCACACGTACCTACAAACACACACGGGCACAGTTGAACCACAGTCTACTGTGGTTGAACCACAGTAATATATCTACTGTGGTTGAACTGCCTTTGACTGTATTTTGAAAATTCTCTTATTTCCGTCAATATGCAAAATGGACGCGCTCGAAGCCGTTAAAACAAGACGGAGGTTATGTCAAGTTCATACTGATAATAATAGCAGAGATCGCACCATTAAAGGATGATGGGCACAAATGTATGGAAAGTGGTACCCGCTCCAATAGCCATAACCAATATATATTTTAAAAGGCCTTTAGATGTAGGAAAATGTCTGCTATGGGGCCAGTTCTAATTCACGTTTTGAAAGCAGTAATTCCACTAAGTATTATAATGAAAGTATAACACAATCATCCATGTATACGAGTATGTATTATGACTACAATCTATTAAATATTAATATAACCAAAAGAAGCATTGAAAAGGAAAGGATTATACCTACGATGAACTACCCAAGCTATTAGCCCTTTATTCGCTTTCATCATCATCATCATGATCATTTTAGTCATAGGACGTCCAGTTGAACATAGGCCTCCCCCAATGATTTCCACAATGGCCGGTTGGTGGCGGCCTGCATCCAGCGCCTTCCCGCTACCTTTATGATTAATTTATGGTCGTCGGTCCATCTTGTGGGTGGACTTATTGGGTCTTGTGGGTTTATTCGCTTTAGCAACTCATAATAAAACCCTTAAGAAGTAATAAAACTTTAACCCCTTTATTAATAAAAGTTACACCCTAGTTGAACTCTGGCTTAAATTGTCATTTGGTATGGAAATGTCATTTTAATCCAAGGTTCTTCCTAGGTGTAACTTTTTATTAATAAGGGGGTAGTACTTCTTTAAATAAAAATATTTATTTCACAATTATCCCCGTCAATAATTATAGAGTTAAGGAAGGATGCTGGAGCAGTAAACCCTCCTGCCTCGCATAACCTAAGTACCATACGATGGACACGTATGATACTTCTTCTTCTTCTTCCTCGGTCCCTCACTGATGAGGATCGCGACCACAGATAGTGTTCCTCCACAGACTGAGGCCATAAGTGTGGACCGCACGATGCAAACTCCCGCCCACCGTCTTCCTCACCGCGTCCGACCATCTCGTCGGTGCCCTGCCCCGAGCGCGTCCTCCTTCATACTGTATGATACTTAGGTTACTGTTGGAAAGTATGTATATCAAAATAGTAATAGTAATTAAAAAAATAAAAATAAAAGACAGTCGTAAGTCAGCAACTGACTCGTTTTACTTAAAGGTTATGGGCCCAGACCCATTTTAAGTGAAAAAATAGTTTTATTGTAGTATTTTTCGTGTTGAGTCAGTTAAAATGAGTTCCAGTTATCTCGCTAACGTGCCAAAGTTAAAAGGTCGCGAAAATTTCGACGATTGGGCGTTCGCAGTGGAGAACTTGCTAGTTCTGGAGGGTGCAGAGAAGTACCTAAAGCAAGAAGGAACGGGTGCAGTCGCAGAAGCGGCAGATGCAAAGACTCGAGCAAAAATGATTTTGACGATTGATNGTCCTTTGATTAGCCTCAAGTTTTGGCCGAACATCGTCCTCGTAAATTGATTGATAGCAATAAGTGGCCGTCTGGCCAGCGTGGGGAGTGTAGCCCATAGAGAAAAGTAATACATAGGGTGTAGCCAATGCTCCATTGGATTGTTTTCCTGTGAAGACATGATGATGATTAGGTTTAAGTATAAGAGAAGGGGAGAGCATTATACAGACGGCTATTGGCAAAACTCAATGTTATTCTTCTTTATTGAGGGTCATACACCACCTTAAATGTGTCAGTGTCGGACTGATCGAACCGAGATCCGAGGAACGCGGGTTCGAAACCCTGCCCATAGAGCTTTTTTGCATTATATATACATACATAGTTAATTACCTTTATAATAAGTAGGTATTAGAAGATATAGATTACTGGAAGATATGTATCACGCATAACGACGAACATGACACACGAAGGAAACACATATTTTCTTATTTATTCATTAGTTACTCGCCATTGCGTGTTAACGTAATAAACTTCCTGTGTTAGATCTAAGGTTAATTTTATGCAATATACAGATTGGTGGATTTTAAAACGCGTGCATTTTATTCAGAGGTCAATGCGTAATTAATACTAGGATATACCTAGGCTCTAAGAATTTAGCGTGGGAGATATGGGATGAGAGCTGCAAAATAATCTATACTAATATTTTTAATTTATAAAGTTGAAGAGTTTGTTTACTTGAACGCGCTAATCTCAGGAACTAGCTAACTACTGGTCCGATTTGAAAAATTATTTCAGTGTTAGATAGCCCATTTATTGAGGAAGCCTATAGGCTATATACCATCACGCTAGGTGCAACAGGAGCAGAGCAACAATGAAAAATGTTGCGAAAAGTGGTTTTCACCATTTCACTCACGCGTACGAAGTCGCAGGCACAGCTAGTAGTCAAATATGTATAGGATACGTAATAATTTGTACTTTCAGTTGAACTGAAAATACAGCTGAAGTTTTTTTTAACGTTATAAGTAGGTGTTCAGTGTGCCTACCATGAGTTTACGTTAGGTGTGCTCGCTAGCGACTGCGTAAAAAAATGACATTTAAATGTATTATGACATATTGTGCAGCGCCCCTAGTGGCTACTTTCAAGAAATAAGATCTTCATAGAATTTTTTGACGTATTCGCTAGCGAGCTCACCTAACGTAAACTCATGGTAGGCACACTGGTGACAGAAAGGATCTAGATAGGAAATCAAAACAACAATAAGTATTTGCACTGGTTTATTATATCTTTTAAAACTTACAAAAGAACTAAATACCCGTGATACTATTCGAATCACATTAATACGTCGTATATTGTATAATATACGGTCAATTGGCAAGAGAAACCAATCGGTTGTGATGGACACTACTTCATAATAATATTACAATCAATCGTCAAATCTACATACAAATAAAAAGTAGGTACATAATACTCATTTTCATCGAAAAAGTACATGTCGGGCGTTCAACATCATCAAAAACATCTTTTACAAACATCAGCAAAATTGCTTGACTACTTACAGCTCCGTCTTGACCTTAATCACGATATTTCGGCATTTTAACTAGGGTAGACAAGAGGTCTCAAGTGTCCCTTTGGGACTACCTTCATTTACATATCTTTAAGTGACATTTAGAAGCGCTCCTTAGCTTATCTTCAGCTAGCCTACCCCCCTAGACAAGTGGCACTTTTGATCCAATTGAAAATCGATACCGTCAAAACTCCATACAAAAAAGGGCTTTCGAACAAAAATCCAACCAAAAATCTTTCGACTGGTTTGCGATTTTAAAGTGCACTTTGTCTAGACCCACTGGGAGGTTTTTGCACCCCTTACAATCAGGGTCCTCTCTACACTCCTGTATCAGCAGGACGGAGATTTGAAACGATCCTTCATTCCAAAGAGCCTTGAATTATTTCTGTATCATCTTAAGGATCGAGTTGCAAACACGTGTTGGTTGAGTCATTATTATTGTCTACAATAAAATACCTCAGACTGGTGCATCAAAGCAGTCGGCTTATCATACAACGTTTCCATACAATTGAACATACAAGCACACAGTTTAATTTACGGCTTTGTTCTTGATTTTTGGAGGAATAAATATCCTCAATTCCATTTCAACGATTAGCAAGTATAACCATGTAATCTAGCTATATTAAAGCGAGTCGACTTAAAGAATTAAATGTGGACATAAATTAAGATTTGCATTAGATGAGCTATTAATTACCAAAAAAATCGTACTAATATACGATTCATTTTAATTTACAAATGTTTTCAAGGCCCAATGTTAGGTGCGAGTAAACACGATAATTTGTTGAAAGCCATCAGTTGGTGCTAAAAATTACACCGTCTTGTATCAAAGGTGTATGCTTTTTATAATATGTGTCTGGTTTTTGCGTTTAATACCGATGTCCCCCACTATTTGTCCACCACTGGTGGACATCGAGAAAAAAAGTTGCAATGTCCACCAGTGGGGGACAGCGCTACTGAAATCTTCCCGTTGGGGGGCCCTACTGGTGGACACTGAGAAGAAATGAGTTGCTCTGTCCCTCAGTGGTGGACATCGAAACCAAAAAAGTTCCAATGTCCCCCACTATTTGTTTTGTTTTCGTGATTATTAAAAAATAAACATTTTTAATTGACCTTCGCGTTGATATTAATAGTGTAAGGTAGGTAGCTTCCTATTTGTACTATTCCGGTAAAGGGCTTTATTCCGGTCTGATTGCCAATTCCAAAGATGCATTACAAATAAATCAGTTCACAAAATTCGTATAAATAGCTCGTTTTCAAGGCGTATAAGCTTTGTTCGGTTTCATTCTTAAACAACAGGAAGAAAGGAATAAACACTATAAAAATCAAAATACTATAGATATTGTGTCGAGTAAGGTACGCAGTGTGTTTTTATACTCTTAATTTTTAATGAACAAGTTCCCAATTTAGGTAGTTGACTTGATACCAGTGACCAACATTTCCAAGGCAACTTACTTGGAAAAACACTTTATTCCAGTTCTAAAAACCGGGTTATTGTACTTTGATGTAAGTTCCAATTAAAGTAGCTTTGAAATAAATAATTAATCATAGTCCAGTCAATGAATGCCTTAACGACGGTGTAGAGAGAAATCCGTGGAACACAATTTCTGACCTCGGGACTTTATTTAGCCTAGTTAGGTGGTGAACATAGCAAAAGTCCCCGCCCTTAGCTCTTGAGCCGGCAGGGAGAGGGGGGTTTAAAGGTACCACTTTTCGGTTTTTCGCTTAATCCTCGGAAACTATGCGTCCTAGTGACATGACTACTATGAACCAAAAAAAGCTTATTCAATTTGCTACAGGTGAGACCGTCAAGTTTTTCTATATCTTGTATAGTTTTTGCGGCATCTGCTCTAGAAGGTCTGTAAAATTGGAAATTTAATTTTTGTCTTACATGTTCCTATCAGGAGAAAATCGACTAAATCAACATTGAGCAAACACTATAGACATGCGGGAGCATGTTAAGCCTAGTTCCAGGGAGGGGACTGCACCGTGCGTATATTTATACGAACCAATTGGAGCCACTTTTGACTCCTCATCATTCAAAAACTACTGTGCATTAACTCTTCAAATTTGGCTCATGTATTGAGACTTGCAAGATATACATCAGCTTTAAATTTCATAAATATACCTCAAACGGTTATTTAGGTATTGACGTTCAAAAATCGACATTTAGAACACTAAAATCTATCTATCACCTGTGAAATGTTAAAATTTACTGGTTTTTTATTTGTTCCTTTGTATTTACATAACTACCTTTCTGGATGCCAAATTTGAACCTTCGAGGTCATCTGGAAGTGGTTAGAATTTGGTCTATAGGTCAGACATGTAGATTTTTGGACGTCAATATCTAAAGAACCGTTTGAGGCATATTTATGAAATTTGAAACTGATGTATATCTTGTAAGTCTCAACACATGAGCCAAATTTGAAGTGTTAATGCACAGTAGTTTTTGAATGATGAGGAGTCAAAAGTGGCTCTAATTGGTTCGTCTAAATATACGCACGGTGCAGTCCCCTCCATGGAACTAGGCTTAACATGCTCCCGCATGTCTATAGTGTTTGCTCAATGTTGATTTAGTCGATTTTCTCCTGAAAGGAACATGTAAGACAACAATAAAATTTCCAATTTTACAGACCTTCTAGAGCAGATGCCGCAAAAACTATACAAGATATAGAAAAACTTGACGGTCTCACCTGTAGCAAATTGAATAAGCTTTTTTTGGTTCATAGTAGTCATGTCACTAGGACGCATAGTTTCCGAGGATTAAGCGAAAAACCGAAAAGTGGCACCTTTAAACCCCCCTCTCCCCGCCGGCTCAAGGGCTAAGGGCGGGGACTTTTGCTATGTTCACCTCCTAACTAGTCTAAATAAAGTCCTGAAGTCAGAAATTGTGTTCTACAGTTTTCCATCTATAATGCTTTATTGACTGGACTATCAGTTGAGTTGGTGAGCTAGTAACGTCATAGATTTCCTTTTATGTCAACTGGATAGCGGTGTAAATAGCAACTATCTTATAATAAGTAGGACCAAAATTTAACAAGGAATATGCTGACAGAACTTATAACTAGCACAAAGTAGATAGTTGAAAGAAGACATTGGATTTCATTACAGAGTTTGTTCAAACTTAGTTTTAATAACTGTGAAAATATCATTAACAAATCGATCAGTAGACATCATTACAGTGACGTTGTATTAATTACTGTTTTTGTTTCAAAGATTTGAAAGTTATTAAAACTAGATTTATTTCCCAAACTTTGATATTATGAGCAATTCAAAACAAATCGCGACGTCACAAACCGATATTTCCATACTTGTTTTCAAGGATAACAATAGAGAAACACACGTTTTGACAAATCGTAAAAAGTATTTTATTGTAATTTTCAACACATTAGGTCCCTTTCCCAAGACAATCCAGTTTAGCGGGATTCGGTAATGTAAATTCGAACGTATCGGTTTTTTGCGGGACACTGCAAACTGGACGCTCACTACGCACACAATATTACAACACGTTTAAAACTAAAAGTTATCCTGCAAAAAAACGGATTGCCTCCATGGGAAAGAGCCCTAAATAATACCAATGTTCAAAACATTATTCATACGGTTCGGTAGTTCATTTTGATAGCAAATTGCTCACATTAAACAGGAAATATTAAACTTGATGGGAATTCTAACTGATAAACAGCTGAGCAATAAAAGTAAACTTTCCTCTTTAAAATAAAGTCCTTCCATCCACTAAAGCGCTTATGATCTTCAAACGGCTGAACAATCTTCATAAGCAATAGCTAAGACTAACGTTCACCCGACACCCGTATTCACAAACATTACTATGAGGTCTCACAGTGCGCGTGGACGCACAGGGTGACACAAACCAATCACCGAGCTCTATTCAACGCTGTGCGTTCCATTTGCTGCTTCACTTAAAGCAAGCATCGTTTGTGAATACGGGCGTAAGAACCATATTTTAATTAAAACAATAAAACCGCATCAAAATAGGATCATTCGTTTAGGATACTTCAAACTTATAAGATAGACTCCCCGCAGAAAACAGATTTTTTGTCAGCCTATAGTTTAGTCGGGCTGTTAATCAGTACGAACATGTATGACAGTGCGCAAATTACACCGATTTGATCGGCTGATTCTTTATCTAGGTCTGCTCCAGGGAACTATTTTAGGACCACTAATATTTCTAATTGATCTATTTATCTACAGGGCTGAGCAATTCCTCAAAGGTTGAAAAACACTGCTTTATACAAATTAGAAGCCGACTAAAAGTCTGTAGTCTACGTAAAATCTTAACTAAAGGAGGTTAAAAATAGTTCACAGTGTTTACCCCACTTCTATTGTTTGTATTTGGTAGGAAAAGTATCCATAGCAACAGCATTGGTGTTTGTGTTACGTTTGTGAACGACCTATTTTATGTTATCACTAGCCAGGCTTAGAGTTAACAACTTAACGCAGTTAAGTTGTTAACACTTATGATGGGTTACTTATTTGATAATTCGTTTAAAATTTCGCGTGATGACCCCGTTTTTGTTTGGTTATTTCGAACTTGCTTTTTACTGGGAATTCGTCCGCTTAATTTTGTCTGTGAAAAGAAGCGTCAAACTGTACTTTTTAGTCTTTTTATGAGAAAATTCACAAATATTACCTCTATTTTTCTATATCTACATTTGGGCGACGAAATCCCAAAATTCATGAAAATTGATCCAGCAATTTAGGCGTGTAAACGCAACAAACAGAATTTAAAGCCATTTTCGCATTATTAGTAAAGAACTAAAGATCTTGCGATGATGTTACATAAGTATAATAGTTAAAATATGTAATAAGCACATGGCTGTGAAGAAACGAGCATTATACATTGAAATACATGAAAACGTTGCATATTTCAAATTCTCTCTAGACGGATGGCCTTCGCACTAAAAAACAAATAAACAGCAGTTATGTTTTGAAGCCACGATAGCCGAACGGTGAAGTCAGTCTAGCCGACTCGTGATCCGAGGATCGCGGGTTCGATCCCGCCGCCGCTCGACTATTGTGGTGAACCCACTCGTAACACAAGCATAATATTTAGCTTACCCCAAGGGGTTCACGGAATTATTTAAAATAAAAAAATGTACAAAGGGACATCAATATAAATCTTGGGCTACACGCACGCGGAACGCGGATTGGCTGCGGGCAATACACAATTCAAAATCTTTGGGCAACATCAGCGTATTTTACACGCACGCGGGCCAGATCCGCACGCGTGCCCGAAATCCTCACGAAAGGAAAAGGCACATCTATGACTGAAATTGAGTAGTGTCTTCGTTCTTTACTATGCAGTTTAGTTTTGTAATTAAGATGGATGTAGTTACGTTTTAATATTAAATTCGGACCAATCACAGTATCAATCTATTTTAGTGAAGGCATACTCGAGTGTATGTCGGAGAACGGTGAAACATCTTTCGTAAGCCGACAAGGTGTTTTGCAACTACGGAATCCATATTCCGCTCAATACCTAATAGAATCCAAATAAATCATTAGATTTACCACAGATCTATATCTGTGAGATTTACCCACATTAGTGGGTGAAATAGAGGGCAAAAGTTTGTATGGCCCATACAATATGGGAAAAAAATACTAGAAACCCGCGACTTCGTACGCGTGGATCCCGTTTTACCCCTTAGGGATGGAGTTTCGTAAAATCCGTTCTTAGCGGATATGCCCATTGTTATAGGTAGTTTCTGAGATTTCTTGATTAATCAGTGAGTGGTATTTCGCTTTTATTTAAATTTAGATGAGTTTTTTAAGAAAAGATAAGTTTTATAGCTCTCGGAAAATGACACAAGGTATTTTGTGCGGTGACAAACCGACATCCGGGAAAAGTCGCGGGTAAAACCTAAACTAAACAATACTTATTTAGACAGATTTGTTTATACCTACTCTAGACATCCGATAAGAATTTGCAAATTCATTTATCTCCGCGATAAAAATGGCATGACAGGCCTTTATCACTGATGCGTTCCACACGTTCGAAATAAGCCCATTCTGGCTTAATCAAAATTATTTCGAGATTGATTGAGTAATAAACAAGTGTCAATGAACGGGGAATAGACGGCAGGTGTGCACATCTTTTGTTTTCTTGTCAAACAAAGCATAATACACGGCTAGTCAAAGGTATCCCCCAAGGAAGTACGATCGGTCCTGCGCTGGCCGCATCTAGGCGCATACCGCGACCTTCATCAGATCGTCAGTCCAATGATTGGGAGGAGGCCTACACTACACTACGTCTTCCGGACCGGGGTCATCACTAGAGAACTTTTATGCAAGAATATTTCCCGCTCGCTAACATTTAATTTAAGATTGGCATTCTGCGAGTTCTCTTAATTTCTTCAAACCCGTAGTGAAATCATAGCCAGCAACATCGCTCGTTAATTTGTAGAGCCTTCTTATGAAGCCCCATAGTAAGAAAAATAATATTTGAAAAATGTGACGACCGAAATTGGCGCCCAACACGTTAAGATAAAAATGGTCTGATGTGTGACGTAGTAATTAAATCATACCTAATTATGTAAATTATCTACTTATCGGTCATTAACACTACAACTACAATTTATTTCTATTGCACAACTGGATATCTAATTAATTACAGTGATAAGGAGTAAGGACGTTTGAAAATGCCATTTTTAGAGCAGTATCCCTGTCATCCATTAGGGTGGAGAATCGAATAGCAATTCTTAGCAAAAATGGACACAGATTCACAGCAAACATATGCAAAAAATGTACAGAATTATCGTCCTAATGAACAATACATTAATTTATAATCAGCTTCGAAAACCAGTTTTTAATTATAACACCAAGCTATGCCAATTAGTTTTAAATATCTAAACATTTATTGAAAATACAATGTTCACCTTACATATTTTAATATTGCAATATAAAATTTACATTTACAAATAGAAATCACATTTAACATAGCCAAATGTTTACTATATTAATAAACTAACGATACAATAGATATATTATTATATTACGATCCACATTAAAATATACATATTGCTTTATAAGCGTTTGAAGAAATGAGATCATTTCAAATTACGCGGATTGCAATTGTAAACCAATTTGTAACGGAAGAGTTTTCTTTAAAAATGATCAATTTACAAATTGACAAACTTTTTTTCGTCTACCAATTAAGGCCCAAAACACAATGAAACTTTAACGTAACTGCTGTTTTGTGTTAAAGTCCGGTCACCAAGCACGTAGAATTTCGTCCATTGCGACGGGCAGCCGCAGTGTGTGAGCGCGACAGCAATATAATTACACGCGACGCGAGCGAGAAGGATGGGTAGCTTGGGGTCATGGGACGAAATTCTACGTGCTCGGCGACTGGACTTTACACCAATATACCCTGTGTTTTAGGCCTAAAATTTAATCAACATTACCCATTCAATACAACATCTATAGATCATTCTGAGGTGTTTATAGGTTTTTGAGATATTTATCAGTTAAAATCAACAAAGTATTAATATATTAGAGTATCTTTCAAAGAATCAGGACCTGACTGAAATCACTGAGATAAGAGTTTTATGTCCGTTTTCACCATCAATCCATTTTTAAGTGACCTCTATGAAAACAAAATGCCTGTTAAGTGTTACCATAGGTGAAAACGGGCATTAGATTCTTAAATTTTGTACACAACTAGGAAATAAGTTTGTAAGATAGTTTTTTTTTTGTAAAAACTGATCAACAATACCACTTGTCGATAAGTCAATAACCTTCAAAGCCAAACTGTAACTATGTACTGTTAACTCCTATATTAATACTTTGTTGATTAAACTTTTAAGTTATTTATACTTTAACTTTAACCAGTAAGGTTAATTAATAGTTTATAAGAGTATTATTTGATTGTTCACAAAATATTTTTGTATGAATTCCTTTGTATAAAATTTAAAATTTGTAACGTACAATAATTGAGTTGATAAACTATGCGATAAAATTTGAAACACATTTATTAGGTACTTTACTTTTGTCATACAAAAATAAATAAAATACGGTGTCACCTTTCATAAAATCTAAAGCGTATAAAAGCTTCTAACTCACAGTAGCTGCGAGACCATGAAGAATATGAGCATAAACTGCACGATTTGTACCACATCACTGTAAACTTGTCATCTCGAATGTTCCTTAGCGGCAGCGGTCAACGCCTGCCCCATCAACACTCTATCACCAGTAGCGAACTCAAACTTAAAGTCTCTTGGAGCCTCAAAAAGTAGTATGATTGTACTACCCATGTTAAATTGACCGAATAACTCTCCTTTCTTCAAATTCACTTGACCAAGCTCGATTTCATCAACTCGGTTCCGTTTTCCTTTTGTATTTGTTTGCAACTGAGGATCGCTGTAAATCTCGATTGAGCCTACATTCGTAGCTCCAACTGCAGTCATGCTGAAGAAGCCGTGCTTCCATTCTCCTACGTATACAGCTCGTTCGTTCATCGTAAACAGGCCTGGTATGAGCTTTGCCATCCAAGGGTTTACGGATAATAATTTACCAGCGAAGTGACGTCTGAACGTAGACGTCCAGTCACATGGTGAGTGGAATCTATGGTAATCGCCAGGTGCAAGGTAAATGATGCATTGGTGAAGTATATTTTCTTTGTTTGTGAGTAAAGAGTCGTAGTAGCTCGTCCCTTTGTTTTTGGACCATTTATTGTCGCCTAAAAACTCTTCTAAGCTGTATGTAACACCTTTAACTTGCTCTATCTTGTCAGTATCGGCTGGACCACAGTTCAGGACGACTCCATCGCAAGGAGACACGCACGGAGCAGGTGCTATGTACCTCACTCCGTCTCTTAGTGGTCTCGTGAAGAAGGCAGAGAGAGATTTGTAGTATGTCAAGTCAGGGACGGCTGCCTCGTTCAAATTCACGTTGAACATCCTAGCGTACGTACCGTAGACCAGATTTCGGAGCGAAATCGGCAGCTCGCACGCCGCCAGACGGCCCCATAGACGGCTTGTGACTCTAAAGGGGAACATCTCGTAAAAACGGATCTCCACTTTCGACACTTCATAATTAATACTAGCACGGATATAACACCAACCCACGTACATCACACTGCCTAAAGGCACCCAACGGGTAATTATCGCGCGCAAATTCATCCATTTCGTCTTTTGAATCTGCGTTGCAGTCTTTGTCTGCGACTGGTGTTGATGAATAGTAGAAGTCTGACGGAACGGCCGATGGGGACGTAACCGCTGCTTGAACAGCGGATTTATTACTGGAAGGCAGCTCCGAATACGCGTCGGAGGGAACATTTCGCACGGATCGACCGCCTTCCGTCGCGTTTAAAAATAATTTGTTTATTTCCACAAATTAGTACGCGGAACAAGGCGAGCGAAACGGCAGAAAAAATGCGAGTGCGTTCCGAAGCGGGGCAAAACAAATACTGTCGGTGATATCAGACAAATCACGAGATAGTGTCGCAGTCAATGGAAGTTTATGAGGAACCGTTGATAAAACAAACTTATCTTTCTCGTAGACGCGTGAGCAAAATAACTGCTACATGTTCTCATTACACTGCAAGATAACGTGGTGAGATTAGGATTAGATAAAATAAAGTAAAATGGTATTTGAACGTGTTTTTCTGGTGTCAAAAAACCAATTGTCAATGTCACAAAATGGTCGTTTAAAAACCAGAGCCCCGATTACGGTAACTTTTAACGTCTACAATCCAGACGCGTTTCTGATTCTGCAATACGATTGCACAATCAGAAACGCGTCTGGATTGTAGACGTTATAAAAGTTACCGTAATCGGGGCTCTGTATGAACCAAGTTTTACATTTTTGTTGTAAGCCTCAAATATTAAATTAATACTTGATAATGATATTGTTTGTGAATGTTACCAATTTCCTCCATTTTTAATTAAATAACCATGTCGAGAACAAAGCCAAAAATTCTTATTTTATAAAAAATAATTAGTGATCTAAAACAAGTATTCGAACGTAACTGTAGTGCTGTGCCTGTGTATGGATTTTTTACAAATTACCGGTTTTCTATTAATATTATTCCTTTTACTCGCCTCGTTTAAATGTTTCACCAATGTAATTTGATAATTTGGTAATGGCATTTGATAAACATTCACTACTTATAATAATTGTTCACTTACATAACAAAATTAGCCTTCCACGTTTATATTAATCGATAGATCGATTACATAAAAGCGATTTTTACGGTACCAGAACATCTCTGGCATGCTTTAAAAAAATAAAATTTGACAGCTAGTCTACGACGACGATGGCCGAATTTGTCGTCTGTCTCGTACTGTCCGGAGTATGACATGTAGCGTTGTTGACATTTTTGCCGATATATTTAGTTTTTTCCTTTCGTTATTTTATTTTCCCGCGTTCATTTTGCCCCCATATGTCTACTAATTACAATGGAGCTGATAAAGTGCCAAAAAATACGTCGAAAAGCCGGAGGAGCCTCAAACGTATATTCTCTGATTCTGATGAGGAAATCAAGAAGATTGGCGGCTTTCGGGGCTTCGACAAGCAGCCAAAAGTGTTGCTGGAGCGTTACGACATATCTCCATACCTAAATGGTAAAAGTAAACTGTCTTTAAAGACGGATTTTGCCTCTGTTTACTTGACCGAGGATCCGCTCAAAGTTAATAAGTTATTGAATGAATGCGCTGTTATACTTCAGAGGCAAAACTTGCCTGAGGTGAAGGAGACTGTTCTCAACAGGTCTCCAAGGTCCGACGTGTCTATAAGCGAGCTGGACGAAAGTATGGCCAGCTTGAAATGTAAAATATGTGATAAAGTATACGCTAGTGAGAAGAAACTACTGAACCACCAGGAGAATAAGCATATGATAGTATACAAGCCTGAGCCTAAGCCACATAAACGTGTATCGTTCTCCGATCATATTGTAGTGCACGAGGTTCAAGAGTACCACAAATGCAGGAAATGCACTAAAATATTCAAAGATTACAAGTCTCTGAAGAGCCATATGAAACAAAGTCACAAGAAACGCAAATGTTACATCTGCCATTACTGCAACAAGAACTTTATTGACCGAATGTTCTTCAAAGTCCATATTAAACTTCACTGCGACATCTGTGGTTTGTTATGTAGAAATAAGTCAAGCTACTTAGCCCACAGACGTAACGTATGCAGAGCGTTGAAACTACATAAATGCAAGACCTGCGACTTGTCATTCTATAGATTTATGGATCTGAAAGATCACAGCTACGATCATATGAGCACATATTTCATCTGTGATATCTGTAAAGATCAATTTCCAACTAAGTGTGCAGTGTCTCATCACATTTCGTTCTTGCATTCCAAGAATCGTCCAACATCATTGTACGGAATGCGTAACTTAGGCAGTGATAGACTATATCTGTGCAATTTCTGCGATGAGAGCTCAGTGGATAAAGATATTATAGAAAGTCATGTGCAAACGCTACCGGATTTGACAAACCGAGCCATGACTGGGTATAAAGACTTCTACTTCTGTGACCAATGCTTGAAAAAGTTTGGGACAGAGCAGGACATGTTGCAACACAAATGGACGCATTTCTTGAAAACAAGTGACAATTCACAAGAGCGGCCACTTGTATCTATTTTATCCAAGAAAAAGGATGTTAAAAAGAACCCTTTTAATTTTAACATTAACGACAAAATTCCAGAACATATGTTGCCTACTGTTGTATTAGAAAGAGTTGATTTGGGAAGTATAAAGAAACAAGCTGCTAATAATGCAAAAGTCAATAATAATGCAAAAGTTAATGATAATGCAAAAGTCAATAGTAATGCAAAAGTCAATAGTAATGCAAATGTCAATGGTGGAAAGAAAACTATTAGAAAGACTTTGCTCTCCAAACATCAGTGTCAGGTACGTAAAATGATTTACAAATTTTTTATGTAACATGCACATAAAGGTAATCGATGTAGTAAATGCTACATCGAGTAGTGTAAGTGACTGTACTAGTTTGTAATTTATGTAAAAAATAATTAATCTTAAAATTTTAAATTTTCAGCTGTGTGGCAAATACTATTCTTCAAATTACTGCCTGAACCGCCACATTGAAACGCAACATATAGACTATGAAAACCTCAGATGCAGAGTCTGCGAAGAAACTTTTGTGTGGCCATCTCTCCTCCAGTCCCATCGGTGCATACGTCTGAAGATACCGGAGATGCCGTTTGATGATGCAAGACCGGAGATCCACTTTGACAACCTCCACGAAATCAGCCAAAATGGTATTGATGACTTCAATATAGATGATAACGATGATTACATGAGTACAGTAGACTTCGAGATTCCTGCGCCTATTGTGGAACTAACTGAAGGTACAAATGCATATAAACCTAATAATATTAATTGCGTTTCTCCATTGCAGAGCTTAGGATATAAGGTTGTAATGCAAGAAGTACCAATCGAATTCTAGTTTTAAGGTCATAGCAGACTTATCAACTCGGAAAGGGAACAACACCGTATCGCCTTTCGCGAGCTGGGCTGATTATGCTAATTTTTAACGTCTCCAATACAGACGCGCTTCTTCGATTCTGCGATACGATTGGTCAAAACAGCTGACGTCTGTCTGTTGGAGATGTTAAAAATTAGCGTAATCGGGGCACTGTTGTCACCTTTCGCGCGCTGTCATTAATCGAGAGGCGAGGCGTTTACGTTAAGGTTGCCTCGAGTTGATACGGTTACGATACCTTTCCGGGTTGATAAGTGTGCTACGTCTTTTAGATCGTAAGAACTATTTTATGTGTCACTGAAGTACGTAAGTAGACGTTAATGAGACTTCCTAATATTTTTGTGTGTGCTCAGTTCAATATTGGTTTGTTAAGTATTTCTAGATAGAATTTTAAAATCATAGAAGTCTGATTTACTTAATAAAAGTATTTTAATGTTTTTGTTCTCATAATATGTAACTGGGACAGGAAAAATCTAAATTTTTAAGAAGTTTTACATAAATTAGTATAGACACAAACATGATTAGATATTTTGAATCAATGCACATTTTATTGGCTACTGATCATTGGCGGTTATTCCCACTCGTCACCCCTAGCTTTGTCCCTGGTGACGAGTTGGAATTTTTCTGAAAAAAATCATTTGTTATCAGATTTAAATAGGCTCTGAGATTTTTTTTACATAATTAACGGTGGTTGGTCGTATTTTTTTTACCGAAATCAACAAAAACCGTCTAAGTTGTGGAATTCTGACCTGTTCATAGTTATCCATAATATTCTATCGTTTGTGTTGTGAATATAGTTGTGCTTATTTACCTACACATAGATGCTTAAAATAATGTTTATCTATACAAATATTACATAGTCGAATTGATCCATTCTGTAAAGGCCATTATACTAGTTCTAAAACCTTACATTTGTTAGATCATCTTGCAATCAGTCAGGATAATATTAGCAGGTTTATTTTAAGCAGAGATAATGATTCCCAGTTGCCCCCACCATTGAGGGCAACTGGTAATTTATTTACATAAATAGAATAATGTCCAATTAGATTATGTCCATTATGAAAATTTTATTTAAATCCATTTGATAGTTTTCGAATATCGCGTTCAGATTCAGTTAGACAGGCGCTACTTTGTTTACCGACTTAAAAAAAGGGAGGAGGTTTTATGTTCATTTATAATTTCATTGGGACATTTTTGTAAATAAATTCCCAGTTGCCCCCAGTGGGGTGACAGTGATAGGGGCAACTGGGAATAACCTTATGATGGGTGATTAAAGTTAATCCCTATTGAGTCTCCCCATAGTTAAATATGGCCATCTGAATCCAGAATGTGCCATTTGTTCAATAGTCATCCTATAATTTAGTAACTGAGCAAGATTACAATTTCTAATCATTTATCTTGCCTGTTATTGTGGGTCATTATTATTATTTGACCTTTTCTAAACTGATAAGTATATTTTTGCGAATGGTTACTTGACATTCTGTTATTGTATTAAGAATTATGTTATTCTTATACACATAATTGTTTTTTTTTTCTGATTTAATTTAACATTATTATTTACTCACATCTTACTTAATTATTGAAATAACGCAAAATCTGATTTTTATTTTAATAGACGAAAATAATTCAAGAGTATTTTTTCTGCAGGCACTATTAACTTCTCTACTAGGCGTAATACACAAAAAAATATTTTCATTAAAAATCCCCCATCATTCTGAACCAATTATTAAGATTTTGCGTTAATGCAATTCATGTTACATTATTTCTTTAGTACATAAAACGTTGTAGTTTGATATAAGTTGATGTTACATAATATTATTATGGCACTGAGAATCTATTTTATTATTAGATATATTATTACTATTTTATGGCTGACAAACTCGTTTTGTGTCAAATTTTATGTTAACATAACATACTGATTGGTTATCATTTATATTTTCAATTATTTTTATAAGTAGAGTTAAAATTATAGGTAGTCTCACGTTATAGAAGAAGACATTGATTTGTTATGCATGCGAAAAAAGAACATATTTTTATTTTACACGTATTAGGTATTTTGCTACCTAAATCAAACTTGGCTTCAAAATATATTTTATCAGTAAATTAAGGA
Organism: Ostrinia furnacalis; assembly: GCF_004193835.3. Taxonomy (NCBI): domain Eukaryota; kingdom Metazoa; phylum Arthropoda; class Insecta; order Lepidoptera; family Crambidae; genus Ostrinia; species Ostrinia furnacalis. The sequence goes on from NW_021134534.1 coordinate 241,589, forward strand.
CATAAGTACATATTTACTATACTAACAAAAACAAAAAAAAAATGTAAATACCACATAGCTGTATGTTTAAGCAATATTGGTAATTAATAGAAAGTGTGATTAAAAATTATTTTGTAAAAAATTAAATACATAAATGGTGTTACCTATCTTTATTAGTCGGTGAGCCATGATTATTAGTATTATAATATCAAAATATTATGTTAGAATGGTTTGGTTGAAATATATTTCTTTTTGCACAGTCTGTTGTATTTTTTTTTTTGCATTTTTTTAAATTCATTCCCTGTTGCCCCCAGTGGGGGCGACATTGGAGGTGACAACTGGGAATAATCCCCCTTTCACTGTTCTAGCTGGTTTAAAACTTACATTTCTATTAATCTTTGACAAAGACGAGCTTATCTGCTGACTGACATCTAACTTACGATTAAAATAAATAATTATCCTCAGTAATTATCATGGATTTTGGTCTAAAATCTCTTAGGTTCCCATGGCGAGTCAAAATTATATATCTTTGTAACTATTTTATGTAAATAGTTTGATAATTAAAAGATTCAGAAGATAACAGAATGAATAAAACAGAAATAGTATTTTTTTTTCAAGTTACTAGTGTTTAATTATTTATTTAATGAAATTTTAATGTTATTGCATTTTTTTTAGTTTATTTCAAGTTTCTGAACGGATTTGGGCGTCGTCCATTAGTGATGTGGAAAAACGTAAAAACATAGATTGATTATTATACTGCAATCGATAATTTTTTTTTCAATTTTAAAGTATTTTACCAATTATTTGTTAAAACTACACCGATAATGATAATTGTAACATAAACAAGAGCGCATTTGTATCAACTGATAAAATAATCATTATTTAGTCTACATTAATTTATTGTATGTCGATTGTCTTTTTTTATATCGATTCTAGTGAAGTCATCATACAATCATTAATTACGGTTTTCAACAACACTAGTGGCCATGTTTTGCTGTCAGATGGTCGCTGTATTTATTTTCTGAATTTTATAGAAAAATCTCACTAAAACTACAAATATTATCCGTAATTTATATCTAGTTCCCTTTATTGTTGCCTATATTCGCGTTAACAGCGTTAAAAATTGTTAAATATTGTAAAATTAGGGCGTTTCAGTATATCCGGTCACGGAGTGAAATTGCTCTGTATTTTAGTGGTTTTTCAGTCCTAAATCATGTCTGTGAGTGAAAAGGTGTCGCTTTCTGACGCTCTAAGTAATGTGGATGTGTTGGATGAACTCACTTTACCAGGCAAGTAATTTTTTATCATTTTTATGAATGATTCATTCTGTATGCTATTAATTTTAGAAGTTGGTACTTCCTACACTAATCACTGATAGTAGGAGCTAGGCGAAACTGTATATTGCTATAATTAGACAAATTGAGCAATAAACATATTAAGTATTGGTTGTTGTCATAGTATTCACTTAGTTCCAAGATATAGGGACTCAGTAGGGGGTAAAGCATAAATTCTCTCTAAAACTGCCATTCTATAAAATGTTTAATCTCTATTAATCACTTTGGTGATCATGAATTATTAGCTGATATAATTATTTTTTAAAATTCCTTCCTGCAGTCTTACTTCCTACTAATATTATAAATGCAAGTCTACATGTTTGTTACTCTTTCACGCAAAAACAAAAAAAAAAGCAGGCACAAGCTAGTATGTGTAATATTTTTAACAAATTCCCCTTATATTATACCTAGGACCTGATAGGTTGCATGTAATTATCAAAACCAATTTTTGAGTGTGCTATTAAAATTTCTTAGCAATTAGAGTTGCTTCTCAAACTAAATTTTTAATAAATAACTTGAAATAATCAAACTGCCTAAGGTGGAAATTAAACTCACGATTGAAGAGCAGTTTGCCAAGCCTGGAGCGAAATGGCGCCTAGCATGTGAAAGGTCGTGGGTTCGATTCCGGCCTTAGGCAGTTTGAATTTTTCAAGTTGTTTATTTAACCGTTTTCGTAACATTGTTGCTCTGCTCCTATTGATCGTCGTGTGATGTTGTATAGCCTATAGCGTTCCTCGATAAATGGGCTATCTAACACTGAAAGAATTTTTCAAATCAGACCAGTCGTTCCAGAGATTAGCGCGTTCAAGTAAATAAAAAAACAAACTCTTCAGCTTTATAATATTAGTATAGATTTTGACTGTGTTGTTTATATCTCCACAGATGAGCAGCCATGCATCGAAGCGGCTCCGTGTTCTATTCTCTACCAGGCGAACTTCGATACCAACTTCGAGGATCGCAATGGCTTCGTCACCGGCATCGCCAAGTACATCGAAGAGGCCACTGTTCATGCCAACTTGGTCAGTATTTAGTAGCTTTAAACTAAAATTTACGACCATGTGAAGTACGATTTAATATAGCTATTAGTTGCCATTTTGTTTACTGAAATTTTGATTAAGCATGATGACAAATTTTATTGTATCCTGTAGTGGAGACGTGAGTGATGATGATGATGAATTTTTAAAGATTCTGCCTTCATCTCTCTCACAGTGCTGATCTATAGATAAACATATTATCCATTATGCTATCTCCTAAGTATGTTACTGATCTGTTGTAAGAGAAATAAATAAATTATAGGAATTGCGGTGGATATGATAAAAGTCCCAGTTAGGTTTAAAAAAAAGTATCTCACTGCAGTAAGTTCACCACAATACCTAATCCAATGGTTGGTAGAGATCAAACCAGTATTCCTTGTATTTTCGATTGGCATTCTGACACATAAAATGGACTAGAAAACAAGACTTATTGGTAATTAATGACCTGATCTACATTCTTCATTCCAGAACGAACTCCTCGAAGAAGGCAACGCGCACGCAGTTATGTTATACACCTGGCGTTGCTGTAGTCGCGCCATACCGCAGCCGCGATCCAACGAGCAACCCGACCGCGTCCATATCTACGAGAGAACGGTCCAGGTCCTGGCTCCCGAGGTGGACAAGCTGCTGCAGTTCATGTACTTCCAAGTAAGTTGTACCATTCATATAGTCTGGTCGCCGAGCACGTAGAATTTAGTCCAATGACCCCAAGCTACCCATCCTTATCGCTCGCGCGTAATTATATTGCTGTCGCGACTGTACGACGGGCGCCCGCAGTGAGTGTGCGAGCGCAACAGCAACATAATTACGCGCGAGCGATAAGGATGGGTAGCTTGGGGTCATTAGTCATTTCAGCATTTTCAGCCACAGGACGTTCACTGCTGCAAAGAATGTGTGGTGACATCTATAGTTGCTATTACAAAGTGGTGACAGGCATCGCTCAACAGATGGCGCTGATGCGTGCTTACTAAGGCACACGCCTCCGCACCTACAAACCTGTATCGCGGTATCAAAGTTTTTCGCCCTGACTAACTATATTAGAAAATTAACATGGTAAGCAATTGGACCTTGGTGCTTGGTTCTCGAGTATGACAGTGACACCTGCTTGGAAGGAAGGAAGAAAGAAAGAAATATTTATTGCAACAAACAATTATAAATCATCAATGCAAGGTCCACCTTTAGCTAGCTTGTTTTAATGGTTGATCCATATTCCACACCCATATGGCGTCTCTTACTTGAGTGTGGCTTGCCAAGTCTGTGCTAGCCCCAAGTTTACTTAAGTAAGTGTGGTCCTAATGGAACTTACCTGAAGGTCGAGAGTCGCACTTGACCTGGTGGTTCCACTAGCCGCGCTCCAACGAGCAGCCCGACCGCGTCCATATCTACGAGAGAACTGTCCAGGTCTTGGCTCCCGAGGTGGACAAGCTGCTGCAGTTCATGTACTTCCAAGTAAGTTGTACCATTCATATAGTCTGGTCGCCGAGCACGTAGAATTTGGTCCAATGTCCCCAAGCTACCCATCCTTATCGCTCGCGCGTAATTATATTGCTGTCGCGACTGTACGACGGGCGCCCGCAGTGAGTGTGCGAGCGCAACAGCAACATAGTTACTCGAGAGCGATAAGGATGGGTAGCTTGGGGTCATTGGACAAAATTCTACGTGCTCACAGACCAGACTATAGTTGCTATTACAAAGTGGTGACAGGCATCGCTCAACAGATGGCGCTGATCCGTGCTTACTATGGCACACGCTTCCGCACCTACAAACCTGCATCGCGGTATCAGAGTTTTTCGCCCCGACTAACTATATTAGAAAACCAGAATGGACTGGACCTAAGCAATTCCTCCTTAGCTTTCCATGTATAGTGTTGATCCATATCCCACATCCGTATGGCGTCTCTTACTTGAGTGTGGCTTGCCAAGTCTGTGCTAGCCCCAAGTTTACTTAAGTAAGTGTGGTCCTAATGGAACTTACCTGAAGGTCGAGAGTCGCACTTGACCTGGTGGTTCCACTAGCCGCGTTCCAACGAGCAGCCCGACCGCGTCCATATCTACGAGAGGACTGTCCAGGTCTTGGCTCCCGAGGTGGACAAGCTGCTGCAGTTCATGTACTTCCAAGTAAGTTGTACCATTCATATAGTCTCGTCGCCGAGCACGTAGAATTTAGTCCAATGACCCCAAGCTACCCATCCTTATCGCTCGCGCGTAATTATATTGCTATCGCGACTGTGCGACGGGCGGCAGCAGTGAGTGTGCGAGCGTGCCAGCAATATAATTACGCGCGATAAGGATGGGTAGCTTGGGGTCATTGGACAAAATTCTACATGCTCAGAGACCAGACTTTAGTCTCTGAAGATATTTTTAACAATAAGTATTGTATTGTTCCAGCGCAAGGCAATCGAACGTTTCTGCGCGGAAGTCCGCCGCTTATGCCACGCAGAGAAACGCCGCGACTTTGTGTCGGAAGCGTATTTACTAACGCTGGGCAAGTTTGTGAACATGTTCGCCGTGTTAGACGAGCTAAAGAACATGAAGAGCAGCGTTAAGAACGATTACTCTACGTACAGAAGGTTAGTTCTTCTTAAATGTCTTAGCTACTAAAGCTAATGAGTTATTAAGTTATTATAACGAGCTAGTTCGTCAACATGTTTGTCATTATTGATGAGCTAAAGACCATGAGGAACAGCGTTAAGAACGATTATTCTTGAATGATCAAACGAACTTACCAAGTGAAGTTCGATCTAAATTATCCTGAAAAAATGGCTACTGGTTAACATCGCGCGTTAACTTGGAGCTAAAAATGGGTCAAAGTTACGCGTCGTGTCACAACGCTTATAATAAAAATGTACGAGCACTTGCACAAAATAGTTGTTACAACCAACCTTTTGTTGGGTCTAATTCTCGTCACTACACTGCACAACTTAAAATAATTACGTTTTTTGTCGGTAAAAACGTCCTGGTGACGTCACTTAAGCATTTTTCTTATACTGCGTGCGGTCGTTGCGCGTGCGCACAAAGGAATGAGACCGCTCGGACACCGAGCCCACAGCGTGGTAGGGGTGGGGTTGCCCGCTCTTTTGTTTTTTAATACTACTACGCTGAATATTGTGTGCGGATTGGGTTGTCGTACAGGGGTACTACATGGTAAAATAAATCTCGGAGGCGAAAGCAGGATAATACGTACAGAAGGTTAGTAGTTATGGAGAGCTAATGAGCTATCGCGAGTTAGTTCGTGAACATGTTTGCCGTGGTAGACGAGTTAAAGAACATGAAGAGCAGCGTTAAGAACGACTATTCTATTTATAGAAGGTTAGTAGCTTATAAGCTATAGTGAACTAGTTCGTGAGAGGATACGGCTAGGTCTACCCCAGGGAACTATTTTAGGACCACGAATATTTCTAATTGATCTATTTCTACTTACCCTCCAGGGCTGCTCAATTCCTCAAAGTGATGTCGGATAGCCAAAGTCTGCAGGAATCCCAGAACCTATCCATGTTTCTGGCAACACAGAACAAGATTCGGGACACCGTGAAGGATGCACTCGAGAAAATCAATGGTAAGTGAAAAAAAAATACATTATATTTTTACCTTATTTTTTGTCTTTTCTAGCACTGAATATTAGAAATTACTTTCAATGAAACATAGTGTATTTCTTTCGGATGTATTAATCAGCCGAATGACGTCCAATGATGACAAAAATTCAAAACAAATCAAAACTTTTTGCCGTTTTACGCCTCCCGCGCACTTAGGCAACCTGACTGCGGCTGCCAGACGAAAATATGACGGTGTATTTCATATACCGCATTCAAAGTCAAAGTCGAAACTCCTTTATTTGCATGGACTATTAAAAATAGTACTTATTAGTGCGCGGGAGGCCGTAAAGTTTCATCGATAATTGTTCAAAATGAAAGAGTAAGATAAATTCATTCTCAAAAACTTTTTTTATACTTTTAGTAGGATAGGACAATAAGTTATAACGCAATATACTATTCGGTAGGTTACGAAGAACTGTTGGCTGATGTAGTCAACATCTGCGTTCACATGTACGAGACGAAGATGTATCTGACACCGTCGGAGAAGCACATGCTTGTGAAGGTAAATAAATAATAAGTATAAGTTAACTTTCATTCAATTTTTTACTTCTGTTTTTCATTCTTCAAGAACAAAGTTAATAAAAATTATTAAAAATGTTTCTGAAGAGGAATATACTTTGTAAATCTACACTAATATTATAAAGAGGAAAACTTTGTTTGTTTGGTTGTAATGAATAGGCTCAGAAACTATTGGACCGTTTTTAAAAATTCTTTCACCATTCGAAAGCTACATTGTCCACGAGTAACATAAAAAATAGGCGCGTCCACTATAAGCTATATAATGTAGTCCACGCGGGTGAAGCCGCGAGCGGAAAGCTAGTGTTTCAATATAAACAAAGTAGCGAAACGATCGCGATATAAAATTTGTCAACGAATGTCACTTTCACCCGTATTCACAAACGATACTTGCTTGAGTGAAGCAGCTAATCGAAAGCACAGCGTTGAATAGGGCTCTGTGATTGGTTTGTGTGTCAACCTTTGCGTCCACGCGCACTGTGAGAACTCATAGTAATGTTTGTGAAGACGGGAGTAAATCCAGCCGCAAACTACAGACTTTTTGTCGGCCGATAGTTGGGTCGGGCTGTTAATCAGTATGGAGATGTATGAAAGTGCGCACATTACACCGATTTGGTGTCGGCCGATTCTTCAAACAAATTAGAATCGGGCACAACTATCGGCCGACTAAAAGTCAGTGGTCTGCGCCTAGGCTAACTCTAATTTTAACGAAATTATATTTATCTACAGGTAATGGGTTTCGGCCTGTTTCTAATGGATTCCGAAGTGTGCAACATCAATCGATTGGATCAGAAGAAAAAGATTCGCCTAGACCGGATCGACAGGATTTTCAAGGTAACATTAACGGAAATATTCCCACCTCTCGTTCCCACCGCTGCAACTCCTGTGTAGCCAGGATCTACAGCTTGACCGCCCAACCCAACCAGTGAAGGCCAAGTTTGTCCCGGGGGAAAATTGAAACTGGTATTTTATCCGCAACGAAATTAATCTGAAGAACAAGGTAAGATTACTCAATAATATCATCATCAGCTATGCTTGGTGTTTCTTTGCGAGATCGAATCAGAAATGAGGAAATCCGTAAACGAACTAAAGTTGCTGACATAGCCCGACGGATTAGCAAGCTGAAGTGGCAATGGGCAGGGCACATAGTACGCAGAACTGACGGCCGATGGGGCAGCAAGGTTCTGGAGTGGAGGCTGCGTACCGGAAAACGCAGCGTGGGACGTCCACCTACAAGGTGGACTGACGACATCGTAAAGGTAGCAGGGAAGCGCTGGATGCAGGCTGCTACCAATCGATCAACGTGGAAAGCATTAGGGGATGCCTATGTTCATCAGTGGACGTCCTATGGCTGAAATGATGATGATGATGATCATCATCAGGTCATTTCTTGCCTCTGAAGTCTCGCTGATGTTTGAAGTCTCAAAAACACCGAGTCGCTCCCATACTAAGTTAAGCGTTAGAGCTACAGCAAGGATAGTCCTCATTAACCAGAGGCAAATGAAGGATTTGGTCTACACTCCCCACGCTAACCAGACGGGTTAGGACTTACTATTCTATTCTTTTAGAAGACAATGTGACGTTTATTTTTTATTATTTCAGAATCTGGAAGTGGTCCCGTTGTTTGGTGACATGCAGATCGCGCCGTTCAACTACATTAAGAGGTCCAAACATTATGATCCTAGCAAGTGAGTATTGTCATCAAAAAGTCATAAAAGTAATTTATATTCAAATATGTTTTTTAAGGTTTAGGTTTCCACTGGGGCAGAAGAAGTTCTCGAGTGGCGACCACGAGCCGGAAGACGTAGCGTGGGCAGGCCTCCCACTAGGTGGACCGACGATCTGGTGAAGGTCGAGGGAGGTGCGAGCGCAGGACCGGTCTTAGTGGAAATCCTTGGGGAAGGCCTTTGTCCAGCAGTGGACGAACGAAAGTTTTAAAAGCTTTTTTACACGTCCTATTACGTTAACCCTATCACTGCTTCGGGACAAAAAATGGGCCAGTGCTTAGTTTTCTGTCATTGTGTTGTATTTTCTGATAGATCTAGTTTATTCTGTAACCTATTATGGATATCGTTTGAAAGAGCTCGTGAAGCACTTTCAGGATCAGTAATTGGTTTTCTATATGTTGTATAGTTTAGAAATAATCAAGTGAGATCACTTATCGTTTCCACCCTGTATAACATTACCCTACAGTCAAGAGGGACGGAGCGAAGCAGTAATGAAAAATAGAAAGAAATAAAGAAGAAATGTTTATTCTGTAGGTATCAAAATCAAAATCAAAAATATTTATTCAGTTTAGACCACAAGTGGCACTTATGAACGTCAATAGAAAATAACAAAAAAAGAAAAGGTAGCCCTTATGGGGCACTTTACATCGAAATTACATTTACATTTTATCATCGAAATTACATGAACAATGATACTGAATAGGTATCCACTCGGCATGGTGTCGTAGCATCTCAGTAGATAATGCCACGACGCTGGTCTTCCGTGGTCATAGACAAGGAGAATGTTGAGTGAGTGAGAATGAAATGTTGCGAAAACGGGAAATATTATTCTCTTTTCACGCGTATGAAGTCACGGGCACAGCTAGTAGTATCTACAATGTAATTCCCCTTACAGATGGCCTCTGTCGTCGAGCCCGAATCCGCCGTCCCCTCAGGCAGACCTGATGGTCCACCTGCCTCAGATCAGGGAGGAGCACCAGAACTACATATCGGAGCTGGCTAGATACAGCAACGAGGTGGGTTGTGTAAAAACTATAATCCTCCTTCTAGCGCAGTCGGGTAAAAAAATTTTATAAAAAAAAAAAAAACCGACTCCAAAAAACCTACACTAAAACGTAGAAAAATAATTACTAATTACCTACTTATTTACTAGGACGAATTATTAATATTTATGTAGGTATACCATGATTGATACTTCTGGAGTCGGTGCCAAGATTATGAAACATGTAAAGTTTGCCTGCACCGACTCCAAAAGTATCAATTATTTTTCTACGTTTTAGTGTAGGTTTTTTGGAGTCGGTTTTTTTTTTTTTTATAAAATTTTACTTATTTCTTGCTTTTTAGTTAACTAATTATTACCTTGATGTTACCACTGAAGGTAGGCAGTACACTGAGACCAAAAAAAATTGGTTCATAATCGGCGGAGATATTGCGTATAAAAAAGTTCATCCCCAATTTTCCACCCTTGGGGGTGAAATATTTTCTTCAAATTCGCATGAAACCACCCTTTTGATAATACCTATTCAACAAAAAAATAATCGTTCAAATTGGTTTATAATCGGCGGAGATATTGCGTATAAAAAAGTTCATCCCCAATTTTCCACCCTTGGGGGTTGTTTTTTTTATTATTAAATTTAAATGGGACCACCCTTGAGGTATTACCTATACGCCGAAAAAAGATTTGTTCAAATCGGTTCATAATTGGCGGAGTTATCGCGTAACAAACATAGAAAAAAAAAAAAAAAAAAACATACGGGTCGAATTGAGAACCTCCTCCTTTTTTGAAGTCGGTTGAAAACTTACGGATGAAGTATGTTACCACTGTAACCGGTATTTTCTGACCGAAAGTCTTACGCCCGTATTCACAAACATTACTATGGGGTAATTATTATTACTGAGGGGATTGCTACCATGTACCTTAATTTTGAGTTTCCGATATTTCGGCACTGTTGCAAGCGCCATGGTCACGGAGAAACTGAAGAAACTTGCGGATGAGATGCTATGGGCAGACATATCGGTCTACCCCCTGATTCGAATGTGCAAACACCGAAGAATTGAACAAAGTGTAGTACCGCGGTCAGGTACTGTAAGTGTTGTGTGTCGAGAACAGTTACGAGAAAAAGTGAGTTGGCAACAGTGGTACGGGAGGAATCGTAATAAAAGACTGCGAAAGAGGGTAGACCGATATGTCCAAATTAACAGTGTGACTTGATGGGATTTTTTCCCAACGAGTCACAGTGTTACTGGTTACAGTGTGACTCGTTGGGCAAAGTCTGCAAAAAGCTTTGCATGTGGAACTCATATCATATCGACCTTTATCTACAGGTGACAACTACCTTCAAAGAAGCCGGTTCAGACGGCGAGAACAAAGCCGTATCCGAGCTATGCTTGCGAGGTCTACAGCTGCTGTCATCTTGGTGTTCAGTGCTCACTGAACTGTGCAGCTGGAAGCTTCTACATCCCACTGACCACGCTACCAACCAGCGCTGCCCGCCTGACGCTGAAGAATATGAAAGGGTAAGAGAATGAAAAATAAAAACTCCCATTTTCTACCATTTCAGTAGTTTTTTTGAAGAAAAACTACCATTTTGGAAGTTTTTATTTTAAAAACTTCCATTTCTACCATTTTAATAGAATTTTGAAAAAGTAACATTTTCTACCACAGTCCATGTCCATATAAAGACAGTTCCTACCATGGTGGTAGTTTGTTTTAGTAAATTTTGTACCATATTAATAAGTTTAAAATTATTTTTTACCATGAGGTTGTACAAAACGGTCTTTTTGTTAGAAAATGGACAAAAAAAAAGATGTTTCGTGGATAAGAATTGAAACAATACCAAATACAAGTCAAACTTAAAAAAGAAAACACAAATAATAAAAAAGAGGTCTACACTTTTTTTTAAATTCAACCATTTCCTGCCACAACAGTAATTTTAACCACCATTTTTGTTGCAGGCAACCCGCTACAACTACACATCCGAAGAGAAATTCGCCATGATCGAGGTGATCGCCATGATCAAGGGTCTCCAAGTGCTGATGGCTCGCATGGAGACAGTCTTCGCTGATGCAGCCAGGAGGTCCATATACGCTGAACTGCAGGACTTCGTTCAGCTGATACTGAGGGAACCGCTGAGGAAAGCCATTAAGAACAAGAAGGACCTTATTAGAAGGTAAGAAGTACTATTTTCTCCTGTTTTTGTTCAGTATTTTTTAGATTCCTGAAGAACATGTTAAAAATTTTATGCTCGGTGTCTCTTTAAAAGATCGAATCAGAAATGAGGAGATCCGTAAACGAACCAAAGTCGCTGACAGCCCGACGGATTAGCAAGCTGAAGTGGCAATGGGCAGGGCACATACGCAGAACTGACGGCCGATGGGGCAGCAAGGTTCTGGAGTGGAGGCGTAGGACGTCCACTCACAAGGAGGACCGACGATCTCATAAAGGTAGCAGGAATGCGCTAGATGCAGGCCGCTACCAACCGGCCATTGTGGAAATCATTGGGGGAGGCCTATGTTCAGCAGTGGACGTCCTGTGGCTGAAATGATGATGATGATGATGTCCAAGTGCTGATGGCTCGCATGGAGACAGTCTTCGCTGATGCAGCCAGGAGGTCCATATACGCTGAACTGCAGGACTTCGTTCAGTTGATACTGAGGGAACCGCTGAGGAAAGCCATTAAGAACAAGAAGGACCTTATTAGAAGGTAACAAGTACTACGAGGGGTGTTCAGAAAGTAATGAGAATGGGATATTTCTAACCATCACAAAAAATCAGAAAAAAATTGGGCAGCTAGCTTAATTCTTCACTAGCCCTTTACCTACGGGGCCGTTGGAAACCAAAGTCGCCTCTCAATACGGTGTATTTTAACCTATACAATTGTTTGCTCCACTTTACATCAAGATATTTTAAAAAGTATGAGGCTTGCGGTATTGAAATTTGGAATATTACATTTTCCAACTAATGTAGTTTCATAATTACAAGCGCATTTTACACTTAATTTGCAATTTTATTGTTTTTTTGTCGTAAACCGTAATTTAGTATTGGCTTTGCTAAAATAACAATAGATGCCACCCGTATTGAGAAGTGACTTTTGACTTGACAACTATAGGTGCCTCCCGTAGGTAAGAGGCTAGAAACTGGTAAAAAAACCATTTAAGTTCACCATTGCGGTTAAGAATTACATTTACCTGACCACGACTATTCGGAAAGACCTTGTTTTCTGTGGCCAAACCACCCGTTCACAGCAGCCCTAAAGTTGCGGTATCAGCCAAAAAAAAATTGATGCGATTGATGTACAGTCACGGAATGAAAAGGTTCGTCAGTTTTCAAATTGATTCCTTCAACGAATCGCGGGCACATATTACCCTTTGAAACTATGTTACAGAATAATCTCGAGTTAGAGAAAATAATCTTTAACTGTTCGTCAGTAAAGTTCAAAATTATTCAGATCAAAATTGTTTGACGATTTATCTTGTCAAGATTATTATGATTGATAAACTAAAACCTTTGTAGGGCAGCGAAGATGTTGTAGGTGTTGATGATTGAAAGGCCGTGGTTTCACTAATTAAGTTTATTGCCAGGTCTGCGCAGTTTAATACACACAATCACAAGTGTAATGGCCGGAGTACGAAACGCTACTGGGCGCGAAGGCGCTCAAAATACATACGTCACAAGATCGAACGAGTGAAGGAATGAATGAGTTTTAGTGTTGGAACCCAACAACCTTCTTGTTGGTTCAACCTGCCATTATTATTTCTTAAAAAAAAAAAAAACTACATTTTGTAACATTGCATGGGATAGAAAATTAAACAAGCAAAACCTTATTCGTTAGCAAACGTCATATTTATTTAAATGTTAGCAGCACTGTTTCTTGCACTGTTATGTTGGCGGGTTTGACTCTTACAGTACCTAGTGCAAGCGAAAACCGACACTAAGGTGACGAACCTTTTCATTCCGCGACTGTACTATCGGCAACAGTGTTAACTATCCATTGCCTGTCATGTCGTCTCGTTCTATCGCAAAGAATCACCATTTGATGAGAGCGAGAGCAAAAACGGAAATGGTTGTTGAATGGATAGTTAACAGTGTGGCCGTGTGTACATAATTTTGTTTTATAATACAGTTTGTAAACAACTAACATTTGTCCACAGTATAATAGTATCAGTGCGCGAAACGTGCGGCGATTGGGCGCGCGGTTGCGAGCCGCAACAAGACCCGGCGCTCCGAGGAAAGAAGGATGGCGAAGCTAGTTTCACGATCAAAGTACCGCGGCGAAACGTCGGTGAGTTGGAGAAAAAAACTACCATTTTGGTAGAAACCACTCCCTCAGAGAATGTCGTAAGACAACTAAGTGACAAATATACAAATTAATCATTTATTTATAACTAGCTTTCCGCCCGCGGCTTCGCCCGCGTGGAATTTTGTCTGTCACAGAAAAACTTTATCGCGCGCGTCCCTGTTTCAAAAACCGGGATAAAAACTATCCTATGTTCTTTCCCGGGACTCAAACTATCTCTATGCCAAATTTCATCAAAATCGGTTGCGAGGTTTAAGCGGGAAAGCGTAACAGACAGACAGACAGACAGACAGACAGACAGACAGAGTTACTTTCGCATTTATAATATTAGTTGGGATAAATCTCCTTTTCTCAGGCCCATCATCAACCCAGCTGTACATGGTCCGGACACAGCTAGAAGCGCTAATATCGGACAAGTCCGGCGGACGGCGGACACTGCGTAAAGACCTCGACGCGACCACGCTGCAGCAGATCGAACAGTTCCACCGGTTGAGCTTCTACTGGGGGTACATGCTCAATCTGTCGGGTGGGTAAAAAACTACCATTTTGTTAAAAAACTACTATTTTGGTAAAATAACAACTACCATTTTAGTTTAAAAAAAAACTACTATTTTGGTTAAAAATACTACTATTTTGGTAAATAGCTACTATTTTGGTTAGTTTTTTACCAAAAAGTAATCAAAATAGTAGTTACTACTTTTTGGTAAAAAAACTAATATTTTGGTATAAAACTGGTACTTTTTGTTGTTTCTTTGGAGATTGTTAAAAAGCTCATAAAAACTCTTTTGGGTTTGTAAAAAAATAATTATTTTTCTTCTTTGTCGTTAGATTCCTTGCAAAAATGCTGCGACCTATCTCAGCTGTGGTACAGAGAATTCTACCTCGAGATGACAATGGGTAGAAAAGTCAACGTAAGTAACATTTATTATAGTCGAACGATTCCGAAACGTCAAGTGACAAAGATCGGAACTAATAACTCAATATTGATGGTAGCGCCTTCCTGTAAATGTCATAATTATATGTAACTTCAGTGTTTTCCAAAGTGTCACGAAAACTCAGGAACTACATTACAAGTGCTAGGAGTCTCAATTTTTTATGGAGGTTTCTTTTAGAACGTAGGTTTTAACGGCCGGTTCACACATGTCTCCGTTTTACTGTTCCTTTTATCGTGTACGTTTTTTTTCGTCGATGGCGTATGTAGTTGTATGAGCGACTTAACACATGACACAGTATTTTGTATACAGTAATACATACATCGACGAAAAAAAAACGTACACGATAAAACGGAGACATGTGTGAACCGGCCGTAAAACGCGATTTTGGAAAATTCAACCCCTCCAAAAACTGGTTCCACGCATACGAAGTCGCAGGCGGCCGCTAGTATTCTATAAAAAAATCGTTCATCAGTGAACCATATTATGCTAAAATGATGATGTAATTCTACTCCAAACAGAAATGCACAGTCCGTCATCAACACAACGAGGAATGCAACGACCTGGTCACCATGGAAAAGCGAATCCAATTTCCCATAGAGATGTCCATGCCGTGGATACTGACGGACCACATCCTGAGGAGCAAGGAGCCGGCTATGATGGAGTGAGTACACTTTGACATTAATTAACATTAGCCGAACGTCGGTGAGCCGGAGAAAAAAACTACCATTTTGGTAGAAAATAGTAGTTTTTTAACAGGAGCAAGAAGGATGGCGAGGCTAGCTTCAACATCAAAGTGCCTAGGTGGAACATCGGTGAGTCGGAGAAAAAAACTACCATAATGGTAGAAATAGTAGTTTTTTATTTTCTAGCTTCACAATGAAAATGTAGAGGCGGAACGTCGGTGAGTGGGAGAAAAACTACCATTTTGGTAGAAATAGTAATTTTAAGTCACAGTCCGTCACCAACATAACGAGGAGTGCAACGACCTGGTCACCATGGAAAAACGCATCCAGTTCCCCATAGAGATGTCCATGACGTGGATATTGACTGATCATATACTGAGGAGCAAGGAGCCGGGTATGATGGAGTTAGTATACCTTGTCAATATGAGGTTATTTATTTAAACCTATTTGGACATTGAACAGGGTACAAAATACGAACTTAATGCTATAAGGGCATTTATTATTTATTTGCTTTAAAATTTGCAAGTGAACTTACAGATTGATCCAAAACATTCACAATGCTAATTTCTTCTCCAGTTATTGACCTATACATTGACCCGAAGCAGTGGTAGGGTTAAAGTAATACTATGATGTGTAAACGCACTTTTTAAAAAGCCTACTTGCAAAAAATAAAAGCGATTTTTTATGAATTAACCTTTGGTCCGAGATGAAATGCCACGATGGCCCCGCCTGACACGAGTCTTTGCGTCGAGTATACCAGAGGTAAATAGAGGATTTGCCTTATACTACGCTCGTTACATAAGTGCCACTTGTGGTCTAAACTGAATAAATATTTATGATTTTGATTTTTGATTTTGTTAGTCAGACGAGTTGGCCAGGCTTGATGTTCTTATGCTTGTCCATTAGTCGCTTTTTACGACAGCCATATGAAGAACAGGAATAGTCCGTGCCTGATTATGGTGATGATAATGATTTGAAAACTCATGTTTTTTTCGTTTCAGATACGTTCTCTACCCCCTGGATCTATACAACGATTCAGCCCAGTACGCTCTCACCGTGTTCAAGAAACAGTTTCTGTACGATGAAGTGGAAGCAGAAGTCAACCTGTGCTTCGACCAGTTTGTGTACAAGCTGTCTGAACAAGTCTACGCGCATTATAAGCAACTGGCTGCCAGGTTAGTACTTGTCTAGAGCTGTCTAGCTGTGTTTGTGCTTATTTTAGCCTCCCAAAAAGCACTGTGCTCTAGAAACAGTTTCTGTACGATGAAGTGGAAGCCGAAGTCAAGTATTTGTGTCTGTATCTAGCATCTATCATTTCTGTTTTCTGTGCAACGAGATGGAACTTGGAAGCCGAAGCGAACCTGTGCTTTTAATGTATTCTAGTTGGTAACTGTGCAACGAGATGAGTAATAATCTGTGCTATGACCAGTTAGTAAATAAGTTGTCTGAGAAAATGTACACACACTACAAGCAATTCGCTGCCAGGTTAGTACTTGTCTAGGGCCTGTTTTCACCATCAAGCCCTAATTTTTAAGTGACCCCTATGTAAACAAAATTCCTGTTAATTGTTACCATAGGGTTCACTTAAAAATTAGGGATTGGTGGTGAAAATGGGCATAGATGTGTTATATGTGCTCTTCATCCAGGTGAACAAAGTGAAATAATCCAGAAATACACAGGTTTTTATACGACCTAGTAGAATCCAAACTCAACCTGTGTTTCGACCAGTTAAGTTTTTTACTTGTAGTTTGATTTCAGTACTTTTAAAGATCGAATAAGCCTTAAAATAGGTTATTTAATCATGTAAAAATTATATTTTACAAGCATATTCCCTACTAATCTTTATTGTTCGCACAGCATGGTGCTCGACAAACGCTACCGAGCCGAATGCGCGGCTCGCGGCGCTTCCACGAGCGCCGGCGCCGGCCGCTACGCCTCGCTGCTGCGGCAGAGGCACGTGGCTCTGCTGGGACGACACGTGGACCTGTGCGCCTTGGTAAGTGGACTGACGACCTCGTAAAGGTAGGCAAGAAGGCGCTGGATGCAGGCCGCTGATGTGATGATGATGATGATCAGTCGTTTTCGACCAATTCGCTACGCCTCGCTGCTGCGGCAGAGGCACGTGGCTTTGCTGCGACGACACGTGGATTTGGGCGCTTTGGTAAGTCGGATTCATTAAGTCCCTTTTTCATTAAACTAAACGTAAAAACACGCAGCAATAAAAAGTGCAAATGAGACAGCGCACATCGTGTTCTTCACTCACACGTCACACAGACGTAGCGACGACGAATTGGCAAGCTGAAGTGGTAATGGACAGGGCACATAGTACGCAGAACTGACGACCGATGAGGCAACAGGACTCTGGAATGAAGGCTACTTACTGGCAATCGCAGCGTGGGACGTTCACCCATAAAGTGGGCAGATGACCTCATAAAGGTAGCAAGAAGGCGCTGGATGCAGGCCGCTACCAACCGGGCGATGTGGAAATCATTGGGGGAGGCCTATGTTCAGCAGGGGACGTCCTGTGGCTGCAATGATGATGATCAGTCGTTTTCGACGAAGTCGCTACGCCTCGCTGCTGAGACAGAGGCACGTGGCTCTGCTGGGACGACACGTGGACCTATGCGCCTTGGTAAGTGGACTGCGTTTCAGCCAAATGACGTCCACTGCTGGACAAAGGCCTCCTCCAAGGTTTTCCACAATGAACGGTACTGCGCTGCCCGCATCCAGGCTCTTCCCCCTTTACCAGATCATCGGTCCACCTAGTAGGAGGCCTGCCCACGCTACGTCTTCCAGCCCGTGGTCGCCACTCAAGAACTTTTCTGCCCCAACGGCCATCGTCGCTACGAGCTATGTGCCCCGCCCACTGCCACTTGATTTTACCAATTCTGCGAGCTATGTCGGTCACTTTGGTTCTCCTGCGGATCTCCTCATTTCTCCTCAGATTCGATCACGCAGGGAAACTCCATCGCCCTTTGGGTGACCTTGAGCCTTCTTATGAGGCCCATAGTGGACTGACGACCTCATAAAGGTAGTGGAAGGCGCTGGATGCAGGCCGCTACCAACCGGGCGATGTGGTAATCATTGGGGGAGGCCTATGTTCAGCAGTGGACGTCCTGTGGCTGAAATGATGATGATGTTAAACTTGCTATGTATTAAAAATGTTCTTTGGTTTTTTAGGGAGTTGCCATGTATAAAAACTATGTATTTCTCACACTGAATGTTTGTCCGCAGGTCGCGCAGCGTATAAACGCGGATATGCACCGCGCTCTCGACACCGCGGTCGCGAAATTCGAAGCTGGCGACATCACCGGTGTAGTTGTAAGTAACAATGTAAAGTTAAGGAAAGGGTTATCAACTAAAATATAAGTTACCAACCAAACTTTGTTATTTATCTGTGCAGTTTTGTGTTAATATTATACCATAGAGCAGCGGTTCCCGAATGGTGGTCCGCGGAACCCTGGGGTTCCGTGGAAAGACCGCAAGGGTTCCGTAAAAAATATTATCCCACGTTTCGTGACCCACGTTGTTCGCTCGCACCGACTTGTTTACGCACAAGGGAGGGGCAGGGCGTGCGGGCGGAGTAGTACGGGGGTTCCGCTAGGAAAAGTATAATCAATTAGGGTTCCTTGGCAAAAAAAAATTGGGAAACCCTGCCATAGAGTCTATGGTGTCAATGGCATAGACTATTTACGAAATACAAAACTAGAACACCGGTGTTCTTACTAAAATTTAACATCACACCGATAACAATAACTAATATAAACGTTAACGGGACTATTGATAACTACAAATCACTGTAGTCTGGTCTGTGAGCACGTAGAATTTTGTCCAATGACCCCAAGCTACCCATCCTTATCGCTCGCGCGTAATTATGTTGCTGTCGCGCTCGCACACTCACTGCGGGCGCCCGTCGCACAGTCGCGACAGCAATATAATGACGCGCGAGCGATAAGGATGGGTAGCTTGGGGTCATTGGACAAAATTCTACGTGCTCACAGACCGGGCTTTAATATTGGTAAATTTTAACCTTGTCCACAGGAATTAGAAGGCTTGATCTCCGTAAACCGTCTGTGCCACAAGCTGCTCAGTCGCTACCTAACACTGGATGAATTTGAATCAATCCTTCGCGAATCGGACCACGGAGTATTGGCGCCGTACGGCCGGATCGCTTTCCACGTGTTCTGGGAGCTGAACTACGACTTCCTGCCGAATTATTGTTACAATGCTGCCACTGACAGGTATGTATGAGTATTCTTTGAGTACACATCTATACACACACACATGGTGAGAGTTTCGGGCCCCTTGACTCCTTATAATGTGAGTTTCGGGCCCCTTGACGCCTTATAATGTGAGCTTTGAGCACCTTGACTCTCTATAATGCGAGTTTCAGGCCCCTTGACATTTTTTCTTTTATGTGACAGGAGGCAAACGACTCCTTATAATGTGAGCTTTGAGCACCTTGACTCTCTATAATGCGAGTTTCGGGCCCCTTGACTCCTTATAATGTGAGTTTTGGGCCCCTTGACTCCTTATAATGTGAATTTTAGGCATTTTGACTCCTTATTATATGAGTTTCGGGCCCCTTGACTCCCTATAATGTCGGTTGGGCCCCTTTGAGTCCCTATAATATGATTTCTGAGACCCTTAATTCCTGTTATGTATCTTTTTAACCCCTTGTATATGATGTAAGTTTTAGGCCCCTTGAGTCCCTATAATATACCTTTGAGTCCCTCAAGTCCCTATAATGTGACTTTGGATCCCTTGTCTCCCTATAATGTAGGTTTTGGGCTACTTGACTTCCTATAATGTGATCTTTGAGCCCTTGACTACCCATAAAAGTGACATTTGGTCACTTAAGTAACAACTTTTACAAAATTAATAACTAAAAGTCTGAACATAATATTAATTACTTCTTGGTGTTGAGCTACACCGCGTTTATAAGGTGTACCTTAATTGTAATTGCCTCGCTCTATATTACATGGTTTCATATATCAATATGTGGATTACGTAGTGGGATGTGTTACCACATAAATAATACATAAGTCTAGTAGATAAGTTAATTTCTGTAACACATTTGTTTGTAATTCCTAAAATAAATAAATAAACTTTCGAGCTGTTTGAACCTTTTGAAGCACCAACAATAAAGTGATTATGATGATGATGATAGATTCGTTTGAGCAGTTTAATTCATTTGAGCCACTATGGGTGACTTTTGAGTCATATTGGATGACTTGAGTCACATTAGATGACTTTTGAGCCATTTTAGATTTTGATCAGTTTGTGAAGCTTGAACCACCTTGATAAACGAAAGCCAATAGCCATTTTGTGCCGTTTAAGCCACATAAGCCGTATTATGCAGGTTTGTCAAGTGCCGTGGTCTTCAGTTCGCGGCGGGTGTGCAACGGGAGCGACCTCAGCAAGCGGGCCACGCTTTGCTGTGGGGTTCGAAGCAGCTTACCCTGGCTTATTCGACTCTGAAGGAGCCTTGACCCACTTGTAGCATTGTTAGAGCCACTCGAGACACTTTAGGCGGCTCTTGAGCCGTTTAAGCCACATGGATGTCTTGAAAGCCGTTTGAGTCACTTAAAATACACAAACCTACTAAAGTGACATTTGTTTGAGCCAATCAAAGTGACTTTTGAGCCATTTTAAACACTATTTAAGCCATTTCTGCCACTTGAGCCACGCTGGTCCTTTTAAACCCTCCAAGCCACTATGTATTTTGTGCCGTTTAAGCCACATAAGCAACATAAGCCGTATTCTGCAGGTTCGTCAAGTGCCGCGGCCTACAATTCGCCGCAGGTGTTCAACGGGAACGACCACAGCAAGTCGGTCATGCGCTTCTATGGGGCTCCAGGCAACTCACGCTGGCTTATTCGACTCTGAAGGAGCCTTGACCCACTTGTAGCATTGTTAGAGCCACTCGAGACACTTTAGGCGGCTCTTGAGCCGTTTAAGCCACATGGATGTCTTGAAAGCTGTTTGAGTCACTTAAAATACACAAAGCTACAAAAGTGACATTTGTTTGAGCCATTTGAGCCAATAAAAGTGACTTTTGAGCCATTTTAGACGCTATTTGAGCCATTTCTGCCACTTGAGCCACCCTGGTCCTTTTAAACCCTCCAAGCCACTATCCATTTTGTGCTGTTTAAGCCACATTAGCCACTAAGCCGTGTGTCGCAGGTTCGTCAAGTGCCGTGGCCTTCAATTTGCCGCGGGTGTTCAACGGGAGCGGCCTCAGCAAGCGGGCCACGCTTTGCTGTGGGGTTCGAAGCAGCTTACCCTGGCTTATTCGGCACAATACGCGCAGTACAACGGTAAGTTTATAAGTATTTATTTTAATTTATTTAGACTGGCAGAGCTAGAATACATGCCTAAAATCTATTAAGATTATGAGCTCTTCTGAGCTTTCCAAACTTTTGTTCTAAAATCATTTATGTTTAATGCCCGTTTTCACCATCAATCCCTAATTTTTAAGTGACCCCTATTGTAACACATAACAGGAATTTTGTTTACATAGGAGTCACTTAAAATTTAGGGATTGATGGTAAAAACGGGCATCAGAGAAGCATTGGGACCAGAATTCATGCAGGCGAAACCGCATTTGTGAATAATATTTGAATGTTTCTATAGGTTTCGTAGGCGCAGTGCATCTACACGCGCTAGTCCGCCTGTTAGGATACCAGGGCGTGGCGATGGTGGTGTCTGAGCTTCTGGGCGTTGCACGCGGCTTGCTGCACGGGACATTGGCTCAGTTCACGCGGGCCTTACAGGCCGCCATGCCGCGGCATTGCAAGCTGCCGCGATACGACTATGGATCTAACGGTACGTAATATTAAGGCTGTGCCTTACATCTGGATCTAATGGTACGTGGTATTAGGGCTGCGATTTTTGTGTCCCTAATGTGTCACTTTGAGCCCCTAGAGTCCCTATAATGTGACTTTTGAGCCTCTAGTGTCTCTATAATACGACTTTTGAGCCCCTAGTGTCCCTTTAGTATGACTTTTGAGCCCCTTGATTTCCGATAATGTGGCTGAGCCTCTAGAGTCCCTATAATGTGACTTTTAAGCCCTTAGTGTCCCTATAATATGAAACTTTGAGTCCCTAGTGTCCCTATAATATGACTTGAGCCCCTGGTATCCCTATAATATGACTTGAGCCCCTGGTGTCCCTATAATACGACTTTTGAGCCCCCAGTGTCCCTATAATATGGATCTTTGAGCCCGTAGTGTCCATATAATATGACTTTTGAGCCCCTTGAGCCCCCAGTGACCAATAACCGTGACACTTAACCTTCACGGTTAAGTTTATCCGGGGGAAAGTTAAACTGTCATTGGACCCGCAACGAAATTATTCAAAACCATAGACAGAGAGAAATAAACAAGTGGACAATTAACTGCTTGTGCCCCTCTGACAAAAAGGCACCCGCTCAGCGTACATCAAGACCGCCAGGGCTTGTCTTGAAACTGATTTTCAGCGGGGGCCCTCTGTTGTCACGGCGTACCCCTGCTGACGGAGAAAACAAACATAAAGAAAGAAACAATTACAATAATAATAATAAATTATAGCCTGGCCAGGAACATAAAAATAAGGCATAGAGGCGCGTCAATTGCATTTGATAGTGCAACACTGAGTACAGTCGTACCTGTGTTAAATTAATAGTATCAGGATTCAGGATTACGGGCTAATTTGATATTTTCATAAATTAACGAAAAAATGTTATTAAAGGTAACCTGCTTTAAATAAATGAAATGAAACCATCAATCGAGTTAGTAGGATTTATTTTATTATTCATCAATAATCAAATTCAGAACTTGAATATTCAACTGCAATGTCTGCTCATGAACGCTTCAAACTCGGTACTTCTTTCCCAATTCCATAAAATTCAACACTTAGAAAGTGACAAAAAACTTTAAAATAGGTAGTTGAAACAAACTACAGCTAATTTTCATAGTGGACTGTACTATACGATAAACATGTCAGTCAATTTGACAACCTTTGTCGAAAACATTATTCAATGAAAATATTGTCCGAACCCTTAGTATTTCTCTTCGACAAATACTTTAACACGTTGTGAACCACTTTTCTTTCACGACTATAAAAAGATTTTAGCAATTTAATTCACAAAATCAATTGCGCACATTTAAAATAAAGTTTGTTTACACTTTGACAGCAATAGACTGACATGCAAGGTGACATGTCAATGAAGTTTTCAGTTACTGTTGCCATTAAAAGAAATTAGTACCATTAGTTTTCCGCAACATGGCGAGGGTTTTTATGTTCCTGGTCAGGCTATACAATACTCGTCGGCCGTTTGGTATAGTGGTTCGAAACGGACCACTATTACGGAGGTAGCGGGTTCGATTCCCGCACAGTACAAACATTTGTGTGCATGAACATATTTGTTTGTATTGGACTGGGTGTTTTCTATGTATAATAAGTATGTATTTACAAAAAAAAAGTATTTAAGTATGTTTGTATCCGTTGTCTAGTACCCATAGTACAAGCTTTGCTTAGTTTGGGACTAGAAGCGCAGTGTAAAATGTTTTTTTTAAAGAAAGATACATTTATTACAATGGACATTACACAAATACAGGCAATTACATAGACATGACAGTGGCACATAATAATGGAAGAAGAAAAATTAAAAACAAGAGTAAACCCATTCACCAACAAGATGCCCACTGCAACGGGACCCCACTCAGCATATGCCGTGGCCCACGGTGACGAAGGCCACGGCGCTGGTTTTCAATATGTATAAGTCCAAGGATATTTATTTTATTTTATTTATTTATGGCTGAATAAATGATAATCATGTGTTTGTCTATTCCAGGTGTGCTGGGCTACTATCACGCGCAGTTGACCGACATAGTGCAGTACCCAGACGCTCGCACGGAACTGTTCCACGCCTTCAGGGAGCTCGGGAACATCATACTGTTCTGCATGCTCATTGAACAGGTAAGTCCATGATATAATTATTTAGATCATTTAAATATGATAGAAAAAACATAAAATTGCTTTTAACTCCCTGTAGAGACTCAGTTGGCCGATAGTGTTTACAGAATGTCCAATTCCCAGAATGTCCCGTTCACAGATCGCAAAATATAATATCCAATCTTCCAATCTTTGTCTTGAAGCGCTGGTAGGACCCAAAATATAAGGAGTCATGTAAAGTGCCCCATAAGGGCTACCTTTTTTTATTTACTATATTTTGACGTTCATAAGTGCCACCAGTGGTGGTCTAAATTGAATAAAATATTCTTGATTTGATTTTGATCAGAATATTTAGAATGGAGTTCGCAAAATATCTAATCAGAATATCCAGATCAGTTTTGTGCAATTTGCAGAATGCACATTACGCAAATCCAATTCATCTGTCTATCTCTCTGTGTTTGGTGATGTCCAAAGTTTATTTCAAATCAAATCATTTAAGCAGTCCTTAGGTCCTTTATAAAGCGCTTATACATTTATATTTATTAATGGACAATTTGACACCTTTCTCCAATAATTCGTCATCACAACTTTTCTAAAAAGACACTTCATTCTGGTCTTAAAAACTTAATTAATTTTAAATTACCTGTAAATTACGATTTTTGGTCGCATTGTAATTGAAAAAAGTAGTTTAATTGACTTGACAAAATAGTGACGTCACTTGCTTGTAGTGCCATACAAAATCTATGGGAGAGTTTCGTTTTGACAGTTTTAAAAAGTACGTCAATTGATTGGTGGTGTCAACATGTCTATTCTTATTCTCCAGGCGCTGAGTCAAGAAGAAGTGACGGACCTCCTCCACGCGGCGCCATTCCAGAACATTCTGCCGCGTCCCTTCGCGGCGGAGGGCGAGAAACCCGAGGCCAAGCAGAAGCGGCTTGAGGCCAAGTACGCCGCGCTGCAGATCGTGCCCAATGTGGACAAGTTCGGGACCGCCAAGGTGAGTAAAAGTGACAGTAAAGTCAAGCTCTTATTCAGTACATAGGCCCTTTCCAGAGCGCTTATACACGTCCCAAATATAGCTTGCCCTACCACCACTTCGGGACAACATATGGGCTGTTGCTGAGAAGAAGTGGCGGAAGAAACTCAGTCACCTTTGACAGCTGCTTTTTTAGATACAGTAGGCGAGTGACATAACATCCTAGTGAGAAACCCGAGGGAGGTCTAGTATGCCGCATTGCAGATTGTGCCTTATGTGGACAATATAATTAATAGTATCAGGTGTTACTTTGCGGAAAACCATAATTAAAAATAGCTTAAAATTTTCTGAACTAAGCGGAAATTTTAAGCTAAGTAATTTTATCTTTCTAATATTTAATGTGGACAAGTTCGGGACCTCCAAGGTCAGTAAGGTTGCTCGGTATTTCTGTACGAGATCGAATCAGAAATGAGGAGATCAATAAACGAACTAAAGTACATAGCCCGACGAATTAGCAAATTATGCTAGACAAGTCACAATAATATTATAAAATATTAAGATTTAGACTCTGCCTTTATCCGAAACTTTGAATCGATTACGGTTATTTTTTTATGGTTACGGATATCCATAACATCCATGCTCAGTGTGCTTATTCTGTGTTTACGTTAGGTATGCTCGTATGAAGATTTTAGTTCTTGAAACTTCGCCGCTAGGGGCGCTGTACAATCTGTCATACATTTAATGTCATTTATTACGTATAGATGACCCACGCTGAACTGTCCCACCAAACTCAATGACAGGGGGGCGCTACCATCGTTCAACTATTATGGTTTCATTGGTTTCCAACATGGCAAAAATCGGAACCAGCGATCCGGTATTGACGGTGGCGCCTCGCTGTCAATGTCATGGACAGGACAGTTCAGTATTTTGGAACTATACTCGCTAGCGAGGACATCTTACGTAACCTCATGGTGAGCACACTGGACTAGAGTTCCGCTCCGTTTCAGTAGAAATAACTTGTCCATTATCCATTCCAGCAAAGCCAGCTAGCGCGCGAAGGCGAGCTGTTAACCCGCGAGCGCCTGTGCTGCGGCCTGTCTCTCTTCGCGGTGGTCTTGCGGCGCCTGCGCGCCTGCCTCGCCGCGCCGCAGTGGCCCGCCGCCGCCGCGCCGCCGCACCACGCGCCGCCACACGCGGATGATACGGCGGAGTTCCACAGGTGAGTGGACCCCCGAGGGAGGACCCCCACGTGGAATATTGGACCCCCGATACTGGACGCCTAGAAACTGGACCCCGGATATTGGACCCCCACGCGGGATACTGGACCCCCAGAAAGGACCCCCGGATATTGGACCCCCGAGGACCCCCTGATATTGGACCCCCATGTCATGGACCCCCTGACCTCCAAATACTGGACCCCCACGTCATGATGGCTCCCGATGAGACCCTAGTGGCCCCCGCCGCACTGGAATCCCGAGTGACCCCCTAGATTGTGACCCCCATCGCACTAGTGAGACCCCAAGTGGCCCCAACAGTGACCCCTGATATTGGACCCCCTAACCTTCATACTGGACCCCCAATATTGGACCCCCACCCGGGATACTGGTTTCCCAGTAAGTTGACCCTTGATATTGGACCCCCGGATACTGGACCCCTGTCACATATGGGTGAGCCCAAGTAGCCCCCTTGATAGTGGCCCTCTAGATCAGTGTCCTAGCTGTGTCCGCTCGCATCTGTGTTGCGGCCACCTAGATAGTGACGTCGCACTCTGGTGACACTCCCAGCTAGTGAATAGAGGTCAGTGTCCTATCTGTCTACCCGCGAGCGCCTGTGCTGCGGCTTGTCCCTGTTGGCGGTGGTCTTGCGGCGCCTGCGCGCCTGCCTCGCCGCGCCGCAGTGGCCCGCCGCCGCCGCGCCGCCGCATCATGTCCCGCCGCACGCTGATGATACAGCTGAGTTCCACAGGTGAGCGGACTGGACCCCCAATGTTGGACCCCCAGAAAGTTGACCCATTAATATTGGACCTGGACCCCCACGCGGAATACTGGACCCCCCTGATATTGGACCCCACGCGAGATATTGGACCCCCGGATACTGGACCCCAGATATTGGACCCCCACGTGGGATATTGGACCCCACGCGGGATATTGGACCCCACGCGGGATACCGGACCCCCATGGAGTGACCCCCCTAGATACTGGACCCTTATCTGTGATATTGGACCCCCACATACGACCCCTGACACTGGCCCCCCCATGGAGTGACCCCTCCCCCTAACAGTGACCCCCAGCGCACAGGTGAGCCCATAGTGACCCCCTAAAGTGGCCCCCGTCGCACTAGTAAGACTAGTGGCCCACGTCGCACGCTGGCGAGACCCAAGTGGCTCCTGTTGCACTAATATGTCACTAGGAGCTCAAGTAACCCCTATCAGTGGCCCCCACCGCACACTGGTGGTCCTGAGTGGCCTCCATGAGCCCTGAGTGACCCCTAGATAGTGACCCTTGTCGCACGCAGTTGAGTATCAGAATATCCCCCAACAGTGACCCCTGGAGCATAAGAGTAAGCCCTGAGTGACCCGTTAGATAGTGACTCCCGTCGCACTAGTCTAGTAATAACCCGCCCGGGTCTCTGCTGCGGCTTGTCTCTACGCTGTGGTCCTCAACGCATAGGTGAGCCCATAGTGACCTACTACAGTAGCCCGCGTCGCGGATAGTGGCTCTAGATCAGTGTCCTTTAGCTGCGCCTGTGCTGCGGCCTGTCTCTGTTCGCGGTGGTCTTGCGGCGACTGCGCGCCTGCCTCGCCGCGCCGCAGTGGCCCGCCGCCGCCGCGCCGCCGCACCATGCCCCGCCACACGCGGATGATACGGCGGAGTTTCACAGGTGAGTCCCGAGTGGCCCCCTGACTTGGCCCCCGCCCCCCGGGAATGGCCCCCAACTTGTACCTGGTGGCCCGCGTCGCACACTGGTGACACCGAAGTGGCCCCTGTTGCACTAATAAGCCACTAGGAGCTCAAGTAACCCCTATTAGTGGCCCCCATCGCACACTGGTGAGTCCTGAGTGGCCCCCATGAGCCCTGAGTGACCCCTACATAGTGACGCAGTTGAGTATCAGAATATCCCCCAACAGTGACACTCAGGGATTCCTCTTTTGCTCCGGAAGCAAAAGAGGAATCCCTGAGTGACACCCCATATAGTGACCGCCGGCGCTACAGGTGACACTCCCAGATAGTGACTCGAGGTCAGTGTATACTGATGAAGAAGCCTCCTTAACAATGGCCCTCTAGAACAGTGTCCTCTAGCTGTGTCTAGCTGCGTTTCTGCTGCGGCTTGTCCTTGTTCGCTGTGGTCTTCCTGCCTCGCCGCGCCGCAGTGGCCCGCCGCCGCCGCGCCGCCGCATCATGCCCCGCCACACGCTGATGATACGGCGGAGTTTCACAGGTGAGTCCCGAGTGGCTCCCTGACTTGGCCCCCGCCCCCCCCCGGGAATGGCCCCCGCTTTGGCCCCGGTACCCCGTAGATGTTGACCCCCATCGCACTAGTGCTACCCTAGTGAACCCCGGCATTGGCCGCAAATAGGTGAGCTCAAGTGACCCCCATCAGTGGCCCCCATCGCACACTGGTGGAGTCCCGAGTGGCCTCTATGAGCCCTGAGTGACCCCTAGATAGTGACCCCCGTCGCACCTGGATAGTGACTCGAGGTCAGTCTCCCAGTTGTAACCCGCCCGCCTGCGTCCTTGTCCGTGAGCCCTAGTAGGCTCCATGACAGTAGACACTAGTCGAGTGACCGCCCGCTCGAGTGATAGCTGTGTCGGACTCGCGTTTGACAGTGACTCCTGTCGCACTAGTGACACTACCGGATAGTGACACGAGGTCAGTGTATACTGATGACTCGAGATACTGGACCCCTGTCGCATATAGGTGAGCCCAAGTAGCCCTCTTGACAGTGGCTCTAGATCGCTAGTGGCTCGTCTCTGGCCGCGGTGGTCCCGCTTAGTTGCTGTGGACAAGGGTAAGTGAGCCCAAGTGACCACTGACTGCCTGCTAGTCTAGTGATAACCCGCCCGCGTCTCTGCTGCGGCCTGTCCCTGTTGGCGGTGGTCTTACGCCGACTGCGTGCCTGCCTCGCCGCGCCGCAGTGGCCCGCCGCACCACGCGCCGCCGCACGCTGATGATACAGCTGAGTTCCACAGGTGAGCGGACTGGACCCCCAATGTTGGACCCCCAGAAAGTTGACCCATTAATACTGGACCTGGACCCCCCTGATATTGGACCCCACGAAAATTGACCCCTCGGTATTGGACCCCTCCCCCCCCAACAGTGACCCCAGCTCACAGATAGCCCATCGTGACTCCCTACAGTGACCCCCCGTCGCACTAGTGAGACCCAAGTGGCCCCAACAGTGACCCCCAGCGCACAGATGAGCCCATAGTGACCCCCAGCTCACTGATGAGCCCATAGTGATCTAGATCAGTGACCTCCCTTGCTGTGTAAGTGACTTCTAACTTCCCAAGTGCATAGTAGTAAGCCCTGAGTGACCCCTTAGATAATGACTTCCGTCGCACACAGTTGATGCCGAGTAGCCTCTTGACAGTTGCAAGGGTGAGTATCCCGTTGGGATATTAGACCCCATGAGCCCCGATTGTCCCACCACGTCGACGACACCGCCGCGTTCCACAGGTGAGCAAATGGCCCCTCGGATAGGGACCCCTACATAATGGACCCCCTTGAAGAGTGGCTCAAAACACACCGACGACACTGTCGATTTCCACAGGTGATGGCGCACGACGAAATCTCAAATTATAACTCTCAAAGTAGGGTGTAGACATCCTCTAAAACGGATTTTACAAAACTACACCCCTAAAGGGGTGAACGGGGGTAAACTAAATACGCGTGCGAAGTCGCGGGCGGCCGCTAGTAACCAATTTAATTGACCTTTTGTTCGCAGATTGTGGTCGGCCCTGCAGTTCCTGTATTGCATCCCAGTTGGCGACACACAGTTTACTGTTGAGTAAGTAACTGTCTAAATAATATTTTATAAACCCTAAACCAAGAGCTAGGTTGTACAAGTTTTAGTTTGTATTGTTCGCAGATGAGTCGATTTAGCTACATCTCTGAGGATTTTGGATTTTTATGTACTTCATTAATAATAATCTTTATTAATAATTATAAAGAAAGTAAAGATTTTATTTTTGTATTTGTATTGAATAGGTTCCGAAACTACTGGACAGATTTGAAAATTCTTTCACCTTTAGGATTGTAATTTTTCCCTGAGAAACATATTCATATTTTTTTGTTAAACACCTATGTATATGTATGTTCATAATAAAATAAGGCACTGGAAGATCGCAACTTTATAACGAAAGAGCAACAAACTACCTGAAATTGGAGAGTATATTTTATACTAGCTTTTTTCCGCGGATTTGACATTGTCGATTTATTTGATAGAGACAGTTTGAGACCCAGGGAAGAAGTAAGAATAGTTCTTATTCTTGTTTTTGCGTCATAGGATTTAGACTTTGAGACGGACCGAAATCGCGGGGAAGCTACTGATAAACAAATTAAAAAAATCTTTTTAATAATGGTGACCATTGTTCATAGGGAGCTGTTCGGCGAAGGTCTCCACTGGGCCGGTTGCACCATCATCGCTCTATTAGGGCAGCAGAGGCGTTTCGAAGCGCTGGACTTCTGCTACCATATCCTGAGGGTGCAACGGGTGGATGGGAAGGATGAACTGGTCAAAGGCATCGTAAGTTACCGACTAGATCTTAGTGCAGTGGAATCCCGATTATCCGAATTAATTAAAACCAAGGGTAATCCGGATAATCGATTACAAAGTAAAATCGAACAATAATTAACTTTTCACTAATAGAAAATGGTTCATTTACATCATTTAGATTTTAGAACATTGGGTGAACCAATTTCTATTAACAATGAACCAAGACGACGTCTGTCTGTACCGTGTTCGGTGGCGGCGCCGAGCCGTATCACAGACGGCGCTGTGCCCTATTGATGGTTCCAGGCAGTGGCGGCGTAAGGCGTGGGCGACGTGGGCCACCGCCTACGGCCTCGCGGTACAAGGGGCCTCGCGCATCAAAAATTTTGAAAAAATGTATACAAGGTGGAGATGACAATATCACAATACGACAATAAATGCAAACATTGACTATTAAATATAAATTCTTGATAGCTAAACAATGTACCTAGTTAAAAATAAAAATATATTTTTTTCCAAACAAATTCAGTCATAATCAGACACAAAATTAAGCAACAACACGGTTTTAAGTGACGAACATTATTCTTTGGCGCAATATTCCTTTAAAAATAATCACTGAATCAAGAAATCAGAAACTGTCAATGAAAGACCATTGACCCGTTTTTTTTTATTATTTCATAAAATCCGTCTTCAGGTCGCCACAGAACAAGGCCTCGCGAAATCTGTCTTGCCCACATCAAATTTAGGTCTTGCCCCGCCACTGGTTCCAGGCCTTAAATCGTTAATTAAAGCCATGAAGATTGAGTCCGGATAATCGGATATCCGGATAATCGAGATTCTACTGTTCTTGTTTTTTGAGTGTATTTTATAAAGAGTTAAGATACTTTTTATTGCAAACCACAAAAGGAAGGCAACGTCGAGCCAGAAACGAAACGTTACAATTTAGGCGCTTTTATCGCTAGCCACAATCTCTTCCAGATAATCCAGGGATAGGACAATTTAACAAAAACATTTTTGTCTATGTTTTTAAGATTCTTTTTGACTGATAGTTTTGAATAATCTATTTATCGACGACGTTCTGATTAATAGATAGTACCGAAGTAATATTGAATATTAAGGTACGATCCGTGGTACGATAGTCCTTACACTTTCGATAATACAGTCTAAATTGTGCAGTCTCTTTTGTGTCTATTTCTTTACTTTCTTGGTTTGTGTTGTGTACAATAAAGTTGAATGTTTATTTATTTATTTATTTGTGTGTGTTTTGAGACGTGAAACGTCAGCGAGACTAGATTTCTTTAGATTTGTATGCTTTGTCACGTCATAATATGTCAATGTCACCCCTCCCGTGCCGCTCCCACATCTCAAACACTGACTCAGATAAGCGCTAACCTATAATCTATCTATTTTCATCCCTACAGCCCCTCAAAAGGATGGTGGACCGCATCCGTCGTTTCCAAGTGCTAAACTCGCAGATATTCAGCGTGCTAGCGAGACACATATCGGCGGACGACGAGCGGGCGGGCGTCGAACACGTGAGGTGCTTCCCGCCACCTTCCGCCCCTCAACATCATATGAATTAGGGGGGTGAGTATAGATTTTGGGGTGAAAATTCAAATATACACAGACATAAAGATAGATATTCAAAAAAATGCACAAAAGCTTACAATATTATAACTATAAATTGGGAGGAAAATCAGTAGACAATTGTAGACAATTAAAATATTATTAAATGCTTCCCGCCGCCCTCCGCCCCTCAACATCATATGAATTAGGGGGGACGAAGTGAGTATAGTTAGGGGCAGGAATGTTATGGATATCCGCAACCGTAACCGAAACTTTCGGATATCCGAAATAAAAAAACATCCATAACCATAACCGATTCAAAGGTTTCGGATAGTTTCGGATGTAGGCAGGTTAGGAATTGCATTTTGAAGTACATTAGTTTTTTTCCCATAAGATAAAAGCTTTTTTGTGAGACCAAAAGATGGTGACAGATGCCAAAGAAATCTCTTCTGTACCCATTCTATTCGTAATTCATGAACTGTGTTGGACAACTATTGAAATTTGCATTCTATACTTAGCACAGATATCCGTAACCGTAACCGAAGCTTTCGGATATCCGAAACAAAAAAATATCCGTAACCGAAACCGGTATAATATTATTCCAATATCCGTAACCGTTTCCGCTACCGAAACTACATATCCATAACATCCCTATAGGGGGTTGAACAATATACGATGACGATGTAGAATGGGACGAAAATCCAAATATAGACAACTATAGAGATGAACTCATGAAAAATTAATATATATTGTCTAGTTTATCAAACACGTGCGGTGCTTCCCACCCCCTTCTGCCCCTCAACATCTTATGAATTAGGGGATGAAGTGAGTATTGATTTTGGTATGAATAGAGAAAGAACAAAACATTAGGTTGAAATTCAAACAAAATTTTAGAAATTAATGCGTAAAAATTCAAATACTAATGTTATGTTTTACCTTATGAATTGGGATAAAAAATAGAGTATAGACAACTGTAGAGAGAGACTAGTTCGAAAACACGCCACTCTTCTCTTCGCCTCAACACAATATACACAGAAATAAAGATAGATACTCAAAAAAATGCGCAAAAACTTACAATGTTATAACTATAAATTGGGATGAAAATCAATAGACAATTGTAGTATGCCCCTCAACATCACATGAACTAGGGGGATGTCTGGTGAGTATAGTTAGGGGGTTGAAAGAGAGTAAAATGTTATGAATTATTATTATTCAGAACTGTAGCGATAATATTAAGGCTGGTTTTAGAGTCACGCTGACAGTCAGCGCTGACAGCCGAAATGTATGAAGCGTCGGCGCCGAGCGATTAGCGTCACTCAGGAACGTTCCCTTCAATTACATACATATAGATCAGTCAGCGCCGACGGTCAGCGAACGGTCAACGCGATTCTAAAACCAGCCTAAATTTTTTCTACTCCGCGCCTCAGCACTACCTATATGAATTAGGGGAGTATAGATATTGGAGTAAAAATTCATATTATTTAAAAAATTCAAGCTATTCAGACGACTATAAAATGTGCGATAGCGATTCAGACAAATAAATGATGAACGTGGGATAACAAAAAGGGGATGAGTATAGAAAAGGGGATGAAAACTGATAATTAAATGACTTTTCAGTGCTCTGACAAAGGAAGTATCTGTTTTCAAAAATATTTTGTGCTATGAAATTGTAATTAGGTTAAATATAGCAATAAGTATTATATTGATGCAATATTTGGATAGTTACTATGAATGTAATATCAATTATCCTGCTTTCGCCTCCGAGATTTATTTTACCATGTAGTAGTACCCCTGTACGACAACCCAATCCGCACACAATATTCAGCGTAGTAGTATTAAAAAACAAAAGAGCGGGCAACCCCACCCCTACCACGNAATATAATGAGACCGCTCGGACACCGAGACCACAGCGAGGTAGGGGTGGGGTTGCCCGCTCTTTTGTTTTTTAATACTACTACGCTGAATATTGTGTGCGGATTGGGTTGTCGTACAGGGGTACTACTACATGGTAAAATAAATCTCTTCGGCGAAAACAGGATAATTTAGATCGAACTTCACTTGGTAAGTTCGTTTGATCATTCAATAAAGGTTCCTTGTCAGGACTATGGAACCCTAATAATACCTAGAAAGCTACTCAAAATTAAGTTACAATGTTTTTTTTTATTTGTAATAGGCATTTTGATACTTTTGTAACTTGTCAGAAAACGAGTAGAAGTAGGAAGAGTATGAGGAATTATTATGAAATAAATGAAAATAAACAAGTAGGGCCTGTAATTTAAAGATCATGAAGTCTCTAGTTATAGTAGAATGATACTATCGTATGATTCTGTTTATGGTAATATGGACTAAAATTGATACTTATAATGTAAATTCTACTTGTTATGCTTTAAAAAATTATACACTCCATATACATTTTAGGCTAAGTTTCTGTAAAGGTGGTCACTGAAAGTATTTATTCATGTGTAATGTAATCCTATGTAACGTGTGGAATAGCAATAAAGAATTTGAATTAATATCAGCGGTTGATGTTTGACCGCAAATAACAAAATATCGAAGTAAAATTATTTTTTAATAACCATTATACTACCTAATACATGCTACATACATGAGGTAGTTTCTCAATCCTTGGTTATTATTAATATTAGAATTTCTGGTTAATTTTAATAGTCTTCATTTTACATATAAATAACTTGAAAAAGTAGAACTGCCTAGGTCGGGAGTCAAACCACATACCTTTTGTTTGCCGGGCGACTACATTTTGAATCGTTACATTACAAGCGAATACACTTAGTCAGTGGTCACCTTATTGTATAAGATTAATAATGAGATCGTACTTGTATTATTATAATAATATGCCAAGTAGAGTAAGATTGTATGGGATTATGTATGAAATGTGTAGTTGCTTTTTATAATAAAAATCTTTTATTCGATTATGATTTTTTTATTTATTTTTTCTCCTTTTACTATTTTTTTTTTCACTTAAGTAAATACCAAGTTTGTACTAGTCCTAGTACACTCAAGAACGGCTGAATTGATTTGGCTGATTTTGGTTTTGAAATTTTTGTCGTAGTCCAGGGTTTTAAATGCTGAGAAAAAGGTTCGTTGAAAAGAAAATTAATAAGGCGGTACGTAGTTCTCCTGGTCAGCAAGTATTACAATCTATACTAATAAATAAATATAGGAGGACTTTGCAAACAGTTGCTAAACTTTTAGGAGCGACTTTTAGAATCAGTAACTTCATCGGGTAAGGTTTTTTAATTATTTTTTTTTCGAAAATTACGTTAAAAAATAATTACGATAAAGTTATAGAGCTTATTAAAACAATGCCAACTGTTTGCAATTTCACCCTGTATAAAATAATAATTATAAGTTGAATAAACTTACCTTTCTCTTCTTCTCCGAGGGTATGGCCTGCAGCAGCATAACTCCTCACAATAACTAACACTACACCAAACCACGGTACACTACACTATAACCCGGTTTTTATTGGCGGTCAAGCTGTAGATCCTGGCTACACAGGAGTTGCAGCGGTGGGAACGAGAGGTGGGAATAGTCCCTTTATAACGAGTCGAGTTAACTGCGCATCTGGCGGCCGTGACGTCACATCGCCGCTCTGGTACGGACGGGGCGACATCGCTCGCACGTGAGAGTACGTGAGTGCGAGGAAGAGTCGTATTCCAGCGAGGTACGAAGTTTTTCGAACGGGTTACGGGACTATTCCCACCTCTCGTTCCCACCGCTGCAACTCCTGTGTAGCCAGGATCTACAGCTTGACCGCCAATAACCCAACCAGTGAAGGTCAAGTTCTCGATCGGGTTGTACATTATTACACACTGCACTGCACATTTATCAGCACCGATGTGCTCAGTCCGACGGTTAGACAATGACTGACTCGATACGGAGTGCCTAAGCAAAGTGGCATGGTGGGGGTACCACGTGGTTGGTTTCATCGTTTAATTACTTTTAATTTATAGAAATGAGTATTTAGTAAAGAATAATCATATTTTTATTTATTATGTTTTTTTTTTAATACAATTACCTAGTTTAAAAAAAATACAATAAAAAAGATACCATGGCTTCCAGAACTAAAGTAAAAATCTTAACACAAAAAATATTTTTAAGACGTTGCAAGAAGTCACTCACTGGTACTTTGCAAATACTGATTTATTCTTTTTTTTTAATATAGATATATTCTTATTAGTGCGTATTTAAATTTATTTATTCTACTAATATCACTTACAAGAGCAACAGGGTTTCTTCATACCTTTTACGAGAAAATAAAAACGAATATTTCAGTTTTCGCATAATTTTTTTATTAAGTCTTACAAGTATGTTATCTAGCCTAAGAAGTAACCTTCACAGGTGAAATAATATGTAATAATATATTACATCGCCGGACTATGTGGTAAACGATATAAATCTACGAGCGCGAAATACATAAGTAAAACGACACTTCAAACACTCTGTAGGGTAAACCAGAGAGTGATTGCCCACTGGTAGTGATTGCCCGCTTTAAGAATAATATTGTCAGGTGCTGACTTTGAATCACTCTAGTTAGATTTGAATTTACTAAGTAGATGGCTCCGAGATCAATGTACATACATTAGATTTAAAATTTACAATAGGAAACACTAAAAAAAAACAGTTATGGCGGATTTCGTCAAGACGGGTGAAAATGTTACTCAAACTGGTAAAGACTTTAACAATTTTACTAAGGAATTACTTGCTTAGAGGTTAAATATTTTTTGCAAGTTACTTAATATTCAACTAATGGTGTATAGTCATGATGAAATTATAAGTGTTTTCTCCATTATCAATGAAAATAACTGATAAAATTTTATTTCTAACGGTCATTTTAACGGTGGGTAATCACTGCACGTAAATCTGTATATTTTTAGTTATTGCCCACCATCATTTCAGTTATTGCCATATGTTAATGTATAGTTATTACCCAGGGCAATTATTATTAGAGTGTTGCCACCATGCAGTAGCAGTGTTTAAGTTGCTCATTGCTAGACTTGTTTTGCAAATTATAGGCATAAATATTGAAATGGCTTTTAATGTTTCATTTTCAGTATGCCAAAGACTCCAAAAGTTCAATATAGCATAGAACATTTGCAAAAAGCGATCGAAGCTGTACAAGACGTATCCAACAATTTATCTACAAGATAAATTGCAGAAAAATATGGTTTGGCTTGAAAAAATTGATAAAAATTCAAACGCAAATACAAAAAATGAAAATCCTACGTTAAATCTACTAGTGAAAATGTTAATTGTAAGGAAATAGATACAACTTTAGGGAAGAATAACCAACAGCTAATTGAACATTCTGAGCAACCACTTGAACTGATATCAAAGAAGATAAAAAATAAATACATATAAAATTTACATATAAAATTCAGATTTTTGCGTCATCTATGTTTTGAAGTAGATGATTCTGTCTCTACCGATTCTGACTCATCAACATCAGCTCAAGAAATATTTGATAATTATTATGTTAATAAGGCCAAACGTAATTTATTTTGAAATTTTGAAGACTGTACTACTAGAATATAAGTTTGATGTATTGTTTTGCTTATTTAAAGCCTATTTTCTCATTTTAAAATTGATTATTTTGTTTTAAGATACTGGGCAATTACTGTGCTTTGATGTGGGCAATTAGTGTAAGTAATGGGCAATGACTGTACTTTTTGGAGGATTTTAAATTTATTTCAATATTTTCTAAGTTACGTAAGTTTTAACTAAAAACTGTTAATATTCTGTTTAACAGTTTATTGAGTTATAAGAAAAAAGTCATAAATGCTCGATAATTAAAATACTTTCTTTAATTTTTCATCTCAATGTGTTTGAAATCTTTAAGTGGGCAATAGCTATACGGTTTACCCTATATAACTTTTTTTCAATCCTAAATCACAGTATTTTTATACTGTACAGATTTAAAAGTCATATACATGAGACCCGTTTCACAAAACGATACTGAAGTACGAATCTTAATTCAAGAATTGATTTATTTGTGACTCAATTCTTAAAATTTAAATCCATGCTTGAGTCGTTTTAAAATACGGGCTTATTTGTGATAAAGTTTTAATAAAGTAGAAAAAATGTACTGCTTTGTTCCGCTACACACTTACAAATTAATAAGAAGGTGAGTGAAGGTGTATTCACATTAATGAGGCACGAACCAGCTCTGCTCACAATGTCAGGCCTCATATGATTGTGAATATACCTTTAAATCGATGTAGAATAAGACTCATTGATAGGTGATTTGTTGAGATCAAACATTCAAAAAGATAGAAAATAAAAATGTTTATTTAGTACCAAGTTAAAATCACTAAATTCTGATCATTCTTTTCTAATTTTAGAAGCGACATGATTTTACTATTGCTACTAAAATCCATCAGAAGTAGTTTTAGTAGTGTTGTCGAATTATTTATTATTTCAAATTTTTGTTCACCAGTTTGGCGAGTAAATTCCATGGGGGCGCCAACTCTTTAGTACTTTTATATTTCCGTATAAAATGATTTCGTAAATTTACAATTTGGCTCAACCTATCAATGCTCTTGTGCAAATTAAATTGTACTACTTATTTTGCAAACAAAGACTATTTCGCCGGCAAAATACGCCACAGCCTTCCACCAACTCGATATACAAAGAACTTAAGTTGAAATGCATACCCGTCCCTACTTAATAATAAATATAAACATTTCGTATTTTTACTTCATTTATTTAATCGCCGTAAAAAGCTGTCATACTATTTCGTTTAAAAAACATATGCACCACATTTATAAATATTTATTAATCTTATCTTACAAGCAGTTTTTTAAAGACAACAAACGGGTTAAATAAAAAAGGGAACTAAATACAGTTTGTGTATATTTTTTTACAAATTGTTGTCTTTGAAAAAGATTTAATCTGCAAACTTACATTTAAACTTACAGATCTAAACGTAGCGAATATCTAAAAGACCAGCTCAGAAAAAATAAAAAACGCTGGTCCTTTAAAAGTTACTACATCTGATTAAAAATATTTTTATTCAATCTACAATACAACTAAGAAAACTGAAAGATTGGTTCAAAGAGTGCTTCTTGAATATCAATATGCGACAACTGGGCAATTTATTCTTTATTATGGGCTGAAAAAACCAAGGTCATCGTAGATTTTCTATAGCATTTTATTTTTTTAGAGTACTCATTGATTTTAAAGTAACAATATTTTGAGTTTATGGTTGATTGAAAACTATTCTGGTTTTCAAGCTAAAACAAACGAATGCGAAATTAGAAATATGCCTTAGAATTGATTAATTATACTCGTATTATAAATTACCCAATTGTTTAATTCATAATATGGTGTCCAATATAAGAATTAATCATAAGAAGTATTGCAACATTGCTTTGTATATTGCATATTGATAAATAAGATGGACAAAAACGAAAATTTTTGCTATTGGAATAGACAATGTATATTTTTATAATCGCTGCGAATACTACTTTTGTACTTCCATCCAAATATGTATGATTTGAATTTGTGAATGTATTCGAAACACGATAACAACCTTAATAATATACATAAATAAACAACCTTACAAACAAAAAAGTGAAAAAATATATTACAAAAAAGTGTTAAAGTACAGATTAAAATTACTTATTGCAACAGTTTGATGTCGCAGACATCATTTTATTAATCCTATGTATTTTTTTATTTTGTTTTTATTTTCAGTCGTTTCTGGCATACATATAGTTGCAAAGCACACACGACAAATATAACACTGCGTTTGGTAACATATTATATTGAAAAATATACTTTTAAAACATTATGCAAAGTTACATTTGCCGAAAAATATTTATGCCAAAAGTTTGTAAACGTATACTAATTCTTGTAGTCGGGCAAGACATAATGCAAAACACACAATTCCATTCTAATATTTATGTATGTTTTTAATATTTATATGTCATTGTTGAGTGCTTGGTAGTAATTTAATCAAGGTGACAAGATCGCATAATTTTTATGTGAATTTAGAAAGTGCAAACATTATGTCAAACTGTTTTTGACATAATGATACTTGGCATGGGACTTTTCTTCAACATGATGACATAATTATAATTTTAAAACATACATAAATATGGGTAAACATAAAAAAATCTATTCAGCCACTAATCAAAAATGGAATATTTTTGTTTATCACATTTTTTTCAAAATTTTAAGGTGACGTAAGACAAAATGATACATACAATATTTTTATTCGATATATTATCATTTTAACTGTACATTTCGCTGACAAATAAGGCGCTATAAGACAGAACACATTACAAATATTGGTCTCAAAACGAACTATGCAAGATATGTTTATATGTAAAGTAACAATTCCGAATCACAAAGAATACCAACATATTTGTAGAATAAAGGTGGTGACATAATTAAATAACCATCAAATATGTGTTTTTATAAATCTAATTAACTCACAAATCTCAGAATACATTTTTTTTATTTTCAAAACGTGTTGATTTTGTTAAAAAAATATCGTATAATTTGTTTAAAATTTGATATCAGTATACATAATACATGGTGCAAAAACTTTTTTAATTTCGCATAATTTTTTGAGGTTTTACATAATTTTGTGACCAAAAAAGCTGCTCGGAAGTAGATTGATGAATTGGATCAAATAATTGCGTGATACATCTTGCGTTACCACCTTAGCGTTTGTGTCGGGTGTCACTGTTCGTAGTTCTTCGGTTTTCGGTCCATATCGTCGTCAGAGCGGTTCATTGGGTGATCTGTAATTGAGAAATGAACATTGTTGTATTATTATAGGCTGATGATGATAATAATGAAGTATCCAGTAAGTCAAAGTCAAAGTCAAAATTTCTTTATTTGTTTGGACTAATAAATAGTCATTTTGCTCTTAAGGAGCCTCTACATGTCTCATAATCTTTTTACCCTACCAGCGCTTCGAGACCAACATTTGGCAAGTGCTGAGAAGAAGCGCCGCAACAAACTATTATAAGTATTGATGATTGAAAATGAGACTGACAAAGTTGAGGTGACCGAGTTTCTTCCGCCACTTCTTCTCAACACCAGCCCATATGTTGTCCCAAAGTGGTGGTAGGGCAAGCTATATTTGGGACGTGTATAAGTGCCTTGGAAAGGGCCTATGTACTGAATAAAGTATTTGAATAAGTTTTGTCATTTGTGCTTCGCTCCTATTGGCTGTAGGGTGATGTTTACGCCTATAGCCTTCCACGATAAATGGAGTATCGACTATCGCATACATTTTGCTAAGTTCCGGCGTTTTCAGTGAAGGGATTCTTCGAAACAACAACTGTCACATTTTGCAACTCCAGGCGGTTGTAGTTCCTGGAATTAACGCGTTCAACCAAACAAACAAAGTCTTCGGTTTTAAAGATTTTATTCTGTGTACCCTCTCTCTGATGTTTTGCTGTGCCCTTGCAGGGCGTCACATGTATACCTACCTCTATTTTTGCAACAACATATAAATTGTAATGTGACATGCAATAAACGTTTTGAATTTGAATTTGAACAAACCTGGGTGTTGCGGCATCTTGGGAACCAGCACGACGTTGCCGTCAGCCGCTTGCTGCAGCGAGAACTGCTGCGAGGACAGTGGACGGCCTTCAGGGTCGCGCAAGTT
The DNA here is from genome assembly GCF_004193835.3 of Ostrinia furnacalis. Lineage (NCBI taxonomy): Eukaryota > Metazoa > Arthropoda > Insecta > Lepidoptera > Crambidae > Ostrinia > Ostrinia furnacalis. The sequence goes on from NW_021134534.1 coordinate 283,524, forward strand.
CTGGAGACAATAATAATAAGTGAGTCAGCCGTCAATACCGGAGAAATTGTCTCCAAGGCTTAATAAAATGTTATCAATCCGATCTCATAACTTCAGATCATCGGGAGTGCTGTTTTTTGTCAACGATACTCTTTTATGAGGCTTAATGTCAAAGCAGACTTAACAACTTGGAAAGGAATCAACACTATCGCCTGAAATACGTGACTAGACTGCTATACTGACCTCCCCCCCTCCTAGCTAGATTGTCCACCCTATGATATATGATCAATATGATCATCCCCTTGAACTAGACTGTCCCTCCTTTTGAGTTAGACGTTCCCCCTTTGAGCTAGACTTTCCCCCTTTGAGCTAGACTTTCCCCCTTTGAGCTAGATTGTCCCCTCCCTTCTTTAGCTAGATTGTCCCCATATCTCACCTGGAAAACATGCCGGTACAGCGCTGCGAATCGCTCCTTCACGCGCTGCCTTTCAGCGGTCAGCTGGTGGTGGTCACGCTGCGTGCGCTGCTTGCGGTCGCGGACTGTGCGCACTTCGTCTGCGAGAGAGGTGATCTGGTCGAGTTTGCGCTTGCGGCAGTTTTGGGCAGCCACCTGGGAAAAATAGATGATTGAGCCAGGGAATTGGTAGATGACACAAGTGAAAAGAACACTTGAATCTACCTTTGAACATCGAATAGGAAAATCTTGAAAACATGAGTAGTTGAGCTAGAAATATAGAATTGCTGTACAAAATATCAACTTGCATGTCATATTAAGCATTAAAACCAAAGGCTCGGTATTGTGCTACTTAGGTATTAACTTGTAAACAAAATAAAAAAATAAATTATAGAGGAAATATTTGCATTTTTGTATGATTTTAACAGATAAACTCAAAAACTACAGGACCTATTTGAAAAATTATTTCAATATAAGAATTTTTTTATTGCATTTTTTTAATTAAAGATAATTTTTAAAACTTTTGTTAAATATCTAAAGATTAAAGATATCTATCTACCCGCGCATAACTAATAAAAAATAATTAAAATTTTTACTCTTCAAATCTCACCTTATTCTTGCCTCGCCTCCTTATGTCCCTTATAAGGGACAGCTGGGCCTCGCTCAGATCGTGCTTCGAGAGACGCTCGTTGAACTCATCCATCGGCAAATTGATGATATCGTGCACCTCCAGCGGTATGCCTGCGTGCAGAAGGGAGGCTTTACACTGGTTTTTCTTTACTTGTACTATATATAGGACAAACGTATACAGTTTAGAGGGTAGCCGGACTTTTGTTCACCAGTTGGCGCCTTTGCCGAGTTTTTCGGTGGAGGCGCCAATTGGTAAATAAGTGGCTAATGTTGGTCTTATGCCCGTTTTCACCATCAATCCCTATATAAACTAAATTCCTGTTAATTGATACCATAGGGGTCACTTAAAAATTAGGGATTGATGGTGAAAACGGGCATTAATTTAGTAAATGACATTTATTTCAATTAGCGGACTTGTGAATTACTTGTTCACGAGTTGGCGCCCTTATCGAGTTTGGGAATGTCATTCGATAGAGGCGCCAATTGGTGATTGAAAATAACTATTAGACTTCCAAGTAAGATAAAAATATTTGTATAAAGTGTGTTATCATACATCTGTTTAGTCCATAAATGTTATTACATTTTTGAGAATGAAATCCATAAATTTTTGGACATTCGTCAACAATTTTTACCCACATTTATATAAATAAATTGATTTGATTTGAACAATTGTAAGAAGTGTGAACTCACCCAAAGCCTTAGCCCGTTTCTCGTCTCGGGTGAGGTGTCCGCTGGCGGCCGACGAACCTCCGTCCGACATGCTGCCATCGGTCAGGCGGCGGACTGGACGACAAAAACACACGTTAATGACATACACAATAATACACATAAGCTCGCTTTTAATTTCAAAGAAAGAAGAAATGTTTATTCATTATCATCGACAATACACTAACCCCCTTACTAATAAAAAGTTACACAGTTGTTGATCAATGTTTTAAAATGACATTTCCATACTAAACGTCACTTTAAAACACTGTGTTCAACGAGCGTGTAAGTTTTATTCATCATCATCATTTCAGCCATAGGACGTCCACTGCTGAACATAGGCCTCCCCCAATGCTTTCCATGTTGATCGATTGGCAGCGGTCTGCGTCCAGCGCTTCCCTGCTACCTTTACGATGTCGTCGGTCCACCTTGTAGGTGGACGTCCCACGCTGCGTTTTCCGGTACGCGGCCTCCATTCCAGAACCTTTCTGCCCAATCGGCCGTCAGTTCTGCGTACTATGTGCCCTAAGTTTTATTAGTAAGGGGGTAATTTGCTAACAATCGCGTAGATTTCGCGCGTCTCAAATAAGTTTGGGAACCAATGCCCTACAGCCAATGGGGGTGGAGCAGTAATGAAAAATGTTGCAAACACGGGAAATATTATTCAAACTATTTTCACGCGTACGAAGTCGCGGGCACAGCTAGTTATTAATATTGTTTCTCACCTCTCTTGTCCCTAGTGTGCGCGGGCCGAGCCTGATGCGGCGCGGGCGGCGCGCTGTAGGTGTGGTTGTGGCGCACGCGCTCCGCACCGTACGGGAAGCGAGCTGGGCTGGCTAGACCGTTCTGGAACAAACGTGTTCTTATTAATACTGTTTAAGGTTTTTTACTGCTGTTTTCCTTAAATATTTGTCAATTTGTAAGTACTATTTTAATTGTCAATCAAATAACTTATAAAAAATTCTAAAATTTCGTCAGAGTAAGCCAGTCAGTTACCAGTTGGCGCCACTATCGAGTAAAGTCTGGTCACTCGCCAATGGTGCCAACTGGTGAACACAAGCGGTCGGACTGCCGCATTTGTTCAACAGTTTTAGTGACTCCAGACCATGTCACTCACTCATTCGAGAGATTATCTATAGTAGCTGTACCGCTTATCAAGCAAATAAATGGATTTTGATTTTGATAGCGCGTGACTGGAATGCGGCGAATTAGTAATAGTTCACAATAATAATTGATTTATTTATAAAAAAAAAACTTAGTGTTGTTGGCGCCACTGTCGAATTAGGCCCTGTCACTCAAAAATGGCATCAACTGTTGCGCCCTGAAATGGTCAACATATAAACTTATTACGCACCAGTTGGCGCCATTATCGAGTAAAGTTTACGTCAGTGACACATTGTTCAAACTCTGAGACATGTAAAGGGCCTACATAGGACGAGTTGGCGCCGCTGTCGAGTAAGGACTTATCACTCGATAGTGGCGCCAACTGGTGAACCCTTGTTTAAAGATATTTACCTGCAGTAGCGCGTGGCTGGAATGCGGCGCGTTGAGGTCCAGCGCGGGCTGTAGCGCCACCGGCGGCGCTATTTGAGCACCAGTTGTCGCCACTATCGAGTAAGGTCCTCACTCGCTAGTAGCGTCAACAGCCCTCGCATTTAATCTCACCAGTTGGCGCCATTAGCGAGACGTGGCTTTAATAGTGGCGCCAACTGGTGATTACTAATTCTAGCTCTTATGTTACCTGCAGTAGTAAGGTCGTCACTCGCCAGTTGCCGCCACTGTCTTAGCTGATAGAACCTTATTCGTCAGTGGCGCCAACTGATAAACCTTCGTTAAAAGATATTTACCTGCAGTAGCGCGTGGCTCGAGTGTGGCGCGTTGAGGTCTAGCGCGGGTTGTAGCGCCACCGGCGGCGCTATTTGTGCGCGCGCGCCGAACTCTACGCCTGTAGTGGAACAAATAATTAAAAATACTAAAGGAATCGCACATAATTAATTCGTCTTTACATCTGAGTATGGGTATATTAACTATCCAAGTTTTTAAGGAGAGCATTTTTTGCCCTGTTTTTGTTATTAGGAATTAAAAAAAATCTTGCAAACGGTTTTTTTAAAGAATCCCGTTAACTCCTCGTGGTAAGCTAAATATGCTTGAGTTACGAGTGGGCTCACCACAATAGTCGAGGGGCGGCGGGGTTCAAACCCGTGTTCCTCGGAAGTCGAGTCAGCCAGTTCGACCTCTATACCATTTGCTATCGAGGTTTCAAAAGTTTTGACAGTTCATATAAAGGACGCCAATTGATTGGTGACAAATCATATAAAACAAAGTCGCTTTCCGCTGTCTGTCCCTATGTAATATGCTTAGATCTTTAGAGCTACGCAACGGATTTTGATGCGTTTCTTTTAATAGATAGAGTGACTCAAGAGGCAGGTTCATAGGTATAAAACATGCATATTATAGAAGAGAAAAGCCGGGAAATTCCATTGCAACCGCATGAAGCCGGGGCGCGGCGGGCCGCTCTATAAAATAAAGATTTTTAAACAGAACATAACATTATTATAATGTTCAAATCTTACCATTATGCACGTGCATGTTGTCGTGGTGGTAGGCCTGCTCGGGGCACTCGTACTTGACGACCGGCGCCGGCCGCGGCTCCAGCTGCGGCGTCTGCTCCTGGGAGGGACACAGTTGGCTTAATACAAGACTTAATCCGGCTCGAAGGACCATGTCCAACCACAATACAAGACTTAATCCGGCTCGAAGGACCATGTCCAACCACGAGGTCGAGGGTCAATGAAACACGGTTAATGGTTTACAGGAATATTCCCACGTCTCGTTCCCACCGCTGCAACTCCTGTGTAGCGAGGATCTACAGCTTGACCGCCAATAACCCAACCAGTGAAGGTCAACTTCATTACTATCATGGTTTGTAAAAGTAAATTTTATTGCTTGCTGTCACAGAACAAATACTTAAAAACTCCGAGGGTACTTATGGTACGGGATAGTTAAATGAAACCGCGAAGTACAAGACTTACAGAGCCATCTATTGCCACCAAAATGCAACTTCTATACAGGGTGAAATTGTAAGTTGTTTCCAAATTTTTTAAAAGATCTATAAAACAATTGAAGTTTATCGTAATCATTATTAAAAATCAGAGTATTTTTCAAAGAAAAAACATTGATAATACATATTAGCATTCTTACGTTTTAAAGGCCTGGCTAAATTAATTATTTATGTTCTCACCTGGAAGCAGCGTTTGCCGAACATGTGGTGTTTTTTCTGCGGCTGGTGCGGCGCGCTTCGCTCGCGCCCATAGCCGCTGTCGTACGGCCGGAACTTGGAGCTGGAAAACATATCATTTGTCACTAAATTGGCCTTCAATTGGAGCTAAAATAAAAGATATTTGTGACTAAAGTACTTCAATTAGAGCTACATGCGATTTGTAGCTAAACTAGACTTCAATAAAGGCAAAATAGGCGAAATTTTTAGCTAAACTAATAAATGAGACTTAAATTTTACAGACAATATTCGTAGCTAAAGTAGACTTCAATTAAGGCTAAAATAGACAACATCTTAGATAAACTAATGAACTAGACTTCAATTTGAGCTACAGGCGACATTTGTAGCTAAACTAGACTTCAATTAAGGCGAAGAAAGACTAAATTTTTAGCTAAACTAATGAACTAGAATTCAATTACAGCTACAGACGACATTTGTAGCTAAAGTAGACTTCAATTTAAGCTACAGATGATATTTGTAGCTAAACTAGACTTCATTTTGAGCTACAGACGACATTTATAGTTAATCAATCATCGTACATAAATGTCAAAATCAAAAATCAAAATCAAAATCAAAAAATATTTATTCAGTTTAGACCACAAGTGGCACTTATGAACGTCAATAGAAAATAATAAAAAAAGAAAAAGGTAGCCCTTATGGGGCACTTTACATGTCTCCTTATCTTTTGGGCCCTACCAGCGCTTCGAGACAAACATATGGCAAGTGCTGAGAAGAAACGCCGGAACAAACTCAGTAATAAACAGCATGTATAGTCATGTAAAGTCTAAAATCAAGTGAAAATAGTACAATAACAGACAATTTGGATAAAACAGCCCAATGAAATATAAGATCAATAACCTCATCGGTATATTATTTTTTTAGACCATATAAAACAGGGGTGGCCAACTTGATAAGACATAAGATTAACTGTTTATTAACGAAACCCTGGGCGATCTACCACATACTTCTTGAAATTTTAAATGAAACAGCATAGTTTAGTACACAATCATATAGTATTGTTTGCATTGCCACGATCGACTGGACTAATCGACCGGTTGGCCACCTTTGATATAAAAAAATATTGTTTACCTATGAAACTCCTGCGCCGAATCGCTTCCATCGCACCACTCGCCGTCAGAAAGAGAGGGCACTCTCTCCGACCCCATAGATGAGACAGCGCTATCGGACGCCGAGTCGCGTTCTGAAACAACACTCTAATCAGTCCAGATAAGGTCGAAATTGCTAGTCATTAAAACAATTACTGTTTTGGCTACATGATTTATCATATCCGCGGTGATACGGGAGGAATGATAGATAAAATGATATTTATGATAAGGCAATAGAGTTCAAAATTATTTGAGAGTCATGATCTAGAATCTTGTAAAATTGCAAGTCAGTCAAATAACCCAAAATAAATAAAGTAGTTTGAATTACAGGTGTTTACATTAAAATAAAAGTACACAAAAATATTTAAATGTTAATATTTATATTCATATTCAATATAATTCTACAAGACTTGTAGATAGTGTCCGACCGAAACTAGTTTTACGACCGAAACCGAAACCGAAAACGAATTTCGGCAACGGTGTCTATTTCGGCCGAAACCGAAACCGAAACCGAAACTTCCTTACAAGCCTCATATTTTGAGGGAATAACTTTTTAAAAAAATAAAACCGACTTCAAATGCGTGAACACAAAAAAAACTAAAAATTGCGTATAAAAAGTTCATCCCCAATTTTCCACCCTTGGGGGTGAAATATTTTCTTCAAATTCGCATGAAACCACCCTTTTGATAATACCTAGTCAACAAAAAAATAATCGTTCAAATTGATTTATAATCAGCGGAGATATTGCGTATAAAAAAGTTCATCCCCAATTTTCCACCCTTGGGGGTTGTTTTTTCTATTATTAAATTTAAATGGGACCACCCTTGAGGTATTACCTATACGCCGAAAAAAGATTTGTTCAAATCGGTTCATAATTGGCGGAGTTATCGCGTAACAAACATAGAAAAAAAAACATACGGGTCGAATTGAGAACCTCCTCCTTTTTTTGAAGTCGGTTGAAAATAAAGAAAACGTTATTATAATCAGTCAGTCTTTATTGTTTTCTCTTTAAATTGCATTAAAATTGAACTTATAAAGTGCCTTTTTACTCTAAAAGGTATCAAATTATGTATTAAAAAAGAAAAAGAAGGATTTATAGTCTAGATTTTTTATAGTCATTACTTACTATTTAACTAATGTTTGTTTACGTAGGTATAGTATTTGCGAACCAAAAAAAAAATTATAGGTTAGATTAAACTTGATTATACTTTTATCAGTCATATTGAATTTTTTTTTTTATGTTTACACCCGCTCTTATGTTATAACGACATAAAACGAGATAAAACTTACCAAATTCAAATCAACTCGAAAACTCGACTAACAAAACAAAACTAACAGCAAACAAACAAGCGAGCGAATCACAATGGCTCTGATCGGATTCATTCAATCATTCAACGCGCCGAACATGACCGATAACAGCGCGGAAACTCCCGAATGCACAATCGGTTTCGGTCGTAGTTTCGGCAAGTTTGCCGCCGAAAACGAAACTAAACCGAAACTCGTGTTTTTACCGAAACTCAACCGAAAACGAAACCGAAACCGAACATTCGGTCGGACACTACTTGTAGAATTATATTTAGATTTTAAGTTAACGTTTCAGCCATTAGTGTAAACAACTGACTACCTGAACCGTAAACCCTTTGGACAGTATCTATAGACTATAATATTTTATTTTGCTTCATTTCATCCTTTCGCTCCATCACCAAAAAGTGTAAACACCGCTAACATACTTAGTAAACAATAGAACATTTTTTTTTCTGTGTGTATCAAATTATCTTCATTTAGCAAAAAAAAATGTAAACTCAGCCAAAAACAGTAAAGGTAAACGGCCAAACCAACGCGATCACCCGCGATCAGCCGGCGTGCAGCGATGGCGACCAGACTTAAATGCATTGATCGCCATCGTTGCACGCCGGCTGATCGCGTTTGATCGCGTTGGTTTGACCGAACCTTAAACAAATAAGTCATCAACGTAAACTGACCGGTCATCATCATGTGGGTGTGGTTGTGGTGCGGCGCGTGGTGCGCCCCGGCACTGTCCAGCATCCGCATCGTGTACATGCCTGTAAACAAAGAGAAATAATGTAAACATATTTAATTTACAACGGTGGTTAAAGGATAATAGAAAGAAGGGTCAAAAAAAGAAAGAGCCCTCCTCTTATTTACAATTTGAACTTACAGTTGGTAGAAAGGGCAAAAAGAAAGGGTAAAGAAGAGAAATCGCTGCTGTTATCTTTTGAAAATATTAAGAGCGGTAGACTTGACCATTGGACTACAAATCATAGTATACTAGACAATAGTCTGTATAGTACCGTTCTAGACAGAAAATTACTATAATACACTAATTTATCTGTCTAATTTAGTAAAGTTGTAGTGACATTTAACGTAGGATCAGTGACAATCGAGGAATAAAATACTGACGACAATAATTGAAATTTAAAGACACAATCGACAGCAGATTGGACTGTATTTTTTATTACCTAGTCCCAGTACATTACGTGACACAGTTTTAGTTTTTAGTTTTTAAAGCAGTAGGTAAACGTACATCTATGGGTCAACCCGCTACCTTACTTTGAAAACTTTACCTCGAAATGAATGCTGTATCCCCATTAAAAATTCTCGCACGTATGTAAACTACTTTCCTACTTCACAGTTACATTTAAAACTATTTCTTTGCCTAGCAATATCCAAACGACGAATGTGACTTGTCATTTGTTTTTTATGACAAACTCAAAGGCTTTAGTGACACGCCCACACTTTATCAGTTAGTAAAGCTACAAATATTACTTGTAATAATATTTAAATCTACTACACTATGACTTAAAACCACATGTAACCGTGACGAAGAAAAAAATAGCCAAATAAGTGCAACAATAATTCATTGACAAGTGTTTTTGATTAGATAAAAATATTGATCTATCTAAAGTTTAATGTATTTCGATAAGGTATCTTGTTTTGGTTGGATAACTAATCGATGTAGGTGACTCTATCATTATTTTTACACGTTTTTTACCGAATTGTACGCTAAAGGGTTGTCTTAAGGTTCCATATTGTGTATCTTAAAATACGAAAGATAACAAGCATTTTTAGCTGGTGATATGGGGGTGGCCAGGTATAACTAGTTCCTACTGAATTGAAAAGGACAACTGTGAACTCTTTCTGTGGTTTGTCGTAAAAGGCAAATATGCAAACATCAGGACTCGGCAACCCATCTGGCCAGTGTGGGGAGTGTAGGCCAAGTCCTCCATACTACATTTACCTCTGGAGACTAAAGTTATGAGGACTTCAAACTTGGATTTATACACACAAAATGGCAATCCTAGTCGTATCTATGTATGTCAATCACATAATCATTTTTATTAATTTTAATGGGTGTGCTACAGCAGACTTTAACTATAGCGATAGTAAAATCTTATCTTAGTCCAAAGAGTCCGTTTAGATTTTAGACGGTACGTCAGACTGATATGAGTTTGTGTTTCAAAATTGTATCTAAATCAACCACATAAAGATAGCAATATATCAGCTGCCTGTTAATTTACTTGTTATTTAGAGACTTGTTTTAAAAACTTTCAAATATTTTTACATCTCATTATTTTGACATTATTAATATTACTTCTTGCAAAAATTATTATGCAAAAAGTACAACTCTTCTCTCAATTTTTGCAATTTTAGGGACAAAAATGCAGTTTTTTATTATTGTTTCATGTGAAACCCTAGCTAGATAGAAAACCAATCTGAAAAGCATTGGGGGAGGCCGGTGTTCAGCAGTGGACGTCCTGTGGCTGAAATGATGATGATGATAGATATTGCACTTAGTTTTAATACTATCCACGGGGAGGCCATTACCAACCATTTTTTTGGCATGATTTGTGCCTGCTTAGTAATTAGCATCAGATATCATTTTTCTGATAACATTATAATCTCTTTCGGCTTTATCGTTGATAAATGATAACATTTTGAATGTCGACATGATATTTGATTATTTCACCAACATCACGATGACTTTTGTGTTATTTCGATTGATCGTGAATAACTTTTTTTTGGCAAAATAACTGTAGCTTGCAGAATTTTGGAAAAATATGATCTTTGTACCAGAGATTTTAATCTTAGTTTAAAGGTAACAATATACAGAACATAGTACCGAATACACATATCAAGTCACGTACACATTTTGCAGATTACTTCTTATCTGAGATATCCTAAAAAAACTGGATATATCTAGTAAGAAACTGGAGATTGTCAGTTACAGCTGAGTTATAAATGGTAGAGAAGCTATCGTAAGCAAAATACTTGATCCATTTTGCAAAGAATTAAAACTAAAGTTCGCTTCAGCTGCTGAGATACTTCTGTCGTCTAACCAAACTTAAAACATGCAGCGCGAGATCGCTTATAGTTGTTGCAATTCACGAAGGCGAGTGAGTGAGCTTTACATGTGTGGTGGCTCGCTACTGTGCGTTTTTCAAAAGTTTTGACAGACATTACACTATCGTTATGTGCATGTACACGTACACACACAAGTAAAGCTCACTCGCCTTCGTGAGTTGCAAGAACTAACATGAATGTCAAAGTCTAAAGTAAGGTGCATAGCATGCAATACAGTTAATTTGAACAGAGCGAGTGGTCGAATCGCGAAATCTAGTACGTAGTACTATCAACCACAGTTCCAACTACGTTTTTTCTCTCGCTCTCATCAAATGGCGATTCTTTACGATAGAACGAGACGACATGACCGGGAATGGGTAGCTGGAAGTGTGTAGATAATAATATACAAGTTATATTGATGCCAATTAAAATTTTTTTGTTTACATTTTTTGGCGTAAGTTTACAACTATGGCTAGATTGGAATTTACATCATTGGCTCATTTTTTTACCTGCCTGAAAGGAAGTAGGTATTGTAAATAAGCCGATTATTTATTCTTTTCATAGAAACAAGATATGCTTGTCACGATGAGTATTTTCATTCAGATACGGAAAATTTTCCGTTGGTTTGGTGAAGTTGTTGATAAGCGAAAAGTAAAAAGTAGTTATGTAAAGCAATTATTATTATTAATTTAAGATTTTTAATTGAGATTTGATTGTTTAATTGCGTGGTATAACTCGTACGGTTTGTTCATATAGCCAGTTTTAAGTAATTTATACAGGGTGTCCCAAAAAGTAGTGTACAGCCGAAGCCTAAAGGTAAAGCATTTGGATAGCCCTAGTGATGCTCGACCACTGGGCTTCGGCTTGACACTACTTTTTGGGACACCCTGTATATTATTAATCCTTTAAATTCAAGTAAAATTTGCAATCTACACTAATATGTGTTATAAAGGGGATAGATTTGATTGTTTGTATTGAAAAGGCTCCTAAACTATTGGACCTATTTAAAAATTATGTCATCATTAGAATGCTACATTATTTCTGATGAACATAGGCGGTACGAAGTTCGCCGGGTCAGCTGGTAGATGAATGATAGGTGGTACCTATACCTATCTCTTCGACGTCCTTGAGTTTCAGTAAAGATCTGACTTTATTGACACTTTACTGATAGACTAAGAGCTAGTGAACGCCAGACCTACGTCATTTTATAAAAGCTGAAAGTTTGTCAGCGAATGCTCCCAATACAGGAAAGAATGTTGGTGAATTATGAAGTTTGGGTCATCGTGGCTTTGGCAGCTATCCTAAAAAAACTGTCTGGCAAGGAGATGGAACTGTCAAAACTGTCTGTCAAAACTGTCCACAAAACCAGGGGCGTAGCTACTAAGGGAAGGGGCAAGGCGGGGCAGCGCCCCGGGGCCCCCAAGCTCAGGGGGCCCCCGAATCCTTACTAGAAAATCTCAATTGAACTGAACTTTGAAAATTTCTCCCTTTTTCAAAATAAATAAATAGAGAGAAATGAAACTTATATCCAGGGAAATCCCATAAATTCTTTCTGCGGGTTGGCAGTGTTGCGATATGTGCGTTTTATTATTCATCGATGTGCATTTTATTGTGAAGAACGGTTAAAAAAAAACTGTATCAGGATTAAGTAAGCTTAATGACAATAATCTTGTCAATAAAACCTAACCAGTTAAGATTGCAGTGGGGCCCCATTTTTTATTTGCCCCAGGGCCCTTGGTTACCTAGCTACGCCACTGGTCTTAACTACATTTTGCAGAAAGGAAATTAGTAATTTATCAGAAGCATATAGATGATTTGGCCTACACATCTCTTGAGAAAGCATGGCAGTATGCTGCACGTACGGCTAGCACGAAAAACTTTCGAGTTCAAATCGTTTGCGTACTCGAATCGCTATCAAAAGATTTAGTAAGAAAACTACAACAGCGCCCTTGTGAACGTGTTGTAAAGTGAACTTAGTATGAGATGTGGTTGCACGAAACTTAATTTGAGAATCAAAATTGTCACGTTATCGTTTATTTCGAAAATTGAGTATCAAATTTAACGAGTACGCAAACGATTCGAAGACGAAAGTTGTTCATGCTAGAGGTCTGGTACTGATCGTTTGGAGAAACAAGCTTCACTTTCCCGCCAAAAAGCCTAAGTTATTAATTACATTTTACTGTATTTTAAACGAATTACTAAATTATTATGTTTAGAATACGAGTATTATTAATATGAATAATAGCGAAGAAAAATGCATTTCTATTTTCTGTAAAGTTTATTTTTTGTTATGCTTAGTATTTTTTCCTGTCACTGCTTTTTTATTTTTATGTTATAAACCTTTCATTATTGAAAAAGTAACTAAAATTACCTACATCTAATTAAATTACGTAGTTCAATTGACTGACATGCTTTATATGAGCTGTCAAAAAGAGATATTTCCACAGATAGCCTGACCTGTGAGGCTGTGACCTAGACCTGTGACGTCACTAGTTGATTTATTGATTTTTCCTGTCAATTTAAAATATTTTTTTTTCATCAATCAAATTAAATCATTTATTTCAGACATAATCGTACCAACTTACCATCATATAACTTGTGGTATGTACTAAAATATTCAACCGGATCGGGATACAGCATGTGGCTCGTCAAATATGGCGTCACATGGTAGTAATGCGGGTAGGGGTAGTGCGCTAACGTCAAATCCATGTTTAAATCCGTCAAAATCCCAGCAATCCTGACACCTTCTGTCAAAATATCTTCACAAACTAATTCCTTGGTATCCACCACTTCTTTATCTTTGTATATTTTTTTATCTGTTATATTACTATTTTCATCGCGATGACGTCATATATTTGCTATATATTATCGATATCGAGACAGTCTTATCAATTTTAGAGGATCATCAGTACCCTCTGTTTTCTTGGGTAAATTCTGTGACGTACTCTATTGTTGAACGTCCAAATCCCAGTCTAAACATTCATTCATATGACTGTTTGTCTCAGATACTTATCTATTGAGACGCAGGTGTTACGCAATATATTTTCCATTTTAAAAGCGTTCACGGGTCGAAAAAGAGTCTGTATTTGAAGGACCAGAGACAAAAGTTGTATCGTTTTAAAACGGCAACGGACACTTTGGTTAGAGCCTCGCAGGTGATCCTCGGACGTCTTAGGGCAGTGCAGAATCGACACTGGCATTGGCAGAAATCACTGTTGTGCACCTTACTGCTCTTCGAACGTTGATGCAGGATGAATGGCATAAGTAGGCTTTTATTATACTCCAACACGAATATTCTGGACGAAAAAATGTTTTTTTAAGAGTTTTTAGTCACTTTTGAACGTCAGATTCAGGATTACAGTCACTTTTAAATGGATAAAAATATCAAGAAGTCTTTTTAATGAATATTTTTCTCAATTAGCAAAGTTTTTAACGTATTTAATTCAATTGTCTTTGTTTAAAGCACCAAATCACTTTCCTGACATAACAAATAGTCTATAAACATACGAAAAAATTCCCATGTTGATTGTTTCACGAATAAAAAAAGAAAAACGAAAACTTTTTCAAAAACTGCACTGGCCGGTTACAAAAAAAGCGGATCACTGACAGCACGGAACGTCACTTTGCGCGGGAAATGTAGCACTGAAAGAAAACTCCGCTCGCTCCGAAATAAATGGTTTTCCAATGTAAACAATGCTATCTGGTTTATTTTAATTAGATAGGCTTGACATTTGCTCATTAAATAAGACATTCTATTTATTCCATCGCTATCTGTGCTCTGTGCAGATGTCTGGGGTTGTTTTCGTCTAGAAATCGATCGTTTTTGATAATTTTGTTACTTTTCGCGACGCGTGCGCGCTAGCCAATCGCGCGATGTGACTAATCTTATATCGTTTTAAAAAATGATGTAAGCAAGGTCAGTGTCGTGATAGTGTAGTATAACAGAGATAGCACTACAAGCTTGTCTGGCCTTTAATAAAAAGGTCAAAGAGTTTATTATTGATTGCTCGGATTGACATGTCAAAGATTGTTAATCATTTTGACCAATAATGATCGTCCTAAGTGACATTTAGCTGTCATTATAAATTTTGTTGTCTCTTTCTAAATTTGAATCACCGAAAGATACTAAAACATAAAAACAATCGTAATTTTAACAGGCATCGAGTATCAAGGAGAAAGATGTCACTTTAGTTAGTGTTGTACAATGTGGCAAAAATCGAAACTAATGACACAGTATTGATAGAGGCGCCCTCCTGTCAGTGTCATATCTGGGACACTTCAGTGTTGTACAACCATATTGAGGACCTACACTGAACTGTCCCACCAAACTCATTGACAGGGAGGCGCCACCATCGTTCAACTATTATTGTTTCCAACATGGCAAAAATCGGAACCAGCGATCCGGTATTGACGGTGGCGCCCCCCTGTCAATGTCACGGGTGGGACAGTTCAGTATATTGGGTCTATACCACTGCAGTTTTATCATAAACTAGCTGACCCGGCGAACTTCGTACCGCCTTAGCGTAGAGATTTTCTTTAAATTTTTTTCCGTAAGAACCATCCTTGGACTTCCACAAACATTTAAAAAAAAGAATTATCGAAATCGGTTCAGCCGTTCACACGTGATGCCGTGACAACGCGAAACGGGTTTCATTTTTATATATATAGATTCGTTGAAATAAATCTTGATATGACATTTTTGGTTGTCACTATCAGAAAGAGTTTTTTTTTTTAATGACAGTAAACATCACTGATAAATGTTATCAAAACGATTATTTTATCAGTAGAAATTCCTATAGTCAATTTGCTCTAGATTTGCTAAATTAAATTTAACTTCAACTGTGGGGGGAACGACAGATTATTTGGGTAGTTCTTTAAAACAACTGCAGAAGACAGTAAACTGCATTTTTTATAGATACGTTGTAAATTAATGCAAGGTTATTGTAGAATTTTAAAGGAAATAAAATGTCATTTTACGGTTGATTGTTTCAAATGATCGAATTCTATTGGTCTCTTGTAATCTCAGTACAGACGGCCTAGTGTGAGTTTGCATCAAACGCGCTCATCAAAAAAATGACATTAAATGTATGACGGATTGTACAGCGCCCCTAGCGGGAAACGTTCAAAAACTAAAATGTTCATACATTTTTGAGCGCGTTTGATGTAATCACACACTTAGTCCACTGAACAAAATGTAATAGAGGTTTTAAAATATTTAAAATAGGCTTAAAAATATTTGGTAAAAAATGTATGTCAAATACCCAAGTAAGTAGATTGTTAAAAATATAAAAAAAGACCCTAATAATATTAGAAAATTCTTGCCCAATCAAGATAATGTTGAGAATATTAAAATCTAAAGGGCAGAAGTTTTAAACATATTTTAACAATAACAAAACTAAAATGATGCGTAATATGAAGACATTGAGAAAATTATCTGACAATGATTATTATGTTCCAAAGATGTCCTATAGATAAAGATATCTAAGACTTTATCTAAGTATGCATTACGGTGCACATAAAGTTACACACTGTGAGATCTTATGCAGTTGGAATAGAGATAGTTTTGCAGCGAAAATGCAGTATAATTCACCGTATGTACGTAAATGAGTTTCCTGTGTGTACCTTTATACAGGGTGTAGAAGTGTAATAAACCTAAAGGATCCCGTAAAACTTGACTTAATGGAACTCTTAGACCCAGAACAGACGGTGAAACGCAACTGCAACTGCTAGTAACTTTTGAGTTGCATCTAAGTTTCTGCCATAGTGTCCGTTGAGAGACCACACATGACGCGACCAGTTTGAAACTTTCAGTTTCATTCATCAGAATCATCACAATGGCGCAGTTTCGTTGCAGTTGCGTTTCACAGTCTGTTCTGGGCCTTACTGAATGAACTCTCTTACTAATGAACTAACCTCTTGTTCCCACCGCGCTGTAACTCCTGTGCAGCCAGGATCTACAGCTTGACCGCTAATAACCCAACCAGTGAAGGTCAAGTTAGTACGGGTTGGGGAGCAATTTTTTAGACAATATTATTAATATTCTGACCGTTGGTATTTCTAAAAAAATCATGTTTCTCAGATACGCCTTCCAAGAAAAAAAAAACTGATTTTTAAGAAAGTATTGAAAATAATGTAGTACTACTAGTTTTCGTTGAGAGTTTTTGTCACCCTGTATCGTCTTATTTTGCAAAGTACTCGAAAGGTAAACTACGAAGGTATTATGTATTAAATCCTATAACAAACATCACAATGTTATTATCTTAGGTAATTTTACAACGAAAACAAAATGGCGGCCGGCTTTAACTGGTATTAATTGGAATACATAATTATACAATAAAATGATATTTATGGAACGCCCCATATTGATTTAATGGTGGTATTCAACACTTTAATAGTCAATTGACTTATTATTATTTTAATACTAGCTTTTGCCCGCGGCTTCACCCGCGTGAAATTTAGTTTGTCACAGACACAGATCATCATATTATAGCAATATTGTAGTTTCATCAAAATCCGTTCTGTAGTTTTTGCGTGAAAGAGTAACAAACATACATCCATCCAGACATCATGATATACAAACTATCGCCTTTATAATATTAGTAGGATAGCAGAGCGTGACGTCACATTACAAACTCCCTAACTATAGGTATGGCATAACCGGACTAATTCAAACTCTAGCTTTTTAGGGTTCCGTAGCCAAATGGCAAAAAACGGAACCCTTATAGATTCGTCATGTCTGTCTGTCTGTCCGTCCGTATGTCACAGCCATTTTTTTCCGAAACTATAAGAGCTATACTGTTGAAACTTGGTAAATAGATGTATTCTGTGAACCGCATTAAGATTTTGATGCAAAATAAAAAAATAAATAAATATTGGGGGCTCCCCACTCCCCATACTTAGAACTGAAACTCAACAATTTTTTTTTCGTCAAAAACATACGTGTGGGGTATCTATGGATAGGTCTTCAAAAATGATATCGAGGTTTCTATAATACTTTTTTTCTAAACCGAATAGTTTGCGTGACAGACGCTTCCAAAGTGGAAAAAATCTAAAGAAAAGATATGATGTTTACTATAAAAACTACCAACGAAAATTGTTTTGAACGAGATCTAGTAAGTAGTTTTTTTTAATACCTCGTAAATCGTAAACCGCTTATTACCGCGTAATTTTTCATACGAATAACTTAAATTAAAAAAAAAATTCATAAATCAATGGTACGGAACCCTTTGTGCGTGAGTCCGACACGCACTTGGCCGGTTTTTTACCAAGGAAACATCCCTATTGACTTATCTCTCTGTCTACTGTCCCTGTCTCGCTCGTGAATTGACGCTTAGACATTGCCTAAAGGGTAGGTAGGTTAAGAATAAAACTACACTTGAATTTAACTAAAGGTGGAAAAATATAGTATTTGAGCTGTTTGTTATTATTTTATTTTAATTTCATTATTTTCTGTAGTTTCATTTACGTATGAACTTGTCTGTTGCGTGCACTTGCTGCTTATTTATTGTAAAGTGTATTTTGTGTTTTTCTTATAAGTGAATATAATAGGCTAGTTTCCTAAAAAAATTTTTTTAGTCCGTCATGTTTAATATCAAAAAATATTGGACACATAGATTTTTATTTGTCAATCTAACAAATAATTACATAGTTATGGTGCGTTGAAGTTCCGCACGACGTCACAACGTGCGGCACTTTTATGCACGCATTGACGTCACGGGCCTCTTCTTATGAACTTTGGCGCGCTTATTCTCTTTTTTTCATTAGTTTGAAAAAGTGAAAAATACGTGTAGAGTATTTTTTGATAAGTTAATTAACGGACTAATTAAAACTCTTGCTTTTTGACCCAGGAAACATCCCTATCGTATTATTTTAGAAAAATACATATCTAAAACCATAAAGTCAAGTTAACGGTCGTGGTCTCTCGTCTCTTTCTTTTGTCTCGGTCGCAGCGCGAACTGTCGCCTTAAGGGTTAAAATATGACATACCTTCATTCATCGCCATATCCATGAGCTGCAGGTCTTCATCGTTGAGGATCGACTGGAGAAACCCGTCTTGGTTGGCCGGGGGTGCCATCTCGCTCGTTGAGTTCTGCTTTGGACCAAAATAAACTTAAGTGTAGTAATTATAAGAGCTAAATATCCTTGGACAATTTTACACAGCGCCATCTATGTAGTTTCAAATTTAGAAAAGCTTGTACAGTCAGCGTCAAATTATTCGTGACAAAAAGTTGACAACACAACCTTATTCCAATGAGGGTTTACGCGAATGAAGAATCCGCCAGATGGCAATACGAAGACGTGAGGTCCAAATGCTGCATGATTGGTTATTTTTTAACATGACATTGACAGATATGTCAAAATCCACCAATCACGCAGCAGTCAGACCCCACATCCACGTCCCGCCATCTAGCGGATCTTTCATACGCGAAAACCCTCATTGTAACAAGACATGTTGCGAACTTTTTGACTACTTTGGGTGTCGCGAACTATTTGACGTTTACTATACTAGACATTAGACATTGGATATACGAGTATCTAATTACTTTTTTGTAAATGTTTTAGAAAGATCCAGACCAATAAAAACAGAGTTAATAATGCACATTTTTTGTGTTGCGTAAGTAATAAGTATCGAACTTGTTTAGGTAAAGAAAGGGTTCTTTACTAGGTCGCAAGAAGCACCTGGATGCGGGCAGCGCAAGACCGGCCGTTGTTGAAATCCTTGGGTGCGGCCTTTGTCCAGCAGTGGATATCTTTTGGCTGAAACGCGCTAGGTACGTCCAGTACGGGACTATTCCCACCTCTCGTTCCCACCGCTGCAACTCCTGTGTAGCCAGGATCTACAGCTTGACCGCCAATAACCCAACCAGTGAAGGTCAAGTTTGTTCGGAAAGTTAACATGTCATTGGACCCGCAGCGAAAGTTGCGCAGTAGTAGAATGGCACTGATGATGATGATGATGATACATACCTGATAGTAGATCCCATCGTGTTGCTGAGGGTGATGAGCCGATTCCACCTTGTAGGCCCCTTCCAAAGGCGCTGCTGCGCCAGCTGTGACGAAAAAAGTACATTTTAAAACAAGCTTTTAGTCTAATGTAGAGCTTTCATCAAGACAAAACTCAGGATATGAAAAAAATCACAAAACTCATTTATTTTTTTGCTAATTGGCTTTTTAAAAGAGCTTCAACACGTCCCAGTACTTCTCACTATAACCCTACCACTGCTTCGGGACAATGGTTGCTGTAATTCATTTAACAGTTAGGTAGTCGTGATTCTGTGGAGGGCACTTGTATAGAAAGCATATGAAAAGGAACCAAAAAAGCCCCAACTCAGTGTACAATATTACATACAGTTAGATATAGGTAACTATTTAGTCTTTACCGTGTGGTTCTGGCAGAATAGAATAGTGTCACTCCAAATCTTTCCATGGGTTTCGTAAGAGGCGACTAAGGCCTCAGCCTCGAGTTTAGTGGGCAGCGGGGCGGGAGCGGCGGCGGCGCGGGAGCGGGGCGGGCAACGCAGACCCGTTCTCGAAACAAGCGGGCAGCTCGCGCGGCGCTTTAGCGGCGAAGTGTTGTGTTCGGAGTTGTGTTGTCGAGATATTTGTTTTTATTCGCAAACGAAATGTCTGAACAACGGCGACAATTTTGTTTCGATTCAAATTTATTCCTAACGCTCGATTTATTGTGGGCAAAAGAAGGAGTGCGCTGCCCGCTCGTTGCCCACTCCCGAGCCGCTGCCCGCTCGTTGCCCGCTGCCGCGCCGCTGTTTTCGAGAACCGGTCTATTTGATTTTACGCATAAGATCCTGCCGCTCCCGCGCCGCCGCCGCTCCCGCCCCGCTGCCCGCTAAACTCGAGGCGGAGGCCTAAGGGACAAATATGCGAACATCAGGCCTCCCCAGCCCGTCTGGCCAGCGTGGGGAGTGTAGGACAAATCCTCCATTTGCCTCTGGTAAGTTAGAGGGTCGTGCTCCTGCAATGGAGACTGAATGACCTGATGATGTAGCTCTTATTGATACGTACCGTAAGGGTCAGGGTGTTTCTCCGGCACTGGGGGGAGAGGGGCGTGGTAATTTGGCGGGTAACCGCCGGCCGCGCCATGGGAGCTGTGAAAAAGAAAAACGGGTATAATTTCTCAATCAATACCTCAAGGTAAGTGATATGGTTCAAAATATCAATTTGCCTTAAATTCGATTCAACACACTCGTAGTTTTACACATTGAAAGTACCTAAATAGTAAGTTAAGACCTGTTATCATAAGACATTATCCGTGTGCAGTTTTGGGTCTGCCATCGGTCGCGTTCGCGTCCCCGAGTTACGGATAGGGGAACACCCCCATTCTTGGGGGATACAGTCCGCATCAAATAGTTCGTGACACCCGAAGTGGGCAAAAAATTGACAACACAACCCAAAGACGTGCTGCGAATTTTTTGGCTAATTTTTGGATAATTTGGCTTTTTGTGTACCGGCGCGGACAGAAACCCAAGCGCGCAGGTCTCGTCAACTCGGCGGGCCTGTCGGGCAACCCGTAACCCACAACCGAGTGGGCCGGGGGCCGTCGAGGCCCTGGCCAAATGGAGTTATCTTTAAAAACCCCCACAGGTGGGTGCTGGTGGGGCGTTGGACCAAGCTAATTCTCTGGAGGGCTGTTTTCGGTACGTATCAGCAGAGTAGGCTGGTGATACTGCTTATCTTTACGAATGTCTGTGAGCAGCATTACATGCCTCTAAACAAGGGAGCTGGTGGTGGTACCGATGGTACTGCTCTAGTCAGCAGCATTGATACTGCTTTTATAGCAGTCTTGTCTCTAATCAAAGGAGTATAAAAGCTATATTAGCTCACCTGGTGATGCAAGTAAGGGTTAGGCTGGTGGCACTGCATAGCCAGCAGCATTACAGGAGTCTGGTCGCTAAACAAAGCTGTATAATGATCTCATTCGCTCACCTGACGATATGAGAGTGTGAGTGACCAACATTACAGAAATCTGGTAGCTAAATAAAGAGGTGAAGATGCTATATTCGCTTACCTGGTGATATAAAGATGCAAGTAAGGGTTATGCTGGTGGTACTGCATCTTGGCGAATATCTGTGACCGGCATTACAGAAGTCTTAAAGTCCGGGCGCCGAGCACGTAGAATTTCGTCCAATATAATTATATTGCTGTCGCGCTCGTACACTCACTGCGGGCCGCCCGTCGCACATTCGCGACAACAATATAATTACGCGCGAGCGATAAGGATGGGTAGCTTGGGGTCATTGGACGAAATTCTACGCGCTCGGCGACCGGACGTTAGTATCTAATCAAACCTGTATAAAGTCTATATTAGCTTACCTAATGTTATGCGGGTGGGGGTGGGGATGGGGATGGGGCTGATGGTGGTGGTACTGGTGGTACTGCTCCGGTGGCGGCGGGATGGTCAGCAGCGAGGCCAGGTCCTGCCAGCGCTGCTCCACCGACATAGACCGCATCAGCGACTGGAAGAACGAAAGGAACTGTTAACATCATCAAGCCTACCCTCTCTTGTCGATTGGTTGGGATTTAGTTATGATTTGTTGTGGTTTATAAGGGTCAATCCGTAAATTGTTGCATGTCATCTCGTGGTCCAATCGTCACATTCATAGACCTCATCAACTCAAGGGGTCAACAATACATAGCTTTAAGCTACGTATTGTTTGATCTCTCTCTTTTCACGATTAGTAGCAGACTGTATCCATTAGTAGACTGCAACCAAACACTCTTTGAGCTCAGAACTTTCGAAGTTCAATAAGCTGTGAGCACATTATTAGGTACTTTAACCAAAAACGCAAAAGTGCCGAAGACAAAAAAAAACCCTCTCTTGTCATTGGATCCGCAAAAAGAGTCTTCCAGTGACTTGGCCCACTTTTAGCTTGGTCCATGGGCCAAGTCGCTGGTTTGAATTTTTAAATAGTTTTTCTTCCAGTGACTGGGTCCACCTCTAAGATTCTAGAGTAAATTTTGTTGATTTGGTGTTAATTTATTAATAAAACATTGAAGGTCTTTTTGGAAAATAGTCTACTGGATTAATGATTATCGAATAATTTAACGATAGTTAACATTTTTTAAAGTTAACTTAAAAGTTAATCCGTTAATAGAAATGTTAACTTCGTTAATTAACGGATTATGACCGTTATCTAGCTTGTAGGACAAGCTTTGCTTAAAATGTCCTTCAACCGTATTTCTAAACATAACCCTAATTTCTATCGTAAAAATAATCGGTTATTTTGCGAGCCTATTTACCGGTTTGTGTAAACAATACCAATGCGTAAACATTCCACATTCAAGCAACGTTTGTCAAACACAAACGGGCTTCTGTTGACAGAAAGCCACGGCCATGTTGCTTTAAAATTTCAAATTTCGAACGCTCTCGTCGCGTGCCATTGGTCAAATAGGCATAGACACGGATTTTATTAGTTTTTTGTGATTCCGTGGGAGGTCTGGGCATTCGAGTTGTGTTTTTTTTTAAATATTTTATAGAATTGGCAAACGCCGTTAAATCTAAGACTTTTTTTTAACTTTAATTATGCAAGACAAGGCAGGTATTTGACCACAATTGCACCTGGTGTTAAGTGAAATTCAGTCTAGGATGGTACATTCTGCCCTGTAAGTTCCTATTCACTCTCGCCTTGAAAAGGCCCGGATTATAGTGTTCAGGAAAGACAGCAGCAGGCAGCGAGTTCCAGTCCCTAGCATGTCAGCAAATTCAGATTTGTATGCTCTGTCACGGTCAGTGGAACTGGATTGGCCACACTCTCCGAAGGGACCCCGATCACATCCCTAAGCAGGCTCTGGATTGGAATCCTCAAGGAAAACGCAAACGTGGTCGACCCAGGCAAACTTGGCGGCGCACTGTAGCGGACGAGGCGAAGAAGATCGGCAAGACCTGGCCCCCTAGACAAAACGAACTTTTTGATCGAATCGAAAATCGAATCCGTCAAAACTCCATACAAAAAAGGGGCTTTTCGACCACTTTTCGACTGGTTTGCGATTATAATTTGCACTTTGTCTAGACGCACTGGAGCGAGATCAAGCGAGAAGCTCAAGACCGAACGAGATGGAGGACTGTTGTGGACGCCCTCTGCCCCATCTAGGGGACATAGGACCATAAGTCAAGATGCTCTGTCACGTGATATTGTCAATGTTTATGTCACCCCTCCCGTGCCGCTCCCATACCTCAGGCAGTGACTGACTTCAGCGCTAGACCTTTAAGTGTTGTATCAACAAGTTTCACTGCGGTCCGCTACGGCAACTGTTCTGCGCATGTTTGTCTATGGACGACTTTAAGGCTTGTCTATGGTCTTTTTGGAACGTGCTTAAAGCAAAGGCGTTGTTGTTTGAGGGCGAGATGTTGGGTTAGCAAGAATTTATTGTCTGTGGCCGGGGGTCGATACTAGAACCTGAAGGAAATTATAAGACACTAGCGGCCCGCCCTGGCTTTGCTTGCATGGTTGCAATGGAATTTCTCGGCTTTTCTCTTATATAATATGCATGTTTTATACACATAAACCTTCATCTTGAATTACTCTCTCTACTTATTAAAAAAAACCGCATCGAAATCCGTTGCGTAGTTTTAAAGGTCTAAGCATACATAGGGACAGACAGACAGGAAAGCGACTTTGTTTTATAATATGTAGTAATGTAGTGAAGAGAATCGGCCCCTACAAATCAACAGCCTACAGTTGCTCTCGCGCAGGCTCGGAAGTTTTCTCTGCAAATATTAAAAAGCAAACACCTCTGTTGACATGGAACACAGTTTTAAGATTTTACGATCGCACGAAATCGACAGAGAGCTGTGATATTTCGCTGCTACTATCAAAATCAGTTTATTTACCTTAAAAGCCTTTTTTGCGGTAAAATTTGGACATACTTTTACGGACGTAATCCACTCTGAGCACCCTCAAAATAGCACCCACACGAATAGCACCTTGCCTATCGATATAAAATAAATTTAATTCCACGAATTAGCACCTGCAGCAGTCGCGGCCAAAAGCTAGTTTAATCATATTTTATTAACAAGATACCTCTTTTTATTGAGGTTTAGAAAGCAATATTTAATAAAATACATAAAATTATGTCAATAAACTTTATGATACCTTGATTGATAGAGGAACCAGTATATCACAAATCACAATTTACTTAAATCTTTCTAAAAAATGTTTGCTGTATCGTAAATTAGAAAGCATTCTTCCCGCCAATTCGATTGACAACTTTGACAGGTGTCTATGGTGCTTAATTATTTTTTAATTTAACCGCTAATGGCATTGGACGACGCATAAACGAACAGAAGTTATTAATTATATTCGATCTTTAGTGTATTTGTTAACAGTTTTAAATTATTAATAGTTGAACTTTGATAGTAGTTGCAGACTTGTCAATTTGATATTATAACTTATTAGTTTTGTTGATGGATGTCGAAAATGAGAAATGAAGCAACATCGACGATTGTGAGTGCTGGGGATTTTTTACGGGGTAAAAAGCGCCTAATATAGCCAAACGATGAAGGTGTCGGATAGGCCAACTCGTGATCCGAGAAACGCTGGTTCGATTCCCGCCGTTCGCTTACCTATTGTGGTGAACCCACTCGTAACACAAGCGTATAACTTACCAGGAGGGGTTAACGGGATTATTACTCGTAGTAATTTGTAATTTAAAAAAGAAAATAATGTCGAATTTTCGTATAACACATGGGAGGGTAGACCGTCAAGTTTCCACAAACCGTTGTCTATGGGCGTTGTAACTGTCATTTGTTTGCAGTACAATTTAAAAATGGAAACATCTTCATTCAAAAAATTCAAATTGGTAAAGCGCAAGTTATTCAAGTGTCTCTTGTGCAAGTCATAAGTTAAGATGGCGGACGGATTAACGGAAAATTGTGTTTGGAGTTCTTTTACATTTTAAAATGTGTTTTTACGGTATAAGTGTCCTTCTTCTGTCAAAATTGGGTCAGTGCTTTTGTGTCTTAAAATTACGCCCGTGTTCACAAACATTAATATGAGGTCTCACAGTGCGTGTAGCGTGGACGCACATGGTGATACACGAACCAATCACAGAGCTCTATTTAACGCTTTGCGTACTACTGGACCGATTTGAAAAATTCTTTCACCATTAGTTAGAATCCTATATTATTTCTGATGAACATAGAGGTATGAAGTTCGCCGAGAATAAAAAAGCTACAAATTCGCTAACAAATTACATACAGAACCCCCAAAAAATCAGTCCAATACCACTGTAGAAAGTTTAAACGTAGACGTTCAGTAAGAATGATGGTGCTTAAAAGAACCGTTGGTTATGACATAAAGTACTCAACTTGTACAGTCAACAAAATATACATTTTTGTGCCAAATTAATACTTACTTACTTAAATACTACAGTCAGCGTCAAATATTTCGTGACACCCAAAGTGGCTAAAAAGATAACACAACCTTATTCCAATGTATTTTATTGCGATTGACAAATATAATTACATAATACAATAAATAGATGAACCTACATAGATTAAATATTTACAAATAAAAAATATGTCCCAAATCGCTGTCCAAACAACGCGACATGGTGCCCAGAATGCTGGCTGCATTTCCGCGCTGAATGGCCAAACTGATTCGTTGGCCAAGAAATGCGCCAGCTCTTCCATCACCTGTACAGTCAATCAGCCGCTTGGCTAATTCCCTGTACAGACGATGAGCACTTGGTTCCCACGGACCTAGCGTCTTAGCGATTAAGCTTGTGTTGTCAACTTTTTGGCCACTTGGGTGTTAACTAATTGACGCTGACTGTACGATCGGTGATTTTTTTGAAATTACACCACCGTTAAGTTTAAACTCTTTTGAAGATCATATCGGTTTAACTTTGGATGTTTATTACCTTTAACTCACTAGCTTAAGTACGTGGTTTCGTTTGAATTTAGTGTGAAAGTTTTTGGAAGCTTTTCGGTTAAGTTCCGGGTCGATCGAAGAGCCTTATGTCAAATTAATTGTAATTTGGTTTTTTATATTGATTTCTTAATTACTACTATATATTTATTAAAGAGACAACATAATCATGATGAGTGATACTTTATTGTTAAAGATTATTTTTTAAGTAATGAATATTAGTGCATAATTTGTATTGCACAAATTACTATTAACAGTCTTGTTAACCCGTCTTGGTAAGCCAAAACCATGCTTCTGTTAATAGAGCACAATAGTTCGAACCCGCGTTCTTCGGATCACGAGTCAGCCAGTCCAATATCTTCACCGATGGGCTCTTGTCACTTTAATACAAAAAACTTAATACAAAATTGCTACACACAATTTTTGCCACTATTAACAAAAGCGGCCCCAAAATAGTACCCTGAAGTGCCTCCCAAATCTCAAAAACTCCGCAAAATCACTACAAATCCTACACGCTGGCGTCACAACTCATATCCCCCGACCTTGCCAGCCTCTCAAGGTGTCAGAAAATTGCATAGGTGGTTCTCTGAGACAGAACTCAGCAGTGTCATTAGCTACACGCGATTCCATAATGTATCTAATTGCGCCCACGTGGTTCGTAATCAGAGGATTGTCACATGTACAGACAGACTGATATTAAATACCTCAGCTACACTACTCGCAAAGTTAATCGGAGTAGATTCGACACGCACTTCACTTTGGTTCGAGCAACCTCGCCTGGTTTCTGGTCCTGGAACGTTGTCGGTTTTTGCGTCCCACTCAAAGAGTTTTGAAGTTTGAACTACTCGGCTAACTTAGGTTCGAGTCAAAACATTGTCCTTAGAATTTGAACCTGAGAGTGGGCATTGCATTGGCAGCTGCCAATTATCATCCATGTTCCCATAATGCTCGGACTCTAAGGCTGGATTGGATCTTACTTTCACTTTAACAAATGTCAAAAATCTGTCAAACTCCATACAAAAAACACCGGTTATAGTTACGGTTAAAGTTAGATGGTGTAACTCAGCCTAAGAGACTGAGTTCGTCGCGAGGTTGCACGAGTGTGTGAATATGCGCTTCGAACTTAGTTAACTTCGTCGAAGCGATTAGTGTAGTAGGCATAACACAATCTTATGCGGTGGTATTAAGGGTGATTTTGCGATCAAAATCTACAGTACGATGTGCTCGTTGTACGTCTGTAATAATCAGTGGTTTGTCACATGTAAACTGCGGATCTGTAAATTAGTGGGCGATTGAATAGAAGTAGTTTACTGATGGTTTATAAATGTGTAGTATTGTTGGAAATGGAAGGCTTACTTTTTATATTTGATTGAAACCAGTTGTTTTAGTAGGTTTGTTTTTATGATGTTTTATTGGAGTTATTTGTTTTATTGGATTTTAAAAAAGGAACTGTTTAATAATGCATTGTTTTTAACTTTTGATCAGCATCACTGTGCCGTATATGACTTTATTTTCATGATTACTAATGTAATACAAATTGTAAATTATTTGAGTTAAGTTTTGGTCTGATATTTGAATTGTTGAAACAGCTAACAGGGATTTAATAATAACCTATTAAATGTGTCATATATCAAAATAAAAATTAAAAACTTTGTAACTTAAAGATGAACTCTTTCAGTTACAAAGTTTTTCATTTTTTGGGGAGGCCTGATGTTCTCATATTTCTCCTTTTGCCATCTCTTAAGACATCCATGGGAAGAGATGCCATCTATGATAGAAATAGGCGTAGAATAGACCATAATTTTCTTTCCAAAGCCAATGTAGCCTCACAATTATCGCAATTCAAAAATCTGTCACCGTTAAAAATTTCCGCATTTGAAAAATACGTACCAATTACATAGAAAATTATATACACACAAGTTCCACCCTAATTATCTTATTGTGAGACGTCCGTGTTTTGATGAACGGGTACTCAAGGTCGCAGGTTCAGTTCCCTGTGTAACCAATAATTTTCCATTCATGACAATTTGTAAGTACCAATTTTGTATTTACAAAAACACAGCTCTGGAAAAAAATATACTTTGACAATACTTTATCACGTTTTATATCTTTTACTTTTGCATGCTAAGAATCTTGTTTATGAAATATCTAGATTATACCTGTTAATAAATACCTATTTGCCCTCAAGCAACTAATTATAAATGATTTTTTTTATGAAAACATTAAGTTATTACTAAATTTTACCCGCGGCTCTGTACGCATGAATTCCAGCCTGTCACTTAGAGAATCAGCTAATTACTCAGGAGTAATGTACTGCAACTCCTGTGTAGCCAGGATCTACAGCTTGACCACTAATAACCCAACCAGTGAAGGTCAAGTGGGAATCTGAAGCTGTCATTGGACCCGCAACGAAATTAATCAGAAGAACATAGGAGGAGTTCGAAGTTAAGATTCGACTTACAGCTGGTGAAAGAATTTTAAAATCTGTTCAGTAAGAAATTTTAAATTTAAAAGATACTTCCTTCAAACAAATTCACAAGCTTTCCCTCTTTATAATATTAGCGTGTAGACTAAAAATTTATCAAGTTTTATGACTAAAACCTTTCTAGATTCGTGCTATATGATCATCATAAAATATATTTTTTTACTTACTTAATTTTTTATTTTCAAAATCCTATTTTGCTAGAAAAAATATTCTAAGATCTTTTCACAGGTCTGAATCATAAATTCAGCTTTTAGGTGTGAAAAAGAAAAAAACTGACTCTCGTATATTTATAATTAACAAATAAATAAAATTTTAATGTATGATCGTATATCTAAATAAAATTTTTATACCGCTTTGATAGTATAATGGCAACTAAAAACTATTTGAAATCTACGTATTATTTATGAACCACTTTTTCTTAATCATACCAGGGAAACTAAGCCTTCATCTCTTATTGGAAAGTGATTATCAAGCCGAAGGTGGAAGCGAGCTTCACCCGGAATCCTCAACCACGGAGGAACAGGCTATCTGACCTCCAACTGCCGAAACACAACGCTGTTAACATTGTTGTTATGGCGACAGACTTAGGTAAGATGGCGGTAGCTAGCCCGGCGGACTTAGAAAAAGCTAGTCCACCAAACTGAGAAAAATCTTTTACCCCCACTGGGAATCTTTACTTAGGTCTTTTTTTTTAAAGAATATTAGAGATTTGTAAATACAAATCACACTAATATAATAAAAGCGAAAATTTGTGAGTGTATGTTTGTTACTTCATCACGTCTAAACGGCTGGAGCGATTTTAATCTTTGGTATGGAGTTAGCTGACACACTGGATTAACACATAGGCTACGTTTTAACCCCGGGGCACAGCTATTTACTAATAATCCTGTTAACCCATAGTGTTACGCTAAATGCTTGTGCTATGGGTGGGTTCTGAACCCGCGTTCCTTGGATCACGAGTCGGTCAGTCCAACACCTTCACCGTTCGGATATCGTCGCTTCATAATCTTTCAAGTCTTCTAGCAATTCTTCAGGCCCAGAACAGTCGGTGAAACGCAACTGCAACGAAACAGCAACTGCTAGTTACTTTTGAATTGCATCTAAGTTTCTGCCATAGCGTCCGTTGAGAGACCACACATGACGCGACCAGTTTGCACCTTTCAGTTTCAGTTTAATTCATCAGAATCATCACAAAGTTGCAGTTTCGTTGCAGTTGCGTTTCACCGTCTGTTCTGGGCCTCAGATGTCATCTTTTGTGACACATGTTATAAGTCTCTGTAACCTTGACTCATTCGTCAATTTCCAGATGATTAGTTTTTTATAAAACTCTTTGTTTAATCTTAATTTACGCGGAAAAACTAAATTGGCTACTTATGCCAATTGTGTATGAATCCGCCATTATTCGAAGTCAAATTATACATTTTGTTGCAAAGGAGAACTTATTACAAGCAAATAAGATGCCACATGCACAAGATGTCCACCCACAAGGTGGACCGACCTCATAAAAAGGTAGCAGGAAGGCGCTGGATGCAGGTCGCTACCAACCGGGCGATGTGGAAATCATTGGGGGAGGCCTATGTTCAGCAGTGGACTGCGGCTGAAATGATGATGATGAAGATGCAGTTATCACAGACATTTGGTCTAGTTTTGTGGGTCTTTGCCTTTTTCTGTGATGCAGATTTCGACACGCGTCGGATGGTCCGCGTACGTGTTAAATGACGCTGCTGGTTGCACGCAGGATAAATATTGTATTGTGCCCGCAGCCAATCCGCGTTCCGCGTGCGTGTAGCCTGCGTAATAGGACAATCATGTATGAAATAATGAAATGCGGACAGCACGCATGCGTGCCGAAATACTCATCACAGGAAAAAGGGGGAACACCATGAGTGATTTTTTTATTCGAACCGCGGTGTAAAACGCTCAAAAACTTTTTTAAATGGGGCTTTTCGCTATAAGTAGACTTTAAGCGGTATAACATAAGAAAGATTAAGATAATTAGTAATTGGTCTATTCGGAGCGATACGTCAGTATGACGTCATCATTATCATTTCAGCCACAGGACGTCCATTGCTGAACATAGGCCTCCCCCAATGATTTCCACATTGGCCGGTTGGTAGCGGCCTGCATCCAGCGCCTTCCTGCTACCAATAAGAGGTCGTCGGTCCACTTTATGGGTTTACCTAATATTCTACTGAAGTTAAAACTTTTTAAAATAACATAGAAAAGATGGGTGTGGTGAAAAATGTGAACAACCAAAACTAAGAATTTATAAGAGAAATCGAACTGAGATCAAGAATTACGATTCAAAAACCGGTATCAAGATTTACATACTGTGTCATCGGTGAAATATATTTAAACTGACTTAATAATTGATTGTTTTAAAATATTTTTAGATTAAGGTAGGTCAGTTGGTATTACGATAATGATAATAAATATTGTACCTTACTAGTAACCTCGTTTTTTGAAGTCGGTTAAAAATTAAACGCAGAATTAATCGTAGGTAATGTTACAAAAGCTTGGTGTACTTAAATTATTTATGCTATTTTTATGCCTACTTATACCTAGTTCAAGTATTATTTTTATTTTCATTATTTTAATATTAATAAATTATGTATTATTATGATTTACAAAACAATATTACGTAAGGTTTTATAAATTCGTCCTGTAGTTTTTGCGTGAACTTTAACTTTTACTGTAACTTTTTCGTTAATATTCAGTTACATTTAATCAATTGAACTAAATATTTGAAATGAAGTATTTTTAATCTTACCTGATATTCATGGATATCCATCATTGTAACGTCAAAATAATAATAAAATCAAAATATAAATAACAATAAAAACACTAAATATTGCACAAATTCAGACTGTCCACTTTTGTGGTATATTGCACACGTTTCATTCAGGTAAATATTTAAATACTACATTAAACTACAAACTAATTTATTAAAATTAAATAATTAACAATAATTTATTGCACTGGCATCAGACTGATAATTCCTACTCTATTTCATTGCACTTTTAAAGTCACATTTTAAAAAAACAACTGTCACTGCATTTTCCCGCGTTCGGCACAGACAATAGACAAATCGACGAAATAGGTTGCATCGCGTTTTTAATTTTTAAAGTGTCAACGTGACGTTTGGCGCGCGCGCTTTTTGGTGTCATATTCGAACGCGCAGTCCGGGCCGCGAGTCGGCCATAACTGGCCGTTCTTTACCGTACAGCCGCTGTAAAAAAACCTAATATCTAATACCACAGTGTGAAATCGGCAGAATTGCTACGCGGTAAACTGCTAGCCGTCATTTTCTAACAGTAAACGGTTAAGAGGCGAAGGCTTTCTTTCTCAGCTTTTGGTACATTGTAATTAGATTCGAGTTTGATTTCTGATTGATTGAGTTTGACGCTAACTATGTTTTAATTCGTGATCTTATTGTTAGTTTTGGATTGTTAGTTGGTGAATAATTTGGACAGATACTATTGAGAGTGAAAGCTTCGCTCGTAAACGCCATAAAACCTGTATGCACCGCTATAACGTCGAGAAATGGGGTTACAACTTTAAGACTTCACTCCTAGCAAACTGTTCCAGTTAAATAAACGGTTATTGCGCGTTACAACCCCGATTGTTAACCATTAGTTTTAACCTCTCGAAAACTCCTTGGTCTACATTATAAAAAAATACATTATAACTTTTTGGAAGTATGTAACCTCCTTGCGTTATTCGCTGCTCATTTTTGTCATAAAAAAGTAAAGTTTTTTTTTAACTATGTCTAAGCCGTTAAGACTTGCCAGTATCAAATAAAAAATAGAGAAACGGGGTATCTATGTAGTTATAGGAATATTAACTACTTTTGTAAAATATTATTAACAGGATCAAATGCTAGCAATAATAAAAGAAGATAAAGTAAAGTACCTAAAACCAAAAAAAAAAAACATTACAAAATAGTGCCAATTAAAAACGGCTGAATTGAAAAAATCTTTCACTATTAGAATCTACATTATCCCTAATGAACACAGGCTATAGAATATTTTCAAAAGGGGATTTTTATTAGAGGTACGAAGTTCGCCAGGTCAGCTAGTACAAAGTATTATTAGAACACTGGGCTTATCAACCTGAAATAACTCAAGGCCATTCAACATAATCGTAGTTCCTTCAAACAAAGCTTCTAAATTAAAAGGGTAAAAAACTAAGTGTGAACATGGAAAAAAGTCAATTACCCATGTTGGTAATTGGTTATCGGCTGAATGGGTTTGATGTCGTTGCCTTTTTTAGAGGAGACAAAAATAAACATTGTTTTTTTTCCTTTTCGAGGAAAAGGCAAAGGCCCATACCAGTAAACATAGATTATATGCAGAGCTTTTACGTCATAAGTCAAATAATTAATGACTGGGTGTCACTTTCACACAAAATCCGAACGAAAACATGGACTTATGAGTTAAATATAATAAACTTTCAAAGTTTATCCATAATTCCATATCCTCTTCAAAAGAGTTTAAACTTAACGGTGGTGTAATTGCAAAAATCTTCACCGATTGTACAGTCAACGTCAATTAGTTCGTGACACCCAAAGTGGCCAAAAAGTTGACAACACAACCTTATTCCAATGAGGGCTATCGGTTTAGCGCTCACCAGTTGGCGCCACTGTAGAGTAAGATCCTGTCACTTGCTAGTCGCGAAGACAGTGGCGCCAACTTGTGAGCGCTAAAGTGGTAGGAGGACTATCGCATTTGCACTCATCAAGATGGCGCCACTGTAGAGTAAGGTCCTGTCAATCGCCAGGGGTGCCAACTGTTAGGTATAAAAACGATAGCCCTCATTGTAACAAAGACGTGTTGCGCACTTTTTGGCTACTTTGGATGTCACGAACTATTTGACGCTGACTGTACTAATATTCAAAGAGGAAAATATTTTTGTATGTTTGATTGAAACGAATAAACTCAAAAACTATTGGATCGATTTCAGTAATTATTTCATCATTAGAATCCCACATTATCTCTCAGTAGCATAGGCTATAGCAAATTCCTATGTTCTTCTGATTAATTTCGTTGCGGGTCCAATGACGGTTTAACTTTCCCCCGGGACAAACTTGACCTTCACTGGTTGGGTTATTGGCGGTCAAGCTGTAGATCCTGGCTACACAGGAGTTGCAGCGGTGAGAACGAGAGGTGGGAATAGTCCCGATATAGCAAACCGAAATCAACGCAGGCGAAACCGTGAGCAAAAGTAGTATGAGTAATAAAGCATCACAAATCTGTAGTGGTTTATAAATTCAAATGACAGATTAAAAATGCCTATGAATTAATGAATTATAGATACTAATATGTAAATTAATATTTAAATGAACGGAATTTTACTGCTTTGTAAAATTAGTATTGGTATTTTAAATTTATTATATTTATTTTGTTATTATTTGTGTTTAAATACATGGCAATTGAATCATTAAAATGAAAATACATTATGCTGAAGCGTAACTGCTTCTATTTCAAACTAAATCGGTTAGAAATATTAACGATAAAGTTATAATAATTTTCTACAGGGTTTTTTTTTAAAAATTGGCAACTGTTTGCAATTTCACCCTGTATTTTTTTTTGATTAATTTATAATCTCTATAAGGTGCCACACTGATAGCTTGCGCCGTTGTCTGTCTGTATATCAGAGATCTATACATCATACTGATCGACAGATCCTATAACGATGTAGTTAAAATATTTGCTATAATGTGTTTTTACTATACTTCGTTAGTTTGACATTCCCGCTTCTTCGGGAAGAATTTACAATAGGTTAGTTGTCAGTTGTCTCTAGTCAATTGACATACTTTTTTATGAGATGTCAAATCGCGCATCGCGAAGTCAATTTGGCCAATTTATTGATTTTAAAGTAACTGAAAACCTATTTTTATAAATATTTGAAAAGCTTTGCAGTTAACTGTATGAACGTATTTTTTAAGAACGAAGTAAATTATCCACGAGTGCCAATTTTGTAACCGCGCGCAGCTAATAAAAATAATTAAGTAGGTACCTATGAAAAAAATCTTTTTTTCACGTAAATCGATTTGGTTACTGACTCTGAATCGCCCCTAAAAATTTGGACACTGATTGAAAAATCACCCTGTATAGGCCTAATTGTTTGGTGCCAGAGATTTAAAGAAACTAATGCCCGTTTTCACCATCAATCCCTAATTTTTAAGTGACCCCTATGAAAACAAAATTCCTGTTATGTGTTACCATAGGGGTCACTTAAAAACCGACTCCAAAAAACCTACACTAAAACGTAGAAAAATAATTACTAATTACCTACTTATTTATTAGGACGAATTATTAATATTTATGTAGGTATACCATGATGATACTTCTGGAGTCGGTGCCAAGATTATGAAACATGTAAAGTTTGCCTGCAAATTATTTTTCTACGTTTTAGTGTAGGTTTTTTGGAGTCGGTTTTATTTTTTTTTTATAAAATTTTACTTATTTCTTGCTTTTTAGTTAACTAATTATTACCTTGATGTTACCACTGAAGGTAGGCAGTACACTGAGACCAAAAAAAATTGGTTCATAATCGGCGGAGATATTGCGTATAAAAAAGTTCATCCCCAATTTTCCACCCTTGGGGGTGAAATATTTTCTTCAAATTCGCATGAAACCACCCTTTTGATAATACCTATTCAACAAAAAAATAATCGTTCAAATTGGTTTATAATCGGCGGAGATATTGCGTATAAAAAAGTTCATCCCCAATTTTCCACCCTTGGGGGTTGTTTTTTTTATTATTAAATTTAAATGGGACCACCCTTGAGGTATTATCTATACGCCGAAAAAAGATTTGTTCAAATCGGTTCATAATTGGCGGAGTTATCGCGTAACAAACATAGAAAAAAAAAAAAAAAAACATACGGGTCGAATTGAGAACCTCCTCCTTTTTTGAAGTCGGTTGAAAATTAGGGATTAATGGTGAAAACGGGCATAAGTGTACATTATTTCTACTACTTAGTAGAATTCTTAATTTCTGGCAACACCGATTCTTTTCAAATTCGAATTTCGAACGTTCGATTTATCGTTATACCGCCATAAAGTAACGGTAAAACTCGGTAGTCAATCCGTATTGTACAAAACCCAATTATTACATTCGAAATGATCGAAAATACAAACGGACATTAAGAAGAAAGTCGAATTGGTATCCACGAAACCGTACCGTTTTATGTCGCGGTGCAAGTTTGAAATATGACATTGTTAAAAGAAACGTATTGAACGCGCTACTTATCTCAGGAAGGTAGGGTAAAAATATTATGAGACATGTAGAGGCTCCTTAAGAGCAAAATATTTGACGATTTAGATACCTGTATAAAGAAATACGAATAAAGAAATTTTGACTTTGACTTTGAACTACTACTGGTCTGGTTTTAAAAATATTTTTTTGTTGGATAGCCTATTTATCGAGGAAGCCTATATGATATACATACAGGTTGGAACCACCTGAAGGGAAAAGTACTCTTAATCTGTAGAGAGAAAATTTTACTCAAAGAAATTAAAAAGAAAGAGAAGTAAAGATTTCCGAAAATTCACCACCATACCACATATGGTGTGGTATGGTGGTGAATTTTTTTGTAAATAAATTAAAATAATTAATAATTTCATGGTTTTCCTTTCCTTTCATCATCCTTATAATTAACCCTAACGATCGATGCAATAATAATATAGGGTGTAATTTTCACAGATTTCAGTCCGTTTGATTTCCGGGTATGACAAGCGAATTCCCGCACATTTCCGGGAATCGAACCCGCGACCTTTGGTAATAATAATAAACTATAAACAACATACAGTATTGCTATATTACCGATTCCACACGCTCACAAATCGGAACGACAAAATAAAATCATCATACCCGCAATTTCTCCCAACGACCAACGAAACGGTTTAACGGTAACGTAATGATGTATAATGCGCGCGCGCATTCTGAATAGAGTCGTAATTGCCGCGCTGACCCCGCGTAGATCCGATCTATAGATCATCGATCGATAATAAGGATCTAAGAAAGTAGAAAGGGGTTTGGATTTAACGAATTTATTGACAAGTGTAGGGAAGGCTCTGTAGACTAGTGGTAAGACCAAGAGGTCCCGGGCTCGATTTCCAGCTGGGACAAAAGTTTGCATGGGGAATTGTTTTTAAAAAAAAAGGTAGGTATTAGAAACTTATGCCCGTTGTCACCATCAATCCCTAATTTTTAAGTGACCCCTATGCAAACAAAATTCCTGTTATTTGTTACCATAGAGGTCACTTAAAAATTAGGGATTGATGGTGAAAACGGGCATTAGTCTGAGTTGTACCACCTTAAGGGTTCGGCCAAACCAACGCGAGCAGCCTGCGTGCACGATGGCTACTGATTTGTATACCTACTACACTTTGACCGTAGTTATAACCATAACCGGTGTCTTTGTTTTATGGAGTTTGACAGACTTTTGACATTTGTGTTTGTTAAAGTTTGGCCGATGACCTGATAAAGGTAGCAGGAAGGCGCTGGATGCAGGCCGCTACCAACCGGCCAATATGGAAGTTATTGGGGGAGGCCTATATTCAGCAGTGGATCCTCTGGCTGAAATCATAATGATGATGAAAGAGTCGACCATAAGCTAATTTTTTTCTTCTTAGTACCGTTTCTAATTAATCTTACATTAACGTCACATCTCCAGTTTTCCATTAAACCGAAGTTCCACGCCAGAGGGCGTTGTAATCGCTTGTATAAAACATTGTTATGCAAATGTAAGTAAATTAACAAATTTTCACTCCGCTGCCTTTTCATTGTTATAAAGTAATAGCAAATAGTTTTTAAATTAACACTATCTCAAGTGTCGAAATGCAGATAAACGTAGGGTGATGTCACATGTTTGCGGCCGAGCGACGGAAAAAATTCTCAAAAAATTGAGGAAAAACTTAACTAGTGTCATCTTGACTAACATTATAAAGAAATAAGATTTGATTGTTTGTTTGTATTAAATAAGCTCCGAAACTACTGAACTGATTTGAAAAATTCTTTCAACATTAGAAACTTACATTATTTCTGATGAACACAGGCGGTACGAAGTTCGCCGGGTT
Organism: Ostrinia furnacalis; assembly: GCF_004193835.3. NCBI lineage: Eukaryota > Metazoa > Arthropoda > Insecta > Lepidoptera > Crambidae > Ostrinia > Ostrinia furnacalis. The sequence continues at coordinate 321,495 of NW_021134534.1, forward strand.
AGCTAGTACATTCATAGAAGGCTTTCGGTTTTGGCTTATGTTAATAAGATTATGTTCCACTGTTTTTAATTTGAAAGAGTGCTACTAAATACATAAGCAACTAAAATACATAATATAAAAGGTACATAACCGTCCCTTAATAATGAGAATCCCAAAAAACCTATTAACAGGCAATAAATTACAAAAACACAGAAAAAAACTACAACAGAAGGCGTGGGATTATTAACACACTTTAAAGACGTCTTTAAAACAACGGTATAAAGATCTAAATTGAATGAAGAGGAATTTAGGTGGACAAAAAATTTACCCCAAAAGAAAACGGGGAAAAAATTGTTACCTGTTTCTACAACCGCAGACTGTCAACGCGTCATTTGTCAGAATGTACAAACGTCAGAGCTAGCTTAACACTGGTTTCTATGTGGTTGAAATAGATTCTATTTTGCAATGAAAAGGTTTATGTGACGTGCTGTGAACTGTACTGTTGAGGTAAGGACTAAGTTTTCGGTAGTTTTAAATGTAATTAATTTTACATTGGTTTGAAAATTACCGGTAATCAGTTTAAACTATATTTTTAAAGCTCTGCAATGTTACTAAAATAGATTTTCTACGTGTATGTGGTATATTACATCTAAGAGCTTGTTTCTATGGCGACATCCCGTTTTTTGCAAGACCCAGGAAAATTTTGAATTCGAATTTCAAACACTCACTAGTTTGTACAAACGACAGTCCAGTTTCGCGAGTGCTAGCATTACTGAATCCCGTAAAACTGGATTGCAGTGGGAACGGGCCTCAAGTTTTGACGGCGTTTGGACTGCCATAGGCTAAAATATTGATTTATCAAACCATCATTTTTATCTGGAAAATACCTATATTTTGATAAGAATTTTTAAGTATAATAACAAAATAATGGTATTTCATTCGGTCTTTTAGCGCACTATTAATTTTGTTGTTTTTTCTTTTCAAATCGTTTCGGTCTAGCCGTTTGGACGTTTTGACAAATGACTTATTTGGACTTGTACCGCGACAGGTGACGTAGGCCCACCTGCATTGTGAAGGATGACAAATTGACGCGCATGCGTTTGATCCTGCGATCTGCCGATAGATCACTACATATTTGGAGATATGGCTATACTTGTAAGGTGAACACTGTTTCTTCTTACGTAACAAAAATTTTGAGTGTAACAGAAACAAAATTTGTAGTAAAAAAGGACAATGTTCTTTCTCCATACATTGTTCGCCGTTAGATCAACAGTGCCGAAAAAATACTTTCTAGGTTCTAAATGACACAAATCTTTATGTAAGAACAATTATTCCTGGCGGACCAATTCTATAAACTTATTGATAGCAATATTGTTATCATAACCTCTTACTTACTAGTATTGTATTATAATATTGTATGCACATCGATTTGGGAGATGTTCTGTATTGTAGTTGTCGCAGCCAAATTGTATTATAATATTGGACGGGTTTTGGAAATAGCTCGGCGTTCCACTTTTATCATTTACTTACTTACATTTTGCACGTAAATAAATAACATGAATCCTATGTTTACTTTCCACTCTTGACATTTAACACGTGACTTACCAAACTAACTATCTCCATGGTTACCGTCTTAGTCTATGCATGACTAGGGATTGAACAACTTTTAATTGAATATTATTAACAATTCTCGATAATTTTTATCGATTGAAAAATATTCGGTATTTGAATCGAAAGGTATATTCAATTTTATCAATATCAAAATATTCAATTTTAATAATAAAATAAATATTATTTACTACCACCTATGAAATGTTCTGAAAATTGCCTGGAGCGCTCCCCCAATCCTGGGTTTTCCCTTTCCAAACTGAGAGGACATCATTTTGGTTCTATCGATACATTATAAAGGTACTTAATATTTGAAATGTATTACCAATTATTGTTATAAGCATTTTGAAAGAAAGAAAGAAAGAAAGAAAAAATGTTTATTCAGTATCATCGACAATACACTTACAATACTTAACATTATTTAATGAGAAGGTAATTACAATGATACTGAAAACTTTCAATTCTATTAGAACTTTAGACATTTCTCTCACTTTAAGCGGCATTGGATTTTTCATCGGATTTTGAAACTGTTACAGATATATTAAAGATGATCCCAAATTGTTGTCATTATCAATATCAGTATTATGATCACAATTATTTTTATTTTATTCATGACCTTTTAGACCAGTAGGACACATTAGATAGCTTCTTGTAGTATCGTGCAATATATTTTTAACTTTTAATTAAAATCTAGTCATACTGTAGCGATTTGGACGATTTATTTTATTTACAAGATCGGTATCTTATTGTCTATGATGACCGCAGTCAACATCACTATTACGTGGATTCCTAACAATGAAGTACGGCATTGCCTTGTGCCGATTTTACATAGATTTTATCGACACAAATTATGGAACTTCATAGGATATGGAGCAGGCCACGCCCTAAAATGTCCGGATGTCGTCATAGTATTATGGAATACATATAAAAGACTTTTATTATTTCATTTTCAAATCCTCAAGTGTCCATTACAATCTAATTAATATTTATGTATTCAAAAAGTAAGAGATTAATTTTGATACTTTACTGCTGTGCCCGGGTATCTGAGGCCGTTTCTGACAATGTCCTTTAGTACCTAAGCCTGGGTTACAAAATTTTACTTTAACAATTACAAAAGTCTGTCAAATTCCTGATGTTCCTCCATTTCTGATATTCAGGTATGCAGACGAAGATCCAAGCATCCATATTGTCATCATCATCATCATCATTTCAGCCATAGGACGTCCACTGCTAAACATAGATCCAATGATTTCCACAATGGTCGGTCGGTGGCGGCCTGCATCCAGCGCCTTTCCGCTACCTTTATGAGGTCATCGGTCCACCTTGTGGGTGCCCACCTACGTTGCGCTTTCCGGTACGCGACCTCCACTCCGGAACCTTGCTGCCCCATCGGCCGTCAGTTCTGCGTACTATGTGCCCTGCCCACTGCCACTTCAGCTTGCTAATCCGTCGGGCTATGTCAGCGACTTTAGTTAGTTTACGGATCTCCTCATTTCTGATTTGATCTCGTAGAGAAACACCGAGCATAGCATCCATATTGTTAAGTTTAGTTATTATTAATCAATTCGAGTAAAGCAACGTGAGTTAGTTAGCGTCCAGCGATGCGATCCGTCGGCGAGATGAAAGCATTGATGCGTCCGCGCAGCGCTCATTACAGGTTAGGCAGGGCTGTCGAACGTGTGTCTATACTAATATTGCCCGCGGCTTCACCCGCCTGAAATTTAGTTTGTCACATCTTCATAAATTATAGCCTATATGTTATTCTAGATTATAAAGAATAATACTATAAAGTTTCATCAAAATCCGTTCGGTAGTTTTTGCGTGAAAGAGTAACAAACATCCATTCAGACATCCAGACATATTCTAAACTTTTGCATATTAGTAGGATAGTAGGATTATAAAGAAGATTTAGTTGAGATTTAATTGTTTGTTTGTATCTCATCTCATGAACTATTCTGGTCCGATTTGAAAAAATATTTTTGTGTTGGATAGCCCATTTATGGCTTTAGGCTTTAGTTTGGCCATTTAGGCTTTAGTTAGGCTATATAACATCACCCTACAGCGAATAGGGATGGAGCAGTAAAGAAAAATGTTGCAAAAACGGGAAATATTATTCAAACTATTTTGACGCATGCGAAGTCGCGAGCACAGCTACTTTTAATAATAATTCTGCTGTCAGCGGAGACGAATTCACCAAATCAGATATGATTAAAATCTGTCCCTATATCTATAAATTGAGTAACTAACACGATTTTGTTTTGACATTTTATAAAAAGTAGGTACATGTCAATTGACTACTGAAAAACTGCTCTAATATTTCTACTATGTAAATGAAAAACAAGGTACTATTGTGTATATGCCTGAAAGGGTAGGATCAAGTGATACTTTGTATTTAATTTAAGATCTTTCTGAAACCTTGCATTTTCCATACACAATAAAAACTTACTTACTCAAATTGTTGTCAACCCTAGCATGTCTAATGTCTACGTATCAAATCTCTATCCAGCAGATAAAGTCATAGATATCCGATAGCAATATACGGAGAAGAATGTATAGAATCTAAACTTTCGGAATTCACCCAATGACCTGCGGACCTTTGGGGACAAAAGCTCTAAAGAAAGCTCCGATAGAACTTTAAGAAAGCTTAATCTAGGTTTAGCTTTAACTAGCTAACCCGGCGAACTTCGTACAATATCCATAAATAATAATAATAATCATTATCATCATTTCAGCCATAGGACGTCCACTGCTGAACATAGGCCTCCCCCAATGCTTTCTACGTTGATCGATTGGTAGCGGCCTGCGTCCAGCGAAATTACATTCAGAAATAAGTACGACTAATGATGCAAAATTTTTTCAAATCGGTCCAGTAGTTTCAAAAATGTTACATAAAAAAAAGTCATAAAACTCATTTTATATTTGCAAGTAGGCTTTTAAAAAGCACTTTACACGTCCCAGTATATTAACCCTACCACTGCTTCGGGACAATAAATGGGCCAGTGTTGAGAAGCAGCGTAAGAAACTCAGTCACTACTGCCGCCCGTATTCACAAACGATACTTGCTTAAGTGAAGCAGCAAATCGAACGCACAGCGTTGAATAGAGATCTGTGATTGGTTCATGTGTCACCCTGTGCGTCCACGCGCTCTGTGAGACAGTTTGTGAATACGGATCATAGTAATGTGAATACGGGCATAAGCCTTTTTGTCAGGGGTTTAATTAAGCACATCTGAAGTCTCGCTGACGTTAACGTCACAAAAATGACGCTCTCATACCTCAGGCACTGGCTCAATTATGAGCTAGGCCTACAGTTTATAATATTTGCGTCATATCGATCGATATCGAAGCATATAAGAGTCGACCGATCCTTTAATGATGTGATACGTATCTCGATCATTGTGTATCGGAATGTCCGAGGTGGGACTGACAGCCTGACGTCTGAAAAGGTATGTAATCATAAAGAGCTTTAGTTCAACATGTTATTTTAAACTTATATGTGTATGCTGTGATTGCAAACCCGCTTTGCACTGGAGAGAAAAGGGACTATTCTCACCTCTCGTTCCCACCACTGTAAGTATAGTTTGACCGCCAATAAAACCCAACTAGTGAAGGTTAAGTTTGTCCCGAGAAAATAAAGAACTATTTTCACCTCTCGTTCCCACCGCTACAAATCCTGTGTAGCCAGGATGTCAATCTTACGGGGGTAGTAATAGGAAGTTACAGTGGTGGAAACGAAAGGTGGGAATAGTCCTGTATAACTAATCAACACACATTGTTTCAAAATTCTAAACCATCTCTATTCTCTACATTTAAAAGTCACTGTCTGTACACCTCAAAAAATTTTGAAAATGAAATAAAACTACTGAAAAGACGCTTCACTTTCTAGGCAAGAAATCCCAGTGTAATGTATCTTTTTTTGTATCTATCTAATCTACATTGCAAGATGTCCAACACTGAACCGTCCCATTGTAAGGAGGGCGCTTCTATCTAAGCTGAATTATTAGTTCCGATTTTTGCCACGTCGGAAAACCATATAATGACATTTGCCGGAGGGCGCTACTATCAATACTGGATTGTTACTTTTTGATTTTTGCCACTTATCGTGGGACTATACCTAAGCCTCGACTAAAAGACTCCTTTTAGCAGACGTCAAAAAAGACACACTTCAAATGTTCCCCATGAGTCACAGAGTAAAAAATGTCTCATCGATTGACGTATACGAAGCCCTAAGCAAACAGTGGAGACAGGTCTGTGATACACTTTAGTTTTGAGCGAAAAATTATGTTTACTTATTTAGTGATGGGACGGTGTGCTTTTTGAATAACTTTGTGGTTTTATTATAAATCTAAAGTGAATTATATTTTGCACTATGCTTGTTAAAAGAGCTACACGTGCCAATATAAATTTAAACCTACCACTGCAGGACAATAATGGATACGAATACAGAGGAAGAAAGCCGAGTCAAACGTAGGTATAATAAATAAATATCCTTGGACATGTTACACATAATGTAATAATGTTGGACATAATGATGCCAAATGTTTGTAATAAATGTTTATTAGATATTCTATCCTTGAGAGTTAAAAGCAATCAAAAATAGTTCGGGCATTAAGGGTGTAAATTATATTATCTTGAAAAAATAACAGTATTGTCTCAGGTCATACTCGTAGATTATAACATCGACCAACGTAGTAAACAAACTTTTTAAATGGTAATCTTATTTCTAAATCAAGTTCAACAACTGAATGTCCTGAATATTATTTAACCTCCTATAAATAACCCGAAAGTGGTAAAAAATCCTAACTAAACTCGGTACATCACTATCTCAAAATGTCAAAAAAATGTCGTTCCCAGCTACCGTATTCGTGCCACGATCAGGTGTAAATGTTTGAGAATTATTAAAATTCTTCCCTTAAACAAATAACCCCACGTTCCAACGAGATTAAGGGAAAAAATCAGAAAGGAAAAAAATTTTTTCGTAAAAGAAAAAAAAAATATTGCGCTGCTTCTTCTCAGCACTGGCCCATTTATTGTCCTAAAGCAGTGGTAGGGTTAATACTGGGACGTGTAAAAGTGCTTTTTGAAAGCCTACTTGCAATAATAAATTACTTTTAAATGTATGGATGTTTGTTATTCTTTCACGCAAAAACTGCTGAACTGATTTTGATGAAACTTTGCAGTCTGTGAGAAAATGAGTTAACGCAGGCGAAGCCGTTTGTAAAAGCTAGTAAATATGTAATACATTGAACACATTACGTAATAAACTTTCATTTCCAAGTACATTTTTCCAATTAAAATAACCAAATTGTAATAAGCTGTGACAGTATCGATATGAATCGATCATGTCAATCGATTGGACCGTTCAGACATCGATTAATGATCGTAACATCGGAATTCGCGGCGTTCGATGCAATCGTAAAGTCGTCTGCTCATCAGACCAAATTATTATTGCAAAGTAACACAAAAATTATACAGGGTGTCCCAGAATGGGTGAATCAAACTGCTAGAGGAGCTCTACTAATGTACTATCCTAAAAAAATAAAAAATAAAAATTTTGAGTTCGGATTTTTTTTTAAATAAAGTACTCTAATCTCGAAATCTGGTTATTATTTTCAAAATTTTGTTTACAGATAAACGAAGCGATCATGTACAATTAATATAATATTAGTAAGAAAAAAGTACAAATAAACTCCAAACGCAGCAATTATAGCCAGATACTTAGGCAAAGCCGATTTATTTTCATTTAAAAAAGAGTTTTGTTTTCTTATGCGCTTTTTTTTTCGTATTTTTAGGGATAGTACATTAGTAGAGCTACCTCCCCTATCAGTTTGATTCACCCGTTCTGGGACACCCTGTATAAGATACACTATCGTCAGGTCATTTAGTCTCCACTGAAGGAGCACGGCCCTCTAATGTACCAGAGGCAAATGGAGGATTTGTCCTACACTCCCCACGCTGGCCAGACGGGTTGGGGAGGCCTGATGTTCGCATATTTTGTCCCTTCGTCGCCTCTTACGAAACCTATCTTTTGTAGTCCCAAACTAAGCAAAGCTTAATGCTGAGTTGCACTACTTTATTTAACCGTAACTATAACCATAACCGGTGCTTTTTGTATGGAGTTTGACAGACTTGTGACGTTTGTTATAGTCAAAGCTAGGTTCAACCTAGCCTAAGGGCTTTTTCCCATTTTGCTAGAACAGGTTTTGCACAATCCCATTTTTTTATCCACAACGAGGAAGCTCTTGGCCTGTATCTCTCCTGATGGTAAGTGATGATCAGGCCAAAGGTGGAAGCGAGCTTCACCCGGAATCCTCGACCACGGAGGAACTGGCTATCTTACCTCTAACTGCCGGAACACAACAATGCTGTTAACATTGTTGTTATGGCGACAGACTTAAGTACGAGTAAGATGGTGGTAGCTAGCCAGGTGGACTTAGAACAAGCCCTAACACCAACCAAACCGAACAGAAAAATCTGCCCCCACTGGGAATCGAACCCGGGACCTCTGCGTCTGAAGCAGGTGGTCTTACCACTAGACCACAGAGGCGGTTTAAGGTTATAGCACACTCTACAATCCGGAAAAGGAACAACTACGTATCACCTTTCGCCGCGAGGCGAGGCGTTTATATGATCGTTTCATTCACGAAGACGCGCCCCACCATTTTTCCGCTAATGTTTGAGTGTTATCGGTACACGCTAAATGATCCATGAGCGCACACGCACACTACAATAATGCCACTCGGCGGATTGCTCGGATCAAACTCCCCGCACCCCGCGCGACCGAGACCAGACATTGGTGGGGCGCGTCTTCGTGGATGAAACGATCTATACGTTACGTTTTGTAGCTGAAATGATGATGATGAATGATGAGAAGAACTCGCCTCTTTCTAAAACTAGTAAGTACTAATTAAATTTAGATTTTACCACCTAAACTGTCGGTAAGCATCAGACATCATTTAACAGTAGCAAAACAATAAAAACTTCCAATTTGTCTTAACATTAATGTTTGATTAATGAAAGGCGCTATGGTTTTGTGGTGGGTGGTCTAAGTGATGAGAGACTGGTGATATATCTTATTAATATCGATATTAAGTATTTGTCGTTTAGTAGATTAATAAAAGAGCTTTAAAGAGCTTTTAAGTGGTCAAATCGGACTATTAGGGTAAGTTAGGACAAAAGTTAAAGATGGTCCAACCCAACCTTAGAAGGCTGGTGATAAACTACCGAATTAAAAGCTTTGAGAATTGGCCAACTCCCTGATTAGTGATAGTGATCGAATAAGTAAATAGGTTTAAGTAATTTATTTCAATGAAGAATTAGAGGCTGATAAAAACGTTTGACCAAACTTCATTATAATATGCGTGGCTTCAACCAGGTGGATTAAAAAAATACTAGTAGGTATGAATTTCTATGTACTCAGGAATAATGTGGCTTTCTACTGAATACATATTTTCAGATCCAGTTTTCAGTAACTTGTGAACTGAACTGAACATTAGCTTTTTATTTAATTTTTTTTTGGGGCCTTAAGAGATACATTTTTTTATTATTTATTTTGACTTTAAAACGTGCCAAATTTTTGTCTAAATTTATTATTATTATTATTATAATTATTATAAAACTTTATTGCACAATAAAATAGTACAAAAGGTGGACTTAATGCTATTTAAGCATTCTCAGCCAGTCGACCCCTGGGTTATGCAGAAAGCTGTGAGTGCGAAGGTAGAGGTAGAAGGGTAGAAGTTAAAATTTAAGTTAAATTTTTAATTGATATAATATTTAAGATACATATACCTACATACACACATACATATACATACATACATACATATATACAGATACATACAAACATCTATATATATAAAAGAAAGTCGTGTTAGTTACTTCGCTTATAACTCAAGAACGGCTGAACCGATTTAGCTGAAAATTGTCAGGGAGGTAGTTTAGAGCCAGGAGAAGGACATAGGATACTTTTTATCCCGTTCGAAATTAAAAAAAAAGTCTGCTTATTTATTGCCATTAAGGCGGAACAAAGTTCGCCGGGTCAGCTAGTATAATATAAATAAATATAATTAACATATAATACCATATAATATGTGATAAATAAATAAATAAAAGACAATTTCATTTAAAATAGTGACAGTTTCTTGCGCTGCTTCTTCTCAGCACTGGCCCATTTATTGTCCCGAAGCAGTGGTAGGGTTAATACTGGGTATAAAAGTGCTTTTTAAAAGCCTATTTATAAATAAGTTTAATGAGTTTAGTGGATGAATATGCCTTTAATTTTAGCACTTGTCCCACAAACGACGTCGTGTGTGGGTTCTGAACCCGCGACATTATATCATTTATCACGTGTCTGTAAAAACGTCACTTCGACTTTGACAGTCAGACCCTGATTCGTAAGCGGAGATGCGTCTAGTTTCAGCTCTTATGATGAGGGAATAAGGGTGAAGATATATTTGTTAGTGTTGAGGGCTGTACAGGTGATGGTGTCAAATATTTGTATGTGATTTTATAATGTTGTGGTTTGATAGAGTTTAAGGATTTCTTAAACTTTCCTATTTTTGAAGTTTTATATGATTATGAAGTATTGCAGATCGAATATGAAATCGCAGATTATTTTTAATATCATTAGTTTACTATTATGATTGTAGTCTAGTACACATTTTTAAGTTAAAGTTTATTTATATTTATCGTTCTAAAAAGGTAAAATATTGGTATTAAACATTTTTTTTTTCAATTATTATTATCCATACAACACCACAGCTTGTCTAAAAATTTAGTTTAAGTCGCGCTGCACAAAAAACATTTCAGATTGCTGATAACAGATGGCGCTGTGCGTCTTTTAAAACGCGCTTACAATTACCTGGTTATGGTAGTTCGCAAAGCGCGCCACCAAAAACCAAGGCATCGCTTTCTTACAAGTTTCAGGATTGTCGATAACAGATGGCGCTGTATGTCGTTTAAGTCGCGCTAACATAAAGGCACTGACCTGGTTATGGTAGTGCGCTAGCGGGTGGTGCGGCACATGCCGCATCGCCGGATGCAACATCTCCCCGCCGCTGCTGCCCTCTACCGCCTGTTGACAATCATCATCATTAACATCATCATCATCAACTAAAACTCGAAGCGATAATAGCCTAATTTATGGTCGAAAGGTGAAAGTGACGGACTGGCAGACTCGAAGTCCGAGGAACGCTGGTTCGAATCGAATCTAGCTGAATGACAGTTAACGTCAATAATCCGTTACAAAATCAAATACCTAATCGAGCCTGTAAGATCTTAGAGGCTACTTTTAACACTACGGCAACTAAACTGAATATTTTAAACGCCTTTTTGGAATCAACAGGAAGAATAGGAAATTGTTTTCTGTAGCCACACGCTCGTGGTAGCTCGAGGTCATAGCTCAACGAGCTGCAGCGGCTTCTCAAACAGGACAAAGCGGGACTCCTCGAGCGCCGCGAGCTCACGCGTTAGCTCTCAAGGTAGCTCATAGCTCACCTCAGACTGCTCAGTCTTGGTCTCCGCCTCGTCGCCTAGCTCGACGAGTTGCAGCGGGGTAGCTCATGATAGCTCGCATGGTATCTCATAGTAACTCGCGAGCTAGCTCATAAAGCTCACTTCAGACTGCTCATCCTTGGTCTCGGCCTCGTCGCCTAGCTCGACGAGCTGGAGCGGGGTAACTCATGGTAGCTCGCGAGCTAGCTCATGGTAGCTCATAGCTCACCTCAGACTGCTCATCCTTGGTCTCGGCCTCGTCTCCTAGCTCGACGAGCTGGAGTGCCTCCTCCAAGAGGTCGAAGCTCACGGGATAGCTCACGGTAGCTCATATAGCTCACCTCAGACTGCTCATCCTTGGTCTCGGCCTCGTCGCCTAACTCGACGAGCTACACCTGGGTAGCTCGTGGTAGCTCGCGAGCTAGCTCATATAGCTCACCTCAGACTGCTCATCCTTGGTCTCGGCCTCGTCTCCTAGCTCGACGAGCTGGAGCGCCTCCTCCAAGAGGTCGAAGCGGGACTCCTCGAGCGACTCAAGCTCACGGGGTAGCTCATGGTAGCTTGCGGATAGCTCATAGCTCACCTCAGACTGCTCATCCTTGGTCTCGGCCTCGTCGCCTAACTCGACGAGCTACACCTGGGTAGCTCGTGGTAGCTCGCGAGCTAGCTCATATAGCTCACCTCAGACTGCTCATCCTTGGTCTCGGCCTCGTCTCCTAGCTCGACGAGCTGGAGCGCCTCCTCCAAGAGGTCGAAGCGGGACTCCTCGAGCGACTCAAGCTCACGGGGTAGCTCGCCTTGGATCAGGTACTCGCCTGAGGGAAAAAAGGCAATGTCAAAAAGTTTCTACAAATTTCATTTTTTATCTACTAATGGAAGGTCTGTATTATTCATCTGATAATCAGGTCAAAGGTCGCACACTCACTGCGGACGCCCGTCGCACAGTCGCGACAGCTCCATAATTACGCGCGAGCGATAAGGATGGGTAGCTTGGGGTCACTGGACAAAATTCTACGTGCTCGGCGACCAGACTATAGAAAGAAGCAAGCTTTTCCCGCAATTCCTCAACCTCACTAGCACTGGCTATAATCTTAATGTGTACCAGTTAATTATTAGTTTATCAATAAATATTACCGTTAAACAATCATAGCTTACTATCCCGTTATCTAGCAGTTAAACTCGCAATGTATAACGACATCGACGTCAAGCTCCAGCATCAAATTTAACAATACAACCTGCATTGGCAATCTATTTAAATAAAATCAAAACAATACCAACCCTGCCACTACCGTTATGGATTTTGAATACAAAAAATCTGTCGCCGGGGTCTTACAGACCACAAAAGGATTACCTTTTAAGACCCATTGTTTGAGGCACAATAGTGTAACCACTGCCACTGGTGGTCAATGGACAGTTGGACCCTTTTTGACAAGTTTGAGTTAAAGTGTTAATATTTCGATTAGATAAAGTGCTGCCGATAAGCAGGAAGAATTTCGGATTAAAAAATGGGGCGCGATCTATTTTTTTGTGCAGTCAGTCCAGTTATGTCAAGTTAACTGTTTTGATTTTTAACAACGTGGTGGGTATTATTTTAGCATTCGAATTATGTTTTATTTTTATTAGTAGAATACTAAATTACAGGCGAATATAACTACAATCTTACATATGTTGATTATGTTTTGTAGTGCATATAGATCACACAATCACACAATTGATAAAATATTTTTCAGCTACATCATACCATATCAGCGTGCAACAGAATCATTTTTTCATGATCAAATAAGTAGTTAAGGTGTTATGCTTTTTGAAAGGCAAAAGTATTCTGATCGCGTTAAGACTTTAAAAGCTTACTGCCGCAGAAATAATTTTACAAAAGCTAGTTTTTTTTTTCAATACACACCTAAATGACAATTGAAACCTTGAAATATGACAGAATTCTGATGATAATATCTTTGTTTTACGCATTTCATTTCTACCACAGACCACTAAAACTAACTGTACTTAAACTAGTACAAAGAAGGCCTGTCAATCAGTATTACAGTGTCTCACAGTCAACCGCCGGCTACTGTTCCTAATTGGGCCTCACAGACCCTTTCAAAGTTAAAGAGATTAGTACGGCGGCAACTAAAGGGTTATTTTTTTTCACTGACCAAAAGATGATTTATTCCTGCGGTCTTTCAGACTGCTGCTTTTGCACGGTGTAGCACCCAAGGGAGTTTAGGGTTAGAAAAATTAATTTATTACGTTATTGTCGGTTTCTTAGACTTTTAGGTTGGGATTTATAACAGCTTTGCTGAAAGAATTGCAAGACAATAGTGGTATATTTGACCGACAGAAATATTGTTGACAAAGTCATAATAAGCTAGTAGGTAGCTTTCAGCCCATATTCAAAAACATTACTATGAGGTCTCACAGTGCGCGTGGACGCACAGGGTCACACACAAACTAATCACAGAGCTCTATTCAACGCTGTGCGTTCAATTTGCTGCTTCACTTATGCAAGTATCGTTTGTGTATACGGGCGTAATAGATGTAAGGAAGGATCACCACAACCATTTGCAGATGTTTTTTAATCTAGCCGCGCTGTCAGCTACCTTCTTTAGGTAGATGTAAAAGCGTTTTTTAAAAGCTTAATTGCAAAAATTAAATTACCTAAGTACCTAATCGAGCAAGAAGTCACACATTATTATCAGTTTATTACAGTTTTTTAGATCAAAGGAAATATGGCCAGTCCATATAAACTGGTGCTTATTACAGAACGAAGATTAATGCCCGTTTTCACCATTAATACATAATTTTTAAGTGACCCATTTGAAAATAAAATTCCTGGTATGTAGGGGTTACTTTAATATTAGGGATTGATGGTGAAAACGGGCATAAGACTCGGTTTAATTTAAAGCACAGAGTGAGATTGAGCTTTAGTTCGGTTGCATTTCAATATTTAGACACAGGACAGAATCAAGGCAGGGTTCAAACGTTTATAAATCTATTCCATTATTTTATTGTTTTAAAAAGATTTTATTGTTTGTATTAAATAGGCTTTGAAATTTTTTTTTACCATTAGGATCCTAAATTTCTAATGAACATAGCAGTGTTGCCAGAAGGTTACTTTTGTAACCTTTTAGGTTACTTTTGAACTGCATTGGTTACTTTTAGGTTACACTAATGAAAAGGTTACTTTTAGGTGATTTTTCAGAAATTGCAGAATTAACTTTTACAGGTTATTCAGTAAAAAATATTAATAGTGACAATTTAAAAATTATGTAATAAATTGCATTTAAATATGAATTTGATTTATTATTTGTTAAAAAAAATGAGTTTTAGCGAATGTTTTTCGATAATAAAACACAAATCCAGGAAACGTTTTACGACCGGTCACTTTTCGGTCTTCATGGAATGGTTAAAATTTCGAAATTAGGTAAAAGATAGATAGATTGATTGATGATCAATTGTATTCATTTTTGCTCCCGCCCGTATGAAGGTTACTTTTTATTCAAAAAGGTTACATTTTTTTATATTTCTGGTAATTTCTGACAAGACCCGACTGGCAACACTGGAACATAGACTGTATGAAGCTTGCCGGGTCAGCTTAATTTGTCATTAAATAAACTTCTTTCATTCAATTGTCTTTTTCCAGATTCTAAGTACCTAAAATTAGGTACACATTATTTAAAACCTTTTTAACAACAACAAAGTTTTGCTGCTGCAAAAAATGTGCAAAATACTCACACCCCGCCACAAAATCGATTTGCCCGTTGCAAATTTCGTCCGGTGGTCATATTGTGATTGTTTTCGCGCCAAAAAAAGTCGGCCATTTTGTGTCGACTGCCCTTCACGCTAGACCGAGCTCGCATATGTCCGAGGTATAAATGGATATATATTTTTAGGTTGCAAGACTTAAATAAGTAGCTGGTTGCCTTAAATAACTTAAAAAATGTGCACACAAATAATGACAAGGTTATTAGTCTCATAATAGGTATCTCAGTCTTTATAAAATTATAATAGCTTTCCGCCCGCGGCTTGAATTTTTCGGTTTTTTATATAACCTATGACACTCAGCAATAATGTGGCTTTCTATTGATGAAAGAATTTTTAAAATCGGTTCAGTAGATCCCGAGATTACCCCTTACAATTTAACAAATATTTATACAAACACACAAACTTTACCTCTTTATAATATTAGTATAGATAATAGTGTTAAGTATATTTAGATAAAAAACAACAGCCTAACTCGCATCAGTTGTTTTACACGATAAAAAAATGCTGACAAGTGACTAGCCAACATTATTCTCCCGATTCCCAAAGCAATGGTAGAGTTAAAGTTATACTGGGACGTGTAAAAGCGCTTTTTAACCGACTGTGGCAGAAGGTATGTTTTTCGAGTCAATCTATGTGTATTTTTAAGCTATATGTATTTCTTTGCAAGATTTGTCGCCTTATTAAAAGCTTAATAATTATAATAATCTATGCCTCTTGTAGACAATCTTCTATATAATATAGAATAATCCTTCCACCTGACTGTAAACCATACTTCGATTTAACAATAGCAAACGATTATATAACTATAACAAAACTAAGCGTAGTAGCCTTGGCCATGACTGCCGAAAGTGAATCGAGGATCTATTGATCACTATAGATCATGAATCTACAGCGGAACTGAGGCGGTTGGACACGGACCGCCATTGTGAATTTGTTATGTAATGAGTTAGTTCGAATTAAAAGTCTAAAATAAGGTAGAATAAATGGATTGGGTGAAAAAATGATATCAGTATTAAACCTTTGTAGGCCTGTGGTAAAACGGGACTATATGTATACCCACCGCTGCAACTCCTGTGTAGCCAGGATCTACAGCTTGACCGCCAATAACCCAACCAGTGAAGGCCAAGTTTGTCCCGGGGGAAAGTTAAACTGTCATTGGACTCGCAACGAAATTAATCAGAAGAACATAGGAGTTTAAAGGTAAGGTTCGACTTCCCTCCAGTGCAAAGGCCATTAAATTTAGTTAAGAGAAGCGGTTTATGTGAGGATTACTGTTCTACTAGACTAGAAATCCGCACACAACTTCATTAAAAATCACGTCAAAAGTAATTTTATTTCTGAAAACCGATTTATTTTTCAGTTTGATGTAAAATTTATAGCTGTGAAATCAATATATTATTACAATCAATTGTATACATGAATTAGTGACGTCGCACACCAAAATCTGGGAATCACGATTTGACAGTTCTTAAAAAGTACGTCAATCGACTGAGACCCTGTCTGTCAAATACCTATCCTCATCATCATCATCATGTCAGCCATACGTCGTCCACTGCTAAACATAGGCCTCCCCTAATGCTTTCCACGTTGATCGATTGGTAGCGGCCTGCGTCCAGCGCTTCCCTGCTACCTTTACGATGTCGTCATTCCACCTTGTAGGTGGACGTCCACACTGCGCCTTCCGGTACGCGGCCTCCATTCCAGAACCTTGCTGCCCCATCGGCCGTCAGTTCTGCGTACTATGTGCCCTGCCCATTGCCACTTCAGCTTGCTAATCCGTCGGGCTATGTCAGCGACTTTAGTTCGTTTACGGATTTCCTCATTTCTGATTCGATCTCGCAAAGAAACACCAAGCATAGCCCTCTCCATAGCACGCTGTGCAACTTTGAGCTTCTGTATAAGGCCTATAGTAAAAGGCCAAGTTTCCGAGCCATAAGTTATCACGGGTAACACACATTGATTGTAGACTTTCGTCTTCAGGCATTGGGGTATTTTGGACGAAAAGATACCTATCCTACTAATTTTTATTGTTGTCGAATAGATTCTCTCACAAGCCAAACCGAACAGGAAAACCATTTTATTACTTTAACTCTAGCCGCCATCTTGTGTTCAGATACAAATCTTTCACTTAATTATCTAACGCCCGTATTCAAAAACATTACTACGAGGTCTCACAGTGCGCGTGGACGCACAGGGTGACACACGAACCAAACACAGAGCTCTATTCAACGCTGTGCGTTCGATTTGCTGCGTCACTTAAGCAAGCATCGTTTGTGAATACAATACATATAAGTTCACATACTCATACACCGTTCTCAGAGTTTTGCGACTACAACAAATTAAAATGTAATTTGTGCTTATCTTTAGAAAGTTAGATTGAAAAGAATTCATTACGGCCGCTAGTTAATGTAAAATTGAGGTGTTAGGTTAATTGTGTTTTAAAAATCTGCTGTCTCTGTCCCTTACGAGGTATTTTATGCTTTGAAGGTCCATTACAAAGAAAATTTGCCTTATTTTCATGAATTTAATTTGTCTGTTTCCAAATATAGAGTTTCAGGCGATCTTTGAAAGATGCACATTAAAGAGGATAAGTTAAATCAATACATAACATCAGAAATTTTATGGGGCATCCATTATTAACATTCATTCCTTGACTTGAAAAAATAGAATTGTCTTAGATGGGAATTAAACCCACGAAATTTCGCTTGCCAAACAACTGCTCTGACCGATGCCGCGATGAGCTAAGCATTCATCCTTTATTTCACCCTTTGAAACTTTTCTGCAATAAATATTATAGCATATTATGTTTTTCTTCCAGATGAAAACTTTTTACACAAACTCTCTTTTCTGGTATAAAATCAACATATGATAAGAGGAGACAAAGAATTCATGAACTAAACGAAAGATGGATCTTAGTGCCCCAAATAAAAACTGTAAAACAAAATACAACGTATAATTTTAAGTTTGTATGTAGTAGGTGTACATAATTATGCATTATTAACGTGCATAGACCAAGACCGTTCTCTTAAATACCTAACCTATGTACAAAATACATAAGACAAGTATATAACCTAAATACGGTCAAGACCCGACATCAAAGCAAGGGACCGACAAAAAACGTCTGGGGCAATTTAAAAATGATTCCAAATTATATCGCTGTCCTGTTCCCGCACACTACGCAAGTTGAGACAGACAGAGGTCAATTTAAAGATGGAATGCTGGCCCGAGTGGGACGCACGGACAAGATGGCCGCCGTAAGGGCGAGGTCACATTATGTTCTAAACAATGCCCTGGAATTCTTGATTAGGATACAATAGGTTAAAAAGCGCTTTTTAAAGTCTGATTGCCAAAACATCATGACTTTGATTACTTTCGTTTTTAAGTAGGACGCACCCCTGCTTGATATACTGACGACCTTAAGGAGATTCAGATCCAGAGTCCAGTAGTGGACTTAAATCAAATTAATTGTCTTTAATTTTGACCAGGATTTGGCACTTATGAACGTCAGAAAATAAAGGTAACCTAAAGAGTCTTTAGAATAGAAATAGAATAGAAAAATCTTTATTCGACACAAAATAAACAAAAATAATAACAGACATGTCTCCTTATCTTTTGTGCCTTAATAATAGTTCTTTCGAGACAAACGTAATAGTAAAGCTAACAAATGATAGATGCGAGTACGCGCTGATGCTAAAGCGTGGCGACTTGATTTTTTGTTTAAAAAAAAAAGAATAAGTATTAGTAATTTGTATTGCACAAATTATTAAATTTACTGATAGTCCCGTTTACCCCTCATAATATGCTAAATATGCTTGTGCTGTGAGTGGATTCACCACAATAGTCGAGCGGTGGCGTTCGAACCAGCGTTCCTCGGATCTCGAGTCGGCCAGTCCGACCTTCACCGTTCGACTACAGTCAAATGGTTTAGTTCATAATCACTTTCCATAACATTGTTGTTATGGCGACAAACTTAGGTAAGATGGTAGTAGCTAGCTAGGCAGACTTAGAACAAGCCCTACCACCAACCAAACCGAAAAGAAATACTGCCCCCACTGGGAATCGAACCCGGGACCTCTGTGTCTGAACCAGTTGGTCTTACCACTAGACCACAGAGGCGGTTAAACTGCCAAATAAAGAATTACTAAATAAAATAACGTACGCTACCTCAATAGTAACAGTGTGATCGCAGCTTTAATGGCTTGTGATTGGTTGGTTTGCTTCTGAGAATTCATATTGATTGTACATTGTTCTTCGTTAACGTTAATTTGTGGTTATATACTCTATTTACATATACATAAATGTACTATGTAATGTACTGTCTTGGCCCGCGTGAATTTCGTTCCGTTACTAAAAGTTTTGACATGTTTCAAGCAAAGAAACTTTCATGTTTTTTCTCTTTTCAGCCTAATCAAATCTACATTTGAAAGAGAGAGAGAGACATATAATTAATTTAGCTATTGAGATTGGGTCTAAAACCGGCTCATAATCAGGTCATTTAGACTCCACTGAAGGAGCACGACCCTCTCTAATTCACCAGAGGCAAATGGAGGATTTGTCCTACACTCCCCACGCTGGCCAGACGGGTTGGGGAGGCCTGATGTTCGCATATTTGTCCCTTAGTCGCCTCTTACGACATCCTAAGGAATAGAGGTCTTATACCACTCAGCTAGGATCTCACAGCTAAACTTAACAATATTAAGCTCTTAAACTTAATTGTTATTAATATAATAGATATACGGGACTATTCCCACCTCTTGTCCCCACCGCTGCAACTCCTGTGTAGCCAGGATCTACAGCTTGACCGCCAATAACCCAACCAGTGAAGGTCAAGTTTGGCATAGGCATATAACATTCTTAAAGGTGGATTTCTCATACAAATTTTTACCCTTCAATTTATACTTAAACCATTGATATACCTTACATACAAACCACGAGTTTTTATAAAACTAAATTATCTACCTAAAGGTCATTGGTAGCGAGAATATGATTCATAAGTAATAAGTACATTGGTATTTTCCGTCTTTACTGTAAGAAACTGTAGTAGAAAACTTATAGTTCAGGTAAAGAAACTGGCAATTTATGTAAAAAATTAAGCCTTATAATATTGATACCGAGTTGGTCAGTTTGGTAGCCTCTTTTTCATAAATATTGAAAAACGACTTTTTATTAAAAATTCTCTAATGAAACAATTGCCATCCAATTTACGTTTGAATGTAGAATTTATGAATATTCGTCATTGTGTGCACGCATAAACTAAACTCATTAATAATTATTTGAAATTTCAAAAAGGATTTGCAGCGATACTTAAACTCCTTGGTCTCAACCCGCCTCCACTCGATCGGGACCTTTTTTTTCTGTGGCACGACACTCTTGAGTCGCCTCTTTTGAATTTTGAATTTCGAACGCACGAGTGTGGGACGTTCTCGTTTTAAATTTGACGTTTTATTCTTTTTATTTTTGACGTAACAATGGCGTTGAAACCGAGGTTATTTGGTATTCGTAATATTTTAAGGAATATTCATTTTACAGAATGTTAATGGTAAGTTACAAAATTATCAATGAAGTAGGAAGACAGTAACCATTGATGTAAACAACAATTGGTATGTTTGTCTCAAAAAAATTCCAGAAAAAAGCAACCAATACTTCTTGCACTTAATTCAGTCAGTGCCTGAGGTATGAATGGGAGCTGCTCGGGATGGGTGACATTGATATTATGACGCCCTATCCCGCACATATACAGTGTGAGTCACGTTAAAGTGTACATATGAAAATAGATGAAACTAGACCTATTTTTATCGACAAAAAAGAGGCCAAAAAATTTTTTAGATTTTTTTTAAATTTTTTATAGAATTTTTTTTCTTCCAATTACTTATTGTAAAGAAAACGTAATAACTTTTAAACTAAGCGGTATATCCTGATAAAATAAAAACAGTAATAATGCTAAATAACAGGCGATACTAAAAAAAATACATAAAATACACAAAAAATGCCAACAAATAATAAAAAATGATACTTTTTGAAAAAAATCTGCTTTTAAATTAGTTTTTTTTGGTTATTTGATAAATTTCTCCAAAAAATGCCCCTATAACCGGTGGTTTTTATTACTTTGTATTATTCTCTATCGTACTACCTTCGTAAAACCAAAAACCGCATGTCTCTATCCCTATCACAACGTTTGCAATGATTGCAAAATATTTGACCTCTTTTTTGTCGATAAAAATAGGTCTAGTTTCATCAATTTTCATATGTACACTTTAACGTGACTCACACTGTATAACTCAGTCAGTTTCATTATAAAGGCTAAATATTTGTTTCAAACTTTCGATTGATTGAATTTTGATAAATAAAGCAATCAGAGAACACTAATGCCCGTATTCACAAACGATGTTTGCTTAAGTGAAGCAGCAAATCGAACGCACAGCGTTGAATAGAGCTCTGTGATTGGTTCGTGTGTCCCTGTGCGTCCACGCGCACTGTGAGACCTCATAGTAATGTTTGTGCATACGGACGTAAAAAAATGTTGACAGTAACAAATATCTTCAAGACTTCGGACGCAGGTTGGCCGTAGTAAGGACAATCTGGCCAGGTGGGGATTCTTGGATGGCTTAAACATGGAGTGCGGGTGCGGTTTTGTTCCCCAGTCGATGAAGAACCTGATGTCGTGTCCTGAGTTCCCAAGCAACTGCACTCAGGAGGATTTGATGAGTGCTACTGACAACGCCACTCTTGTGGCGGAGTTTTGGGCTGACACTGTGTAGGTTTGTTGTCGACACGAAAAAAAGAAGAAGAATATCTACAATCTCAAGGGAAATGAGAAATATAGCAAACCGATACATCAAATGAATCAGATGTTGTGAATCCTAAACGATGTTTACTATAAATCGATTAGGACGCCGATATTGATCCTGTATCGATTCAAATCCCAGAGCGATGGCGACAATATCGATTGGGCAGCGATCGATCACCCTTGACAGGGCAGACGTCAAAATATTTTACAGAATCTTGATTCCCTAGAGCTTAAAGCAGCTTAAGCTTTGAATTAAATTTATACCTATATTGATATTTTAAATGCGAAAGTAAATCTGTCTGTTACCATGAACTAATTTTGTTTATTTACCTACATTTATGTGCAGGGTGGTCCTTTAAATTGCAATAGTTAAAGTTCTATAAAAATGTACAGTTTTCGTTTCCTTGAATTTTCAAAAGTGAATTTTCTTCTGGGCCACCCTGTACTAGCTGTGCCCGCGACTTCATACGCCTGGATCCCGTTTTATCCCCCTGAGGGTGGAGTTTCGCAAAATCCCGTCTTAGTGAGCACCTACGACCTACGTTCTAAATGGAACCCCAATGCAAAATTTGGGACTCCTAGCACTTGTAGTTTCTGACATTTCGTGATGAGTCAGTGACCTTTCGCTTTTATAGATATAGATTTATAAGGTATATACTACAGTTGAAAATCGATGTTAGCAGTTACACTTGGTTAGTAATTTAGAATATTTTGTTGTCAGAAGTAGGGAATTGACGCGTTGATGTCTTTTGTATGGGGCTCAAAATTACAACAATTTTGTTTTAAATTAGTTTTAAATTTGTTTCTTTAAAATTATTTTACTAGTAAGAAGCTACCGCAGTACTTCTTTCTTAATAACATAGGCTATATTTTTATACAGATTGAAATTCACGCAAAGAAGCCGTGGACAAAACTAATCCTACTTCCTACTAATATTACTCGTATAAATGCGAAACTTTGTATGGATGTCTGGATGTTTGTCACTCTTTCACGTAAAAACTGCTGAACGGATTTTGATGAAACTTTACAGTATTATTTTTTATAACCCAGAATAACATATAGGTTATAATTTATGACGATCTGTGACAAACTAAATTTCACGCGGGTGAAGCCGTGGACAAAACTAATATTATAATAAAGGGTTTTTGTATATGTTACAGGAAATGTATGAAATCCGTCATTGTATACAATTCCTAGGAATTGTGTATAAGTCCTAAAATCACCCGGAAATGTGTGATGTAAATTATATTACACACATTTCCTAGGAAATTTACACATTTCCTAAACAGCAATCGGAAATGTAATTAAGATTTCAATAATTACCTACGAGTGGACATGCGGTGCGAGGGGAGGATATTGCATCGTCCGATTACGCGGGGTCTCTATCGAATCGCCAAATTTTTTATACGCCTAGTTGTCTATGGCACACAAATTTTAAGCCTAAAATTTTTTTACACAAAATTATTTTTATTACGCCACTTTTTTTTCTCCCGAAACTTAAATGGCGCTACCGCGCCGCGGCAGCTGTGTATGTGTAAGGTCGCAAGTCTAACCTAACCTAACCGAGACCGCCTCGGTGGGCCGGGGGGGACAAATGTGAACAATACAAAACGAATGTATACCATTAGTACGTAAGTACCAATAAATATAAGAAATGTTGTGGCTAAGATGGAGAAAAAAAAAAAAAAAANCCGATGTGGTTTGGCTAAATGAAATTTTAAGCGTACCGAGGGGCACCCGATCACGCGAAGGCGCTTGTGGCGCTTAGTTTTATACATTTCCTAATACAATATTGGAATTCTATAAAATTCCTAGGAAAAGTATACATTTCCTAGGATATGAGCGTATTAAAAAATCTCTGAAGCAATATTTTAAACATTTCCTAAATAGCTTCGGAATTGTATACATTTCCTAGGAATAGTATACAATTCCTAGAATTCATACATTTCCTGTAACATATACACATTTAAAAGCTTTAATTGATTATTTTAAATTGTTTTTATTTAATTTACGTAAACAAACCTTGTAGAATATCAAACAATGGAAGTTATGGGCGTTTCGAATGTCATACATTTGTAACATTTTGTAGTTCTCGGTTTTTATGAAGTATTTGAATATAATTTTTATTATACCTTTAGTTTAATGTAGTTCACAATATAATTCTTCTTTATAACAATTGTTTTATCAATATTTTTAGCCTTTGCTGTTAACTTTAAAAGGTTATTTCCTGTTCTTATGAACATAGAATGTTTGACTACCTAGCTCGCATCAATACTTATGACTATAATTTGTATATTTTAAAGACTGTTAAACCTTGAAAAGGAGGCTGACAATAGTGACTGAGTTTCTTGCGCTGCTTCTTCTCAGCACTGGCCCATTTATTGTCCCGAAGCAGTGGTAGGGTTAATACTGGGACGTGTAAAAGCGCTTTTTAAAAGCCTATTTGCAAAAATAAATGAATTTTTAGGAATTTTAATTTTTATAAAACAATTTATAGAATTTTGAATTGACATTTTCTTAATTCAGAATCAGTTTTCAATTCTGGAACCGGGAGAAACTGCTTCAATCAAGATTTATGATCCTAAATTCCTTCATCTTTAACTGTTGTAACTAAAACTCACACGGTTGGAGTTACCTTACAACCCTGTTGTCAAACAACACAGGCGTCTGACATGGCTCAATCGAATCGACGGCTTAACGTGCTTTCCGACTACATACATTTCTTTTCCCTAAGGGCCAGTTTAATCCAATTTTTCCGGGATCCAGTAATGCATGATCCCGCAAAACTTTACAGTCATGAGAACACAAAAATGTGTGTTTGAAATTAGAATTCCAAATTCGAACGGATTGGTGTTTGCGGGACACTGCAAACGGGATGTTCATGTGAACGTTAATGTTAAAACACGTATAATATAATAAACGGGATCCAAAAAAAACAGTTCCTGCAAAAACAGGACCTATTTCTACCTACCTATTTCTTTTCCGTAACTATAAATATCATACTAAAGCCAATTAAATTCAAATAGTTTATTCAGTACAAAGGCCCTTTTCCAGGGCACTTATACATGTCCCAAATATAGCTTGCCCTACCACCACTTCGGGACAAGATATGGGCTGGTGCTGAGAAGAAGTGGCGGAAGAATCTATACTAATATTATAAACGCGAAAGAAACTCTGTCTGTCTGTCTTGCTTTCACGCCCAAACCACTGAACCGATTTAGAGATAGTTTGAGTCCCGGGAAAAGACATAGGATAGTTTTTACCCTGGTTTTTGAAACAGGGACGCGCGCGATAAAGTTTTTCTGTGACAGACAAAATTCCACGCGGGCGAAACCACCGGCGGAAAGCTATTTAAGAATATATGACTCTAAAATGATATGCAACCTTTAAATGGCGATCCAGAAACTTTTATGGTTAAAATACTATTAAAAAAACTAGTTAAAAATCTTACAATTATTATCCCATAGTCTTTTTCGAGTTCCAAGACAGTCTATCTTCTATCCCTGGGAACTACTAAACCTTCACTGGTTGGGTTATTGGCGGTCAAGCTGTAGATCCTGGCTACACAGGAGTTGCAGTGGTGGGAAAGTGTGGTGGGATATGTCTCTGCCCTCTCCAATTTACCAGAGGCAAGTGGAGGATTTAGATCGTAAAGGAAATGGATCGTAAAGGTAGCAGGGAAGCGCTGGACGCAGGCCGCTACCAATCGATCTACGTGGAAAGCATTGGGGGAGGCCTATGTTCAGCAGTGGACGTCCTATGGCTGAAATGATGATGATGATGATGAAATGGAGGATTTACGGGACTATTCCCACCTCTCGTTCCCATCGCTGCAACTCCTGTGTAGCCAGGATCTACTATCTAATGAAGTATTTGGCCTACACTCCCCACGCTGGCCAGACGGGTTATAGAGGAACTACTTTAATAAATACTAGGTTTTGTAAAACAACTTCATATCTATATCCAAAAGACAATAATAACTTAGAAATCTGAGCATTTCTAAAGCTTGAGATCAAATCAATGAATTTCCCAAACATTAAAAATCATGATTAGGCATGTCTCATTTCCGAACGATTTACAAAAAATGTACCACGAAGGGCGGATTAGTTAAAAAGGAGTACGCATCAATCCTTATAATATTAATAAGTAGATTGTAAAAACATACCGCGAAACCAAAATCACTTGAACACACACACAAGCACAATCACAGTTTTCAGCACTAGCCTTTTTTTTAATGACTTGCCACTTGCACTGTTCTGTTCACTTTTAAAATAAGGCAAAGGACACCGATTCCCTACAGCCTCAAGCTTATAATGGAGCTGGAATTATTGTGCCGACCTCACACGATTTTTTGTCTGTGACTACTACGCCTGTAGGCGGGGCTTGAGAGTGAAACACGCGCGTATACACGTCCCTTTCTATCGTATATCAGACACGCTTGCTAGAGCGAGACGAACGGATCTGTTTTTGCGTAATCTTCACGAAGGATGCAGTAGGTATGCTTGTGTATTGAGCCTATGGATTTATAAGGATTTGTTCTATATAATATGATGGCTTCGGCCGGGTTATTTTGTAGTTATTTATTATATTGTTAGTTGATGGAATTTTCAGATTTTCTTTTCGTCTTTTTGACCTGTAAATAATACATAACTGAAGTTCATTATTGATATGATGTGTAATACCAATATCAAATATCCAAAAAAACTAAAACTGGAATATTAAATTCTTAGCAACAGTACATCGTAGAAAAATATGCTAGCATAGTGAGTTTCTGGCTGCTTCTTCTCAGCACTGGCCCAAATTATTGCCTGTATCGTAGTAGTAGGGTATTACAAAGGGCCAAGCCAAGACTGTTACATTTTGAAATCACTGATTAAATTGTGAAATAATTCTGCGGATTAGTCATATTCTAAAAATTATTTTTCTGTTGGATAGTCCATTTATCGAGGGAGGCTTTAGGCTATACTATAACATCACCATACAGCCAATAGGGAAGAAAAATGTTGCAAACACGGGAAATATTATTCAAACTATTCGCGTACGAAGTTTCGAGCACAGCTAGTATAATAAATAATATTCTGAATTATTTGACGACAAATCTAATTAATGTATCTGCCAATTTTTATTGTTGTCTGACAAATTATATGCTCTTTGAGCGGAACATACTGTAACATGTCACCATTTCACCTATGATTCACAATAAAGATGTTAGTACTTGTGTTTGTGTTTGTATAGCCTTCGTGTAGTTTTAAGTAATTGGTGTATCATGTTAGTTTAAACAATCGTTGTATATTAACAACAATATAACCCGCATCCGTTTACGATGGTGGCGATCAATTGAACTTAATTTGATTGTTATTGATATACAGCCGTGTGATCCATAGTGGAATAGGACCAACCCTCTTCCCGTGGATGTCGTAAGCGACTATGGGACAAACATGCGAACATCAGGCCTCCCCAGCCCGTCTGGCCAGCGTGGGGAGTGTAGGACAAATCCTCCATTTGCCTCTGGTAAAGAGAGGGTCGTGCTCCTGCAGTGAAGACCAAATGATGATGATGATGATGAAGTCAGATCTCCAGCACTTTTATCCAGCAGCTGCTATCTCTGTTAGATCGTCTGTCCATTCAGTAGATGGGCGTCCTACTAAGGTTCGTATTAGAAAATAACCCTCCTTCTGGCGCAGTCGAGTACAAACTACATTCAATTTTATAGTATTTATATACTCGCAATAGAATCACAATGCCCTGTGGTCTAAATATTGAAATTAACCTCTCAAGTTCCC
Organism: Ostrinia furnacalis; assembly: GCF_004193835.3. NCBI lineage: Eukaryota > Metazoa > Arthropoda > Insecta > Lepidoptera > Crambidae > Ostrinia > Ostrinia furnacalis. The sequence continues at coordinate 348,905 of NW_021134534.1, forward strand.
AACTGAGATTTTAAGTTAGAGTGTTTTCATTTTCTACTTTTGTCTTTAAGCCTATTTTCGTTTCTAAATTATCCTGAATCGATTTGAGATTACTCGAGCCGAATTCTCAATGATGGCTCTCCATTCAGAGAATGAGCACTCTAAAGTTTAAAATGTCAATTCAGAAACCTGCTGTAAAATAAGACTTGAGCTTTGTTAGCTTCGTTCAATACGAGCCTTAAGCCGTGTCACATGGCCTTAGCCCTGAATCCCTTATGTACTTTATTAAGTGAATACCTATTTTAGTTCCTGCAACCCACGAATGCAAATGAGCTTTACGTACATGCACATAACGATACGGGACTATTCCCGCCTCTCGTTCCCACCGCTGCAACTCCTGTGTAGCCAGGATCTACAGCTTGACCGCCATAAAAACCCAACCAATAAAGGTCAAGTTTGTCCCGGGGTTGCACATAACGATAGTGTAATGTCTATCAAAACTATTGCAAAACGAACAGTAGCGAGCCTCCACACATGTAAAGCTCACTCGCCTTCGTGAATTGCAACAACTATGACAGAAAAATAAATAAAAAGTATCAGAAAATATTTTTTAATATCATTTGTACGAGCTACACTCACACATTGGTTAATGTATAATCTATTCCAAGTTCATCGACCCCAAAGCTGCTGATGAGTGATGACTGGCGGCCATCTTGTGACGATGCGGTATCCGTATCCGGTACTTTCACGAAAGCTCAGTTGGTATTGAGCAAATACTCGGGTAATTATGCTAAATTGGTATGTAACTTGCTTTAGTTTTTAAGTGTGCCTTAGTTAAATGTCGATTAAGCGATTGTAGAATTTGGCTAAGTTGCACCGGCTTAACTTTAACCGTAACTGTGACAATATACGGTGTTTTTATTGACACTTTTTATGTTTGCTATAGTTAATGTAAAATGCAACCCAGGGTAAGATTTTGATCGATTTAGGCTGTTTTAACTGTCTGTTTTTCCTCAGACTCAGTACGCCCTATTAAAGTTTTATCACAATTTGGTCGTTTCTGAAGGCATACAGGACGAATATACACATAGATTTTTATTTACATGTATAGATTCAATGCTAACACAGTTTCCAGAGCTGGAATGAAGTATTTTTAAAGTGAAGTTTAAAGAAGTCTTTTTTAACTTTTTAAAGTGAGTTGAAAAAGTGGCTGACAAAGGTGACTGAGTTTCTTCCGCCACTTCTTCTCAGCATCAGCCCATATGTTGTCCCGAAGTGGTGGTAGGGCAAGCTATATTTGGGACGTGTATAAGCGCCCTGGAAAGGCCTATAAGTACTGAATAAAAGCACCATCTTACTTTAACTTTGACAAACGTCAAAATCTGTCAAACTGCATACAAAAAGCACCGGATAACGTCATAGTTACTTTTAAAGTTAGGCGGTACAACTCAGCCTAAGTAAATCTTGGCGTTCACTAGCATTTTTCTAGCTGAAAATTGAAGTATGAACAAAAAACATAGTCAGCATTGCCTACACAGTATCGGCGACGTATAAACTTTAAAAACAACAAAAGAACCGCTGGCATATGATGACTGGTAGATACGGTCGACCGTCAGCGTGACTGGCTGGACTGTTTTGGAGTTTCACTTTTCTAGTGTTTGGTATAGCGTAGTGAAGATTTGAGACTTTCAAATTAGACTAACACCCGTATTCACAAACATTACTATGAAGTCTCACAGTGCGCACGCACAGGGTGACACACGAACCAATCATAGAACTCTATTCAACGTTGAGCGTTCGATTTGCTGCTTCACTTAAGCAAGCATCGTTTGTGAATACGGGCGTAATGTGGCTGACCAAAGACGTCTATGTTCTTTAAGATTTAAACTACAGACTTTCAGTCGTGAATTTCGTTGTAAGTCCAATGACAGTTTAATTATTTTTATGCATGACAAGGCAGGTATTTGACCGCAATCGTTGAGTTAAGTGAAATGCAGTCTAGGATGGTACATATCTGCCCTGTAAGTGCCTATTCACTCGCGCCTTGAAAAGGTCCGGATTATAGTCAGGAAAGACAGCAGCAGGCAGCGAATTCCAGTCCCTACCTGTTCGCATTTTAAACCCCAAGAAACGTTTTCCCCGGGACCAACTTGACCTTCACTGGTTGGGTTATTGGCGGTCAAGCTGTAGATCCTGGCTACACAGGAGTTGCGGTGGGAAAAAGAGCTGGGAATAGTCTCGTGCAGATTTTTAGCCCATAGTTGGACCCGATTCTAATTTGTATGAAGAATCGACCGATACCAAATCGGTGTAATGTGCGCACTTCATACATCTCCATACTGATTAACAGCCCGACCCAACTATCCTAAAAAGTCTGTAGTCTACGGCTAGGCTAAGGCAAAACCGCCTCTGTGGTCTAGTGGTTAGACCACCTGCTTCAGACGCAGAGGTCCCGGGTTCGATTCCCAGTGGGGGCAGATTTTTCTGTTCGGTTTGGTTGGTGGTAGGGCTTGTTCTAAGTCCGCCTGGCTAGCTACCACCATCTTACCTAAGTCTGTCGCCATAACAACAATGTTAACAGCATTATTGTGTTCCGGCAGTTAGAGGTAAGATAGCCAGTTCCTCCGTGGTCGAGGATTCCGGGTGAAGCTCGCTTCCACCTTCGGCCTGATCGTCACTTACCATCAGGTGAGATACAGGGAAAGAGCTTCCTCGTTGTGGATAAAAAAAAAAGTAAATAGGTATTTACCTACTAGACAGATATGTAACATCCTAGACTTTAACTACTAAGTAAAGAGGCATTTACTGGGCAGGTATTATATACCACCATAAACTTCAACTACTTTAGGTGATGATTTAGAGACATCTTAGAGAAATGAACTAATGGGAAAGTAATTGTTTTAGCTATGGCTAAGTTTGATCAATTTTGACAAAATTTTGTATAGACATTGATCAGTCCTTAGGGATGGACCAAGTCTGCCTCGTTTCCCTAAAACATTATGGGGTGAAATAGGAGATAAAAGTTTGCATTGTATCTGGATTTCGTTACTTCTCTAGTTAGATAAATCATCATCATAATTTCAGCCACAGGACGTCCACTGCTGCACATAGGCCTCCCCCAATGATTTCCACATCGCCCGGTTGGTAGTGGCCTGCATCCAGCGCCTTCTTGCTATCTTTATGAAGTCATCGGTCCACCTAGTAGGTGGACGTCTCACCCAGTTAGATAAAAGCACTGCAAGTCTCCTACAAAACGATAACCAAATGAATGCTTATTCTGTTATTGTAACTGTTTAATTTTCTAAACCTGGCTAGATTTAGGTATGCCTTTGCCATATTCCAAGCAAAATTAAAAAATAATACTTCATGAAGCGATTTCGANTAAATATACTACTTTAACCCTTAACCACTGACGTACGTACGTGGTACGTCGGTCAAACGGTTTTTCGTTCACAACTTTATTTTATGCAGGAATTTTTGCGTGTCCTTTTTGGTAGTTTCCTAGTGGCCAGAGATGCGTGTGCGACGGGAAAAAATAGATGGGTAGCACGACCCTAAGTAGGAGAGCTAGACCACCCGACGTATGTGGTACGTAACGTCAGTGTTAGTGTAACTTTTTCAACATCGCTTTTGTATGTTGGTCCATAGATAAAATTAATTGTTAGCAGTCTAATTTATTTACTTGGCCGTCTATATATAAAAAACCTTATTTACGCCAAAAAATATTACAAATGACGAAGAAATTAGCAAAAAATCCAGTGGATGAAAATTTTTATATTAGTTGCGGTTTTCGAACACAATCATCATGATGGTGAAGGAGCTTTAGTTCGTGGCTTTGGATTTGACTTCTTCTGAAGATTGTTTACCATATTTTCATATTTCCTAGCTAGTTTGAAGCACGGCAAACTGGTGACCAGGTCATCAAACAAAGAAAGACTATAGAAAATAGCCTTCCTAAATGAACTGTATTAAAAAGTGACTTAATTTGTGAATTACTGCTATTGTGATTTTTTCCTGATTAAAACTATTATTAATCTTTAATATGGCCAAAATAGAAGTTCCTAGTGTTATCAAATATTTTTGTATTGATTTTTAAAAAATGCCTGTCTATCTTTAATTATATCTGGAGGAATTCACCAATATCATACTATTATATTAATGTTAATATGTTTTTTTACTATCTCTGTTTAATATAAATATGTGTAAATAATTTAAATTCAAATTTCACCAAAGTTACTCTCTATTGATCCATCAGGAGGTCTTCAAAGTTACGTACGTATGCCGTACGTACGTCAGTGTTAGTGTAACAAAATGACACGTCAGTGGTTAAGGGTTAAACTACTGCGACACTAATTGAGAGTAATTTCTATGCTTGCGCGATAATTCCGACAAGTTTAACCGCCTTTTTGGCGATTCGAAAACGAGAGCGACACGACGGCCGAATCCAAATTTTGCAACTAACTTTATTTGACATTTCAACCAAATGTTGCTATACGAAAAATATTAAATAATGCTACGACTATGGTTTCACATTTATGTCAAAAGTGAACACTTCATAATTCGAATAATTCTTCTTTTATTTCAAGCCAGTTGTCTTCGCGCCATAAAAACGGTGGCTACTTTTTTTTACAACTAGCAATGACATTCATTATTTACAGCCCAAAAAAAGTGAAATTACTATAATGACCACAGACCACAAACAAAAAGGATTGACTACCTGACTTCAGAAGGGTAAGATCGTATCTATAGCTTTTAAGATAATGGGATTTGTAGGACATGGATTTTTGACGAAATTAACAAGGTTTGGTGACTTTTGGCGGGAAAATGAAGCATAATTTTGACAGTTTTATTGCCGCCATTTTTTTAGTTTTAGTAAAAATGTGGCACCTTTCAGAGACCTTACGCCGACTTCTTGAGAGGAGTTTTGTGGTATAGTTCTTGCAACTCACGAAGGCGAGTGAGCTTTACTTGTGTGTGAGTACGTGTACATGCACATAACGATAGTGTAATGTCTGTCAAAACTTTTAAAACACGAAGAGTAGCGAGCCACCACACATGTAAAGCTCACTCGCCTTCGTGAATTGCAACAATTTTATATTATATTAGTGGTGAATCTTTAGAAGTATGAAATTATAAATATTCCATAGACTGCATTATTATCAAATTTTTCATTTTCCATAGTCTACACTAAAATAAGATGGAAGATTTGATTGTTTGTATTGAATAGACTCCGAAACTACATGACCGATTTGAAAAATTCTTTCAGCATTAGAGTCCTGCATTATTTCTGGTGAACATTAACGGTACGAGGTTCGCCGGATCAGCAATTTATTATTAAAGTTAGATCTCAGTAAATATGAAATAAATTAATCAGCTTACTTCTAGTAATGCCTACCTAGAAAAAAGTGTTTTATTGAGAAAAATAACTCAAAATGTTCAATTTATTCCTCACGTTGAAATTGTCTCCCAGTGAACCTATGAGTCAAAGACAAATGAAAGTAGGCGTTGCAAGTTTATTAAGTCTAAGCAAACGGTCAATAAAAATGAAACTAAAATGTCTGCCGCTGGTTAGTTCTATATTTTCCTGTTCCAACATATTCTATAAGCTACATATATCAAAAAGGACATAAAAAGGCCGAATCTCGTTAAAAAACCTCCTTCCTATCCCGACCTAATCGAATACGACTTTTTCTATGCCTCTATAATCTATGATTTCATCGTAAAACCCATTTTGAACATTACACCTAAAAGATAGAGTCCAATTTCCAACGACAACTTTTAATGGGATTTGTAACTTAGATTATTCTAAAAAGACGTAACTCGGATCCAAAGTCAAACGATTTTGGACTCTAGAAGTATAAGATAAAGTAGTTATTAGAATGGGTATTGTTTTTTAAACAAAACGCCAGCTCGAAAACCCGACAGAACGAAAACTCGTTTAGATCCTTTTATAACCTTTCGATCTTATTGCAAGGAAATAAAGGCGAATATCAAGTGTACATATCAATTCCAATGCATTCTAAGCGCTTTTGTTTCAGACGTGCTCCGCGTTCTATATTTGAAATTCTGTTCTTTCCATCTATACTAACATCGCACGAACGAATTCGAGCTTTGACTGAAGTGTATAAGGTTGAAAGTAGTTTGTAGGCAGCTTTGTTGTTAAGACTTTATGGTGAAAAGAGGATATTATTGATTAGCAAGGGAGCCAGCCAATCAGAGGCCGTCTCGCACAAAATGGCGGAGGGTAGCGCGCCCTTTCTGAAAATTTATACCCGGGTTTAATTTATTACGCATTGTGTTTCACCGACATTAATCTTTTTCTGCTTTTATTAATGGTGGGTCCCGCTGTTTTATTTTAATGAAATGCTGTGGGTGAGTTTCCCGCCGCCATTTTGGTGTGGTATTGATTTGGCGGGAGAATTTTGGGGGGAAAATAGGTTTACGTAAGTTGTTCTTTAGCCTGTGCGCGTTTGTAATTTAGAGTTAGGATTCTTTAAAAAGCCCACAAACTACAGACTTTCCCCCGGGACAAACTTGACCTTCACTGGCTGGGTTTTTATTGGCGTCAAGCTGTAGATCCTGGCTACACAGGAGTTGTAGTGATGGGAACGAGAGATGAGAATAGACTACAGATTTCTAGTCGACTGATAGTTTGATTGACTTTCAATTTTTATACAGAATCGGCCGATACCAAATCGGGGTAATGTGTGATTAACAGCCCGACTAAACTATCGGACACATAAAGCCTTTAATTGAATTCCATTTTATCATCCACCATGATAAAAATCAACCATTTTGATATTTAAAGTCATAACTTTCCTCCAGTCAATCCGTTTCCGATAAAAAATCTTTCTATATTTCATGCGCACTTCTCGTTTTAAATTGTTTCAACTTTATTTGCTACTAGCGGGTGGATCCCGTTTTACCCCCTTAGGGGTGGAGTTTCGTAAAATCCTTTCTTAGCGGATGCCTACGTCATAACATCTACCTGCATGCCAAATTTCAGCCCGATCCGTCCAGTGGTTTGCTCTGTGCGTTGATAGATCACTGACTGACGTCAGTCAGTCACCTTTGAGTTATATTATATTTAGACTAGCTTTTCTACCAAAACGAACCAAAATTAGCTCAGGTTTAACCGTGAAACGTTACATACAGACAGAAATACTTTAGCATTTATCACATTAATACAAATATCCACTCTGAATCCAATATTGACAGTAAAATGAGAAAGCAATGGAAACGATCAACTATTTTGAATGACTCGACGATTGGCGACCCAGACCAATCCAAAAAGCTGAAAGCTTGTAAATCAAATGTAAATAAAAATTCATCGCTAAATGTATTGAAAGCGCTTTTTAATCATTTCTTAACTTTTTCAAATGTTGTTTGGAGTTTGAAAGTTTTTTACAGAGAAATTTTTCAACAATTGGCTGAATAATCTAAAATTGGTCGCTTAGCGTGTTTAGCGTTAAATTGAGAACAGATAAACTACGACTTTTTTGAAGTTATTATTTGTTTAGAATTAGATCTCAACGTTCTGAAGATCTGCTCATCATTTTCCATCAATTCTTATATGACAGGCAATGTAATAAAAATTGCCACAAAAACTTAAAAAGCTCTTTTGTTTTATTCTTTTATTTCTTTCTGTTCAAAAGAAAGACGATTTTGGGCCATCTAGTAATTTGATTGGAAGGTTTTAACTCAGCTTTACTTTCAACAACCTATAAAGTCAAAGTAAAAAAAATATTTATTTGTATAGACTATTTAAATAGTAACTTACAAATCGTCAAATATTTTGCTCTTAAGGAGCCTCTAAATGTCTCATAATCTTTTTACCAGCGCTAAGTTTGGCGCTATAAGTTTGTCACAAATCTCAATTTTTATTTATTTACCGGTCTCAAATTAGTCGATTCCAATTCCATCATTCGCGCCAATTTCTATTTACATTTTTTAAATTTTGACAGCAAAAAGCTGCACGTCAAACGACCATAGCCAATGACATTTTACTTTCATCGGGCAAGGACGCCCGAAACGCACAGCCACGATGATTGTTCACTGTTTGTGATAGTCATGCACAGTAGGCCAGTGAACCCTATGGCTTAATAGAGCACTTAATATTCAGCTAGCAGAAGCTACACATCGACATAGCAAACGCACAAAATGGCCGACTCAGTTCGGTAAGTTTTTTATTAAGCAACTAGCCGTGCCCGCGACTTCGTACGCGTGAAAACCCGTTTTCGCAACATTTTTCATTGTTGCTCTGCTCCTATTGATCGTAGTTGTATAGCCAATAGCTTTCCTCGATAAATGGGCTATCTAACACTGAAAGAATTTTTCAAATCAGACCATTAGTTCCGGAGATTAGTGCGTTCAAGTAAACAAACAAACTTTTCAGCTTTATAATATTAGTATAAACTAACCAAATACAAATAGTTTATTCAGTACTCAGGCCCTATCCAGGGCACTTATACACTTCCCAAATATAGCTTGCCCTACCACCACTTCGGGACAACATATGGGCTGGTGCTGAGAAGAAGTGGCGGAAGAAACTTAGTCACCTTTGTCAGCTTCATCATCATCAGAAACTATAGCTTGACCTTGCCACTAGAGTTTCACTTCTGCCTGTATTAATGGAGTTTTTAATTCATATTCCTTTGACGTTACATTCGCGGGATTGTAAATAAGTAACAGATTTTAGAGGTTAGTGGAACAACGACCTCATGAAGGTAGCAGAAAGGCACTGGACGCAGGCCGCTACCTACCTGGCGATATGGAAATCATTGGGGGAGGCCTATGTTCAGCAGTGGACATCCTGTGGCTGAAATGTTGATGATAAACCGATTTTATCTTTTTGGACATCTACGGCTAAATTACATAGTGAAGAGCGCTTTCTGCAACCCGCATTTCGCTACGAACTAAATACAAGAGCGGCACAGCTCTTACGGGCTAAAAGGTTCTACATACCAATAAATACAGACTTCAATCTAGATCAAGAATTTCAAATTAAAATTATATTTCATAATCACCTAATCAATTAATTATGTTTAGAAAAAAACCATAATTTTCATCGTCACTAGGTCATATTTTCTATAGCTATTCAATATTTATCAATAAGATATGCATTTTCAGCTAGCCCAGAATGCGCGCCAGTCGCCACGATAAATTTTTATCGAGGCATCTATAACTGATTTTGCACGATAAGCACATACCTTTGTCTTCTAAAATAGTTGATAAAATTATATCGTGGCGTGCAACCTGGGCCAGCTGCAGATACACAAGTTATCTGCCGATTAAAATATTCTTCCTGAATCGAATTTTGTGTCTCATTTTACGAAGTCAAGTCTTACTAAGCGCAACTCACAGTAGCATCTTATATGTATACTTGCAATAGGAGCTATTTTAGTACAAACATGTACAGGCCGATGTGCTGTAGGTACATAAAGCATATAGCCCCACAAAGGCCACCCCAATCTGAGCCACAATACATATTAATGGTGTATTCCATGGGGAATTGAGACGTCACAGATATATTAATCATATACATCACAATGAACGTATGACATGGAATAAGTTAGAGCATTTTTGTAGCAGTCCTTTGTAGTTAAAATATTTGATTCCGTTGCGTTTTAATACCGTAGAGATGTTTCGATGCTTTATTTGAGGAATCTACTCGCATTTCGAAGCAAAATTCTCTAGAGATTGATGCTCGTTTTCATCATTAATCCCTAATTTTAAGTGACCCCTATGCAAACAAAATTCCTGTTAAATGTCACCACAGGGGTCACTTAAAAAATAGGGATTCGCATAAACGAGAGAGATCTCGTGTAGAGAGTGACATATGTAAGTGAATTCGCTAAACACTTCTTCGAATCTTGAAATTGATTTGATTTCGAGGCTTGAAATTGAATTGATTGGATTCTGTAATACGAACATTGCATCCTATTAATATTTTAAATGCGAATGTTTGCGAGGATATAATATGGATGTTTGTTCATTTACTCATTCAAGCAAAAATTACTGAACGGATTTTACTTAAACTTTACAGTATTATTGTATAAGTATACATCTGAATAATATACACCTAGGCTTGAGTTGATCTGTAAGAAACTGAATTTCACGCGTGCGAAGCCGTGAGCAAAAGCTAGTTTCAGAATAAACGTCCAATCGCCTTTATGTTTCACAGCTACATTTGAATTGCGATCGTCTTTTGTCCAATTCCATAACTGGATTTAAAAATCATGAAAAGAACAAAATTAAATTCGAATAATCGAAAATGGAACAAAGGAACTCAAAAAATAATATTAACAGTCGATTATCTTCGAAATTTTGAGAAGGACACGTATTTTGATGGCGCGGCGTCGCTCAATAATGAGTTCGAACGAAACCAGTATAACTTGAGCTGCTTCGCCCCGCCCTTTCTTGAATTTGGACCCAAAAATACGAGGAACAGACTAAAGCCAGAGGTCTTTTTAAACTGGCGATCGGCGTCCAGTGACAGCCGCGTTCGAAAAAAAAGAATTCCTTTTTCATGTCGACTTTTCCGCTAGTCATCGTTCGGCCAGTGTTCTCTGTGATTAATATTTCTTTTTTTTCTGATTGTCTATGGTTTTTTTTTTTCACATATTATGTTATGCATTTGGGAAACGCATTTCGCCTTTTGAAGTTTTTGTTGAAATAAACTCTATTATATTGGCTGGGGTTGTAATAAGTGATCTTTTGTGACTCTTATGGCGATGGCGCTTTAGAAGTTGTCTCAATCATGGTGTACAGAGACATTTAAGTAAAATATGAATTTTAATGCAGGTTTTAGAAGCTTTTCACTTGCAATACTAATGCCCGTATTCACAAACTATGCTTGCATAAGTGAAGCAGAAAATTAACGCACAGCGTTGAATAGAGCTCTGTGATTGGTTCGTGTGTCACCCTGTGCCTCCACGCGCACTGTGAGACCTCATAGTAATGTTTGCGTAAGTATTGTTAGGTAGTAAATCAATATTCAATCAATTAAATTATTATTTTACACATTTTATTAGTTTTTTCTTTAAATAATATCAATTTAAAGCAAAGTTTTAGTTTTCTTCTTTACACAATTGGTAATGAATAATATTCAATTTTCTATACTTTGTAGTATAAAATAATAAAGTTATATCTGGATTGGAAGGAAATAAAGTTTTATAGAATAGAAAGAATGTATTTAATTGTCTCAAGTTATTTAAACGATTATTTAAATGACAAGAGTGCGTGGACTTTACCTGCCTAGCTCGCACTTATTAAGTGTTATTGGTGTTATGTAAGCTACAAATTAGACCCAGAACAGACGGTGAAACGCAACTGCAACGAAACTGCAACTTTGTGATGATTCTGATGAATGAAACTGAAACTGAAAGTTTCAAACTGGTCGCGTCATGTGTGGTCTCTCAACGGACGCTATGGCAGAAACTTAGATGCAACTCAAAAGTAACTAGCAGTTGAAGTTTCGTTGCAGTTGCGTTTCACCGTCTGTTCTGGGCCTTACTGTATTGGATTGAAAAAGAGGCTGACAAAGGTGACTGAGTTTCTTCCGCCACTTCTTCTCAGCATCAGCCCATATGTTGTCCCGTAGTGGTGGTAGGGCAAGCTATACTTGGGACGTGTGTAAGTGCCCTGGAAAGGGCTTATGTACTGAATAAACTATTTCTTTTCATTTAGTCATTATGGTTTAATTAAAATAATTGGTTTATGGTCTCAAATTCCCAATTGTTTTTTATCCAAACTACATGAATTTTTTTCTTGACGTGCTCTTTATGGGAATCGAATATAGAACCTTCAAAGGTCCAGTTCAACCACCAAGCATTAAAGTAAGATTAAAACAAACTGTATCAAAGTTCAGTACGAAGTATTACGTACAGATTAAAGAACGCTCGCCCCATCCGGGGGTCGAACTGCTGACTCACGTGACAAATGGTGCAACGCACCACGCCTGGGGGACTTAGGCATATGTACGGGGCATTGTAGTAAGATTTTTGGTTGGGAAGCTTCTGTACAACTGGTGTGTAGAGGCGTGCGAAGCATATACTCCTAGGTAGGCAATAGGCTAGTTTCCTAAAAACATTTTTTAGTCCGTCAATTAAGGTATAAAAAATATTGGACACGACAAAATAGTGACATTGTATGTGTAAACAAACAATACCATCCGTTATAGGCTCCAGCCATCAGTCTAGAGCAGAATCAGCGCAATAAAATAAGACGTCACTATTTTGTTGCAATTTCTTACAAAACTTGCGCGCAAAAAGCAAATCTAGTATGTAAAATCATCAAACTTCTAATGCTCGTAACTCAGTTCAGACTGAGTTTAGAGGTATACATGCCATAGTAAGTTTGGTTTATTACACTATTTTGTAACCAAAAAACTTGGTTTGGTCGATGCCCGCGGGAAAAAAAAGATGCCAATTTCCGGCATTGTCTTTTTGCATGGGTGTTCCTTTTAGAACGTAGGTGCTCACTAAGACAGGATTTTGCAAAATTCAACCCCTAAGTGGATAAAACGGGATCCACGCGTACAAAGTCGCGGGCGGCCGCTAGTTTGAAATAAAATCATAATATCAAACAAAATGAGCTAGTTTGTTCGTAATTCAAGTAGTTCTTTGTCAATAGTGTCTATTTCCAATTGCCCTACCATATTCCTGTAAATATAGAATTAAAATAATTGTCCATATCATACACCCCAAGGTTCAACGATCTAGGGGTGCCTCCCCTGTTTATGAAGTACATAAGGGGCGAAGGGCTGCGCTATGTGACAGGCTAAAGGTATTACGGAACGAAGCTCAAGTCGATTCAATTGAAACCATAGATTGAGAGTTTTTGATTGGTTGTGTTAATTTTAATACTACGCTGTGCTTTGGAAACATGAACGTAACATAATGCTTATTTTAATACATCTGTTTCTGCAATTTATTACACCGATCTTGTCGCGTCAAGGAAAAATGTACGTGCTTTTAATCAATTTTGTGAAAAATTGGCAGGTAGCTAATAGTTCATAAGATAGGTTTAATTTGATGTTTATTTTCCGTGGTGCATATATTTTCTTTTACTTAAAGGTTACTAAATCTTTGTCACGCACGTGACACCTGTCATCCGTTTTGCAATGGAGGGAAGTCGAACCTTAACTTCGAACTCCTTCTACTAAGTTCTTCTGATTAATTTCGTTGCGGGTCCAATGACAATTTAACTTTGGGACAAGCTTTTCCTTCACTGGTTGTGTTATTGGCGGTCATTGCGGTCAAGCTGTAGATCCTGGCTACACAGGAGTGGCAGCGGTGGGAACGAGAGGTGGGAATAGTCCCGTTCCGTAATAGCTGCGTATGCGTGAAAATGGTTTGAATATTTATTCCCGTTTTCGTAACATTTCTCCTATTGGTCGTAGTACGATTTCCTTTCATCTCTCACGACGTTTACGGGAAGAGTTTTCATATTCTCATCGTCATCATTTCAGCCACAGGACGTCCACTGCTGAACATAGGCCTCCCCCAATGAATGACTTCCACGTCACCCGGTTGGTAGCGGCCTGCATCCAGCGCCTTCCTGCTACCTTTACGAGGACGTCGGTTCACCTTAATAGCAATAATATTAATATTATACTACACTTACCAGTCTCGGTGTCCACGGTGTACGACAGGCCTGCCCACGGGTCATCCTGGACAGAAACAAATACATGGCAACACCTACAAAAAAAGGCACATATTTATGGACCATGAAAAATAATTTCGTTCGTGTTTAAAAAGTAGAAAACAAAAGAAAATCGCTGATTTGACAAAAAGAGTATTAAAACATTACAATTTATTAATGTATTAATTGATATACTTTTTTATGAGCTGTCAACTTTTTACTAAAAACTTAAATATTTCGAAATCGAGTTTATTAAAAAAACTATTGCTGGATTCTTTTACGTGTAGAAATATTGTGCTGGAATGATTAATAAATTATGTCAATTTATTTATTCATGAATAGAACGGTAGTACCAATTTTACACTATTCAAACAAGACGTAACAAAGCTCAGAATAACATTTAAGTACATATAAACAATTTAACTTAATTTAGGAAAAGTACAAATAAATACTGAATTTTAATAACAAATTGAATCGTGTAACTTCTATTATTAAGTACTATTTATTCTGTTATTTTATATTGTTCATTAAAACAAAAAAATACTAAACAAGAAACAAATAAAGTTATTCGTGCTATACAGGGTTTTAGGTAACTGGGTATATGAGCCGACACTAGCCCATGTTAACATGGGCATATAAATGGTATGGTGAAGTCAGAAATTTGATATCATCATTTTAATTTTTTTAATTTTCATTCAAAATAAATTTTATAAAATCCAATTTTTATGAATAATAAAATAATTAAAATGAAGATATCAATTTTCTGACTTCACCATACCATTTATATGACCATGTTAACATGGGCTAGTGTCGGCTCATATACCCATTTACCTAACACCCTGTATTTTAATCCCTAGTTTTCCACCGCGAACATCCACTACTTTTTACTGAAGATAGTCATATTTGGAGTTAAAACTATAAAAAAACCACTTACTTCTTTAACGTCCTCGTTGAGAAGCGAAGCCTTCACCTTTTCGATGCTTTCTTCTTCTTCCTTCTTCTTCTGCATCGTCTCAGTGAGAGGTTCCTTGCGGATCTCATCGCTTGCCACCTTGGTTGCTTGAGGACCCTCCTGTTTTAACATTGGAATAGTATTAGCTGAAGAATCATCATCAGCTTATTTAGTCTCAAATGCAGGAGCACAACCCTATCAAAAGAAGCAAATGGAGGATTTGGTCTACTCTCCCCACGTAGGGTTGCCAGGCGTCCGGCTTTAGCCGGACATGTTTGGCTTTTTAGGGACTTGTCCGGCCAAATATTGCCTTGTCCGGTCTGTCCGGCTTTTGTTAGGCTTATTTGGTTGCCGCGCCAGGCGAAAGTCGATATTCACTCATGAGCTGATACTAATGAGGATCAGTACTGTTGTAGAAAATTCAATAAAACTAGTATCTACGTTAATCTTTAAGATAAGAAAGATATATCTTTTTGAATTTTCCAAATCGGACCATTACTTACGAAGATATTAAGTAATAAACATAGGCCGTTTTTGCCGCTAAAGACAACGTACGCAGGGCCGCGTTACGTCACTATATCCGAATCGAGCGCAGCCGGCGTACTATTGGGATGGAAAATATTTTTTTCCAGCTAAACTATCAGTTTTAGAAAAAAACTTTTAATAACATTTATTCATCAAAATAAAGTAACCTATCGACCAGTAATTTTTAAAAATAAAAATTGTGAAAAATAAGTATCGCTATGTCCAAAAACCACATTTTTATACGATTTGATGGAATGCGGAGAAGCGGTTAGGGTGAGTGTAACTTTATGATTGTTTGTTTTGAACATAATAATACATAATATGAGTGCTAATACCCAGTTTCTGGCCTGGGGGGATTATCTAACCACTAAACAAAATAATAACCACAAGCTAATTTGTAGTCCATTCTATGCGACAATAAAATTATTTTGTAAATAGTTCATCGTGAAATATTTTTGCCAAATGAAACATTTGGCAAAACATACTTTGCCAAACAATAATTTGCTAAACAATAATATGCCAAAAACGACATTTGCGAATTAAAAGTTTGCAATACGTTGTTTTGCCAAATGAGAATTTGCCAAATGAAAATTTGCGAAACGTTGTTTGCGATGTGATAATTTGGGAAACGTTTTTTGGCCAAACATTAGTAATCCTCGGATATAATATAATGACGTCATCGGTCCCGCGCCGGGCGGTCAGTGAACTTTTTTAGTAATTTGGCCATAACTTCGTCAATTTTTATCGGAGAACAAAAATTTTTGGACTGTATATTAAGGATTTCTTAGACCTATAAATCTGCATTCACAGCTAAAAATCGAAATGATCCTCATTGCACACCCCCCCCCCCCTGTCACATGTCCGGCTTTTAGGGTAAAATGTCCGGCCAAATGAAGCACAAAGTCCGGCTTTTGTGATTTTGGACCTGGCAACCCTGGCAACGTATTAACTGAAGAATTCATAATAGGCTAGATGACAAGATTTCAATTATTAGTCCGTCAGACAGACAACAGTATTTTTTATTTTCTTTCATAATTAAATAATAACAGTGCTACATCGAGTTGAAATGGCGCGATACGTCACGTTTGAGTAGAATTTTTACTCACGCGACATTTCAACTCAATATAATACTGTAATTATTCGATTATGGAAAAAAATAAAAAATACGAGTCTAATATTTTCTAATTATCTGTCTTACGGACTAAATAGAATTTCGATTTCAATACCCAGTCATCCCTATTATCAGGTCATTTAGTCTGCATTGTAGGAACATGGCCCTCTCCAATTTACTATGCTGGCCAGACTTGTGACGAATAGTAGTCTAGTAATAGTAGAATATTAACAGTGAGATATTTGTTGAGTGATACAAATTACATTGGAAATGTAACCGAATAAACAAAATTAAAGTGGTTTTTTTTAGACTTTCACGTTATTAATATTTTTTAAGTAAGAAAGACTGCTTTTCATTTAGATATTTATCATTGCAATTTTAGTTTGCCCATTGTTGAAAGGCTAAAATAAATAAATATCCTTTGTTTTCCCAATGTTACTCAAATTACAAGTTCAGCTCAATAGTGGGGCGTAGTGTGAGTTTACGTCGATGTCGACTGCATAAAAAAGTGACATTAAATGTATGACGGATTGTACAGCGCCCCAAGCGGATACAGCTTTTTTTTTTTTTTTTCGTCAGGAAATGCATGAAATTGCATACCCACTGGCCCGGGGGAACCAGTGGGTTATGTGAGGCTCTCCCTGCCAGATGGGCAGGGCCTACTCACTAAAACCTGACGGTGTCCTCCCGAAGTCTTTGGGACGGAGCTGCGAGTTATTGTCCGAGCTAGACGGCCTAGACATTCTTTCGCGGCTCCGCCCCAGACTCAAGCGGATACAGCTTAACTAACCTAACCTAACTTTGACTGTAACGATAACCGGTGTTTTTTGTATGGAGTTTGACAGATTTAACGTTTGTCAAAGTTAAAGTAAGATAGTGCAACCCAGCCTATGCCCTTAGAGCAGTCACCAGTCAGGCGAAAGTTCGCCGGTTCAATTTCCCACCTAAGAAGGTTGGTTTTTTCAAGTTTTAAATTAAAAATGCTGAAGTAAAGTACTTACCAACTGCACAGGGTCCTCCAGCGAGAATCCCATGTCCACATCCTGCTTCCACAGCACCTCGATCAGGTCCATGTCCTGGGAACAAGAAGAAACGGTTCAGTTAGTACAATTCATTGGATTTGTAGGAAAAGAGGGACTTTCCTTAACACAAGTGTGAATAAAAAACAAAAAGAAGAGTCGTCTTAGTAAATCTGACGTCTAAACAAATAAAGATCTTTTTGATTTGATTTCAATTTGAAAATTACATTTTATTTGCTATCTAATTAGTACCTAATGACACAAATTACTCTTATAGTGAAAAATCGCAAAACTACGTCACTAATTTTTAACCGACTTCATCAAAAAGAGGTTCTCATAATAAACACAGAATACTTAATAGTAGCTCTGGAACCTAACTAAAGTCGGTTTTTATTTTCAAGAAATTAATGTAAAGAGTTATTAAAACCTCTCTACGTACACAGCGGGGTGTAAATTAGTTTTTAATCATAAAAAGAAATAAATGGGGTTCGAAAAGGAATACTAATCATACATCGGCGATTAATCAAGTGCAATTTCGAGAAATAGCTTAAAATAAAAAGTAAATTAATATTTTCCTGTATGTATTTCTAAAATCCTACTATTTTTCTTACAACTGAAAAATTAACATGAGAATCAACTGCACAAGAAAACTACTAGCGCCATCTGTTAAACGTTTTACAAAACACCAATACTTCAAAGTTCTTTTAAAAGCACGCTTGAGCGCCATCTAGTGAAAACACAACATACCACATGCTCACATCAAAAGCTGCTAAATAACGTAGTTCGACTACTCGACGCTAGATGGCAGTATCGTCGAAAGCATGATACAGCTTCACTGATCGCCCGTTAGATGGCGCTATAATGTCTTGCAATGCACGTAAATCAACAAGTTATTTTGCGAGTTAATAGAAAAAAGATAAGTATATATTATCAGATAATTATCAGTATTGAATGGAATTTTTCTATTTAAGATTGCAACCTTGTCAGTATTTAGCGCTCTCTTTTTAAACGGTCAATCACAAAATCATATGTTTTGTTGAACTCATTAGGCAGTGCACGAATGAGTGTTTAAAACGAATAATGCAATAAAGCTATTTTGGCGTGGCGTTCATAAATTATTTTTTATTTTGAGCCGAGTCAATGTCTGCATTTCGGAGAAAGTTGAACATCATTTTTGCCCGTCAAAATGAGGTCGGGGGCGGTCAAGGCGAGGCAAGGTCGTCTCACAGCTGGTACGATCGAAATAGAAAACATTACATTTGCTATACGCACAAAGATTCACGACGTAAGCCATATTTTCTTTTTCAAGGGAGCCTAGACAAAGTAAAGGTACAGTTACACATGCTTAATGTCATGCTATTATGCTTGAACAACTCGAAATAAGCATGCTTATTATTTGCAATGTTTAGTGTTTCGACACACATAACTATTATGTATCAATTGCTCAAACTGGCATGTTTTCGTGCTAGTAATGAGCATTTGAATCTGTACCTTTACTTTCATGGCAAAAATGGGCTACACAAAAACTTCGAAGAGAAGCGATTTTGGAATTTTAACTTCTATCAAAGAGGGTTTTATTTAAACAGTTCTGTTACTTCTGTTATCAGCTTTGAACTAGGAAGTCAATCCTTTGTAACACACCACAATTTGTGGTCACAAACGCATCGCACGATGTGTGATTCATTTGCCATATAAAATGAATAGTAGGTACACCTAGGCTGTCGTAGAAACAGGTGCTAGACAGTATTACTCGTACTCGGTACATAATATTTTCAGCTGATGTGTCATGTTACTCAAAAACACGAGTAGTGTATTTACCTAATCTTTCGTACTCATTAAATGTGTATAATTTGCAACTAGCACAAAAGGTCTCTGCGTTATTTTTTCACGATTACCTACCCTACTTCGTGAAACTGTTAACTTTTCTGACAAAACTTTATTGGTGTTTAAATTGAAGGTCTTGGCTACAAAGTGTAGCTGAAGAGCTCTTTTTAAACGCCTCTTTACAAAAAATAAATGAATTTTGAGTTTTATGAAAGAGTCCCGTTAACAAAAAAGTGCATGTCAAACCTTCTCGTTTTATATTTTTGTAGCAAAATATCATCTATTACAAGAATCTAAGATGCCTCAGTGTTAAGCTTGATATGCTGTCACCTGCTGTACATCTGTTTGTCAAACATGACCTTATTTACTCTGTAACAGGAAGGTAAACAACTTCTATGTAACAAATATCCTTCTATGGAGTTCCAATGTCGAGGGCACGTCGGATGGCCTAGCTCAAGCTGTAATGTAATAAATAAAATTGGTGACCATAGTGAAATTGCTTTTGTTCTGTCCATCTTTATTCATCTACATATATCTATAAAGCGAAAGGTCACTGACTCACTGACTCACTCACTCATCACGAAATCTCATGGCGGATTTACACTATGCGCAAATTAGCCGAGTCAAGTCAAAAAAATAGAGGGGTGGGGATGAAATTCATTCATTTTTCATCCCCACCCCACTGTTTTTTTTACTTGACTTGGCTAATTTCCGCGCAGTGTAAACGCAGCTTCAGAAACTACAAGTGCTAGAAGTCTCGAATTTTGCATGGGGGTTCCTTTTAGAACGTAGGTGTTCCCTAAGACGGGAACGGCAAAATTCCGGGGATAAAACGGGACCCAGCGTACGAAGTCGCGGGCGGTCGCTAGTATGTCTAGGATAACCATTATTAGTGTGCACTAATAACTACAAAAAACATTTTATATAATAAATTCCTAATCCGTATTATATTATTCGTCCCCAAAGTACCTACTTACCTACCTAACTTATTATCTTCTAATTTCATATGTTCGTGCAAAAAAATATAGCGACAAAAATATCAATCAATGAAACTGGTAACTAAAATTTAAAATAGCTATAAAACAATAATAAAAACATTAAACTGAACTGATTTAATTATTAATTGGCTTGTCACGTAATTTATTTCCTAACTCGTTACGAACAATATTAATTAGAGATGAAACGGATATCCGGTAACTATCCGGTAGGCCGGATATCCGGCCTAAATTTACTATCCGGCCGGATACCGGATAATAACTCACTACCCGGCCGGATACCGGATATTAAAAAACTACGACAATTTCCTATTAATAAAATGAAATACATTAATCTTTGAGGTAAACATCAATGAAATGGCATATAATAATGACGTCTTTTATTTAAAGTCCAAAAAGTTACAAAAAGCCATATTAAGACCTTTAAAAAAACTAATTTCTTTTTCTGGGCTATTCACTTTAGAGTGAATGACGAATACATAAACAGTAAATATCTGTTAAGTCAAAATATTGCCAAATAAAAATAGGCGATCTTTTTTTCACTGATGATCTGATGCAATTCAGTCAGATTAAGCAGCAAGTAAACTAATTTAATTTTCGCTATTCAATCACACACTCACGATGGCAACCAAAATCGCCCGAATTGATCTGCCCCCTAGACAAGTGGCAAAATCTGACATTCTATTCGGACTGATTCGATTTTCGAAAAGTGTGACTAGTCTAGTCTACTAATAGACCCACTGATCGCGTTCGAAGCACCTGTGCGGCGCTAAACTCGTCACGACATGCAAAGAGACAATGGGCCAACTATCCGGCCGCCGGATATCCGGCTATCCGGCCTAGCAGCTGGCCGGATATCCGGTATCCGGTATCCGGCCAAACAACTATCCGTTTCATCTCTAATATTAATTTTTCTTGTTATTAAAGATTATACACACAGCTACTCGCCGCTAGATGGAGTTGCATAAATTTATGACATTACGTTTGAAACAAGTTTTTTTAAAAATAATAAAAAAATAAGAATACCTATTGATTGTATTGTTTTGTAAATGTTTATAAGCAAATTTCAAAGTCAATCACCTTATTGATCAAAAACAATATAACTTCTTTACGAAATGACTCATTTGTAAATCAATGCCGATTTCGTCATAGGTCGTCGTCTCGCTCACACACGTTATCTTTTTCGCACCACGTGCTTACTGTGTGATAAGGAAATGAACCAAGATAACTATTTAATCTGAAACGACAGTCTGAAACTGTATCTAAACACGAAAATGGAGTCTAGTCCAAGAGGTCAAAATCAGACAGTTTGGTAGTAAAAAAGCACCTGTTTACATCTGCTTGGAATCACGTGGGTGGGAATCACAGTGAGCACATTCTAGAATACTAGCACACCTTGATTATAGTCATCATCATTTTGTATAGCACGTGACTTATTACAGTATTAACTTTGAATCCTCCTATGTTCTTCTGATTAATTTCGTTGCAGGTCCAATGACAGTTTAACTTTCCCCCGGGACAAACTTGACCTTCACTGGTTGGCGGTTGACTTTTATTGGCGGTCAAGCTGTAGATCCTGGCTACACAGGAGTTGCAGCGGTGGGAACGAGAGGTGAGAATAGCCCTGTTTATTAGCGTTTTGTAATAGGAACCATCTCTCTCAGTCGCAAGCCAAATACAAAATATCTAACATTGTTACAGTTGTAAACAAATATCTTGCTGCACGTGTGTAGTGTAGTAGGGTAAGTGCGCTAGTTTTCGTCCAATTATCGGAGTTGCCAACTTTGTGATGCGAAATGAATATCTTAAAATACCCTTACTCATATGTATTATATGCCATTTTAGTCCTTATATAGTCTACTTTAACGTTAATATTATATGACAATAAGTAAACACCACGGGTTTTTTTATAAAAAATATTTTATGCAAAAGAGGCGATTTCATTAGTTTTCGTCCAAAAAAATCAGTTTTCGTCCTAGTGTACGCTAGTTTTCGACCACTGTGTAGAAAAAAGGGTGCAGTTGAATTATTAACTTAAAACCAATTCTACCATACAGTAACTATGGATTGTGNAAATCAATCTCGTTTTCAATTGCACACGACTTTCATATGCGTCATTGAACTACATTGTTGCTGATTACTACTGAATACTACGCAGGAGATAATCTTTAAAGATGGTGATGACAATCCCATACAAACGCAAGGAAATTCTTTAAAAACTGGTCCATCTTTGATCCATGACATACAAAAAAGGTAGACTGGAACATTACTGTATTTTAAAGTGGCACAAGTAGTCCTAAATCTAGAAAGAGCTGTTTATTATGAGTGAGAAGAAAAGAGAAAAATGATAGATAAAACCTGCCGTTAGACAGAGATGAGTGAGTATACTTCAATAGGCGGGCAATTACCTGACTTTTCTATTGCCATTCTAGAGCTGAATCTATAACTTTAAAAACATCTTAGTCGACGCACAAAATGTAGTGATCATCAGGTCATTTAGTATCCACTGCAGGAACACGACTCTAATTCACCAGAGGCAAATGGAGGATTTGTCCTACACTCCCCACGCTGGCCAAACGGGTTGGGGAGGCCTGATGTTCGCATGTTTGTCCCTTAGTCGCCTCTTACGACATCCACGGGAAGAGAGGTCATATATTCTGCTCTGCCAGAACCACACAGCTATCTATACTAATATTATAAATTTTATGCGACAGTAACTCTGTCTGTCTGTCTCGCTAACCACTGAACCGATTTTGATGAAATTTGGCATAGAGATAGTTTGAGTCCAGGGAAAGGACATAAGATTGTTTTTATCCCGGTTTTTTGAAACAGGGACGCGCACGATAAAGTTTTTCTGTGACAGACATAATTCCACGCGGGCGAAGCCGCGGGCGGAAAGCTAGTAAATGTAATATTTTGTCCCTTATTTATTTATTTTCTTTCTAACCTTCCTCAGAGTTATTAGCCTACCGTACGTTGACTTAAATGAGGTCAAAACCCTATTTAGGTGGCTTTGGTCTACACTCCAGGAGCACGACCCACTAATTCACCAGAGGCAAATGTAGCATTTGGCCTACACTCTCCTCTAGTGTCCGACCGAAATTAGTTTTACGACCGAAACCGAAAACGAATTTCGGCAACGGTGTCTATTTCGGCCGAAACCGAAACCGAAACCGAAGCTTCCTTACAAGACTCATATTTGAGGGAAAAATAAAGAAAACGTTATATGTTTACTACCCGCTCTTATGTTATTACGACATAAAACGAGATAAAACTTACCAAATTCAAAATAAATCACTCGAAAACTCGCTACCACAACAAAACAAAACTAACAAGCAAACAAGCAAGCGAGCGAATCACGACATTGGCTCTGGTCGGATTCATTCACTCATTAAACGCGCCGAACATGACCGATAACAGCGCGGCAACTCAGGCACAGTTCAGCACACTCGGCAAGTTTGCCGCCGAAAACGAAACTAAACCGAAACTCGTGTTTTTACCGAAACTCAGCCGAAAACGAAACCGAAACCGAATATTCGGTCGGACACTACTCTCCTCCTTTCTAACGGACCTCCCACAAGGTGGACCGCCGATCTGGCAAAGTGGAAGAACCTATATGCGGGCAGCGCAGGACCGGTTCTCGTGGAAATCCATGGGGGAGTTCTTTGTCTAGCATTAGACGACAATTGGCTTAAGCAAATGAACGAAGAAGTTCGCATATTTGTCCCTTATCTGAAGTCGAGCAAAAAAGCGGCACGGCCGTACCATCCTTTTCTCGAAGCAATTCAGGCCATTTTCGACTGCCTGTAACTTCGTTGTGGATAAAACTAGAAGGCTGAATTTTCATTAGCTATGCAGGCATTGTAAAGACACGGTATATTTAAAATTTCATTCAATTTGAACCAGTAGTTTAAGAATTATAACGGGTCAAAGTTACTTAATTTTGTCACTCACTGACTCACTGACTCACCGATCATCAAAATTCTAAGGCACTTCTAGTAGACCTAGAAGCTTCAAATTTGGAATATAAGTAGTGTTTGGTGTATGAATCAAGGAAAAACTAAAATATTTGGGGGCACGGTAGTGCAACCGCCAAGTCGAGTAAAATTTTTCAATTTCGGTCCAGTTTTCTAGATACATAACTGCTGTCTACAAAATACAAAAAGAAATGAGATCCCATCAAAAACAATACTTGTCAAAAAAACCAAGTCTCGCAACTCAGTTGTTCTACGGTAAAAAGTTGTGAGATCCATGTAATACCAAGTCCAGGCCAGGAAATCTTTAACGTTTTACATAAATATATTGACTTGGCCATCGCATGAAAACACGTGTAAATTAAATTATTTAGTGCGATAGCCAAGTCAATATATTTATGTAAAACGTTAAAGATTTCCTGGCCTGGACTTGGTATTACATGGATCTCACAACTTTTTACCGTCGAACAACTGAGTTGCGAGACTTGGTTTTTTTGACAAGTATTGTTTTTGAAGGGATTTATTTCTCTCTAACGTTCCTCAGTGTTATTAGCCTGCCGTACTCCGTACGTTGACTTCATAAGGTCAAAACCCTATTCGAGTGGCAGACTGGTAGCCCTTTGTCCCTTTCCCAGCCCTGAAGGTAGGGTTGCCAGGTCCAAACACACAAAAGCCGGACTCTGTGCTTCAGCCGGACATTTTACCCTAAAAGCCGGACATGTGACGGGGAAGGGGGGAGCCATACACCTGCCAACCCTACTACTGACAGAGCGCGAGTCGTGAGGGCTTTTTGCAAAATGTAAAAGGCCTAACAAAAGCCGGACAAGCCGGACACCGGTTATTTTGGCCGGACACGCAATCAAAAAGCCTAACTATGTCCGGCTTTATCCGGACGCCTGGCAACCCTACCTGAAGGGCAGTAACCCAGCAGGTGTGGATCCAGACGTCTAGAAACGTACTTGCAAGGGTCATGTACGCAAGGCTTAGCAAAAAGTTCACAAAGGGTGTTGATAATTTGTTCGGACTTGTTGACGGAAGTTCTAAGTATTAGCAATTAGGATACCAGTTGATTGATGCTTAGCAATGTTATTTTTAACGGACAACCGACTGTTCAATCGTATATGTTTTATTGCTAGAATAAGTTACACATATTGACAGTTTTTGTATAGAAAATGCCCCATCATTTGCTTCTTGAAAAGGGTGATAAATGATCTGATTATGATAAGGAAATTTATCAGTGGGACACATTTATTTTCCAGATAAAAGTTATCTGGCAAATAAATTGAATTAGACCTTGTATAAAAATACATTTTGAATTCGAGACGTAGGTACTTCTGAGTATGTAATACATATTTCACTCTGCTTTATGAATTTAGCTGTTTCATGTTTGTTTTCGTTTCATGTGAAAATCATCATCATCATTTCAGCCACAGGACGTCCACTGCTGAACATTGGCCTCCCCCAATGATTTCCACAATGGCCGGTTGGTGGCGGCCTGCATCCAGCGCTTTCCTGCTACCTTTATGAGGTCGTCGGTCTTTGTGGGTGAATTGAAAATAAAATTAAAATTATAGCTATGTATTTCTGTGTTAACTTTTATTTTAGGTTCCAGTAAGGTTGTTAATTGCCGAAAATACCTAAAAACGGTATTTTGAATCTGTGAAGGTGTTTGACCGCGTTCATTGACTCCATGGTTAATAGCCTAAACCCAGTCAACATAAAGCTACTGATTTATGCCAAAATATAACCTATTACAAAGACATAAGCCTCAGGGTTAATCTTGAAGAGCCTTGCGTATAATGAACGCCGTTAATGTTAATCCATATTAATATTTTAAATTCGAAAAATAACTGGAGGTCTACTCCGAAACGCTGTTTACGTAGTTTCGAGGCTATCTGTCGTATAAAAACGATAGCCCACATTGCAAGAACTATATATTGCTATACTCGTTGGTTGGAGGCCTGCCCACACTACGTCTTCCAGCCCGTGGTCGCCACTCGAGAACTTTTCTGCCCCAACGGCCATCTTTTACGAGCCATCTTTTATCGACATAATCATATCTCGCTTGGTAACAGATAGCAAGTTTGAAGATACCTATTCTGATATCACTCGACAATTCGATATCAGATTTTATAATTGAGACTCATTGTCCAATAAAATTATTTTTGCAACGTCTGGGCTGTGTATGTGTTCGAACTCCACTATGTTCTTCTGATTAATTTTGTTGCGGGTCCAATGACAGTTTAACTTTCCCCCGGGACAAACTTGACCTCCACTGGTTGAGTTATTGGCGGTCAAGCTGTAGATCCTGGCTACACAGGAGTTGCAGCGGTGGGAACGAGAGGTGGGAATAGTCCCTTATGAGTTTCTTGCGCGGCTTTTTCTCAGCACTGGAGCATTTATTATCCTGAAGCAGTGATATAAGTAACTGGGACATGTAAAAGCGCTTTTTAAAATCCTCTTTGCATAAAAAATTGTCTTTAACGACTTTTAAGAACTGACCCTCTTGAGAATCGAACCCAGACTTAACTTGAAAGCCTAATTCTATAATCAATAGACTACGCATGCGCTAATCAATCGAGCAAAGGTTATTTACACCGCAATTAGATCTGATATCACCTTTATCGGGTGATTCAGGATAACAACTGTATGTACTCGTATATTACGTCATCCATTTGAGGTACACAACAACATACTCGTCAGAAAATACTGGTATAGTTCCAATATACTGAACTGTCCTATCCATGACATTGACAGCTGGGCGCCACCGTCAATACCGGATCGCTGGTTCCCTGGAAACCATATACATAGTTGAACGATGGTATTGGTAGCGCACCCCTGTCATTGAGTTTGGTGGGACAGTTCAGCGTGGGTCATCTATAGTTGGACAAGTGTCCCAGATATGACATTGACTTGACAAGAGGGCGCTGCTATCAATACGGGAACTAGGTTATTAGTTCCGATTTTTGCCACGACCACGACGGACAACACTAAAGTATACCCTTACTAAGAAAGAAAGAAAGAAAGAAAGATACATTTATTACAATGGACATCACACAAATACAGGCTACAGTGGCACATAATAATGGAAGAAGAAGAAAAAACAAGAGTAAACTGAGCAGTGCCACCCATTCACCAACAAGATGCCCACTGCAACGGGACCCCACTCAGCATATGCCGTGGCCCACGGTGACGAAGGCCACGGCGCTGGTTTTCAGTGTGCCCCATGCCGAGTGAGGAGAGGATCACGGACCATTTACTAGATGGCGCTACTATCAATACTGGGTTATTAACTTTTGATTTTTCTCACATAGTCTTATGGTCCTGTAATTGATCTAAATATTGAAAATCAACCAAACACTAATCCCTCCCTACTAATATTATAAATGCGAAAGTAACTCTGTCTGTCTGTTACGCTTTCACGCCTAAAGCACTGAACCGATTTTGATGATTTTTTTTAAGGGAACTACGAGTCCCGGTAAAGGACGGTTTTTGAAACAGGTTCACGCGAAGCCGCGGGCAAAAGCTATTTAAAATAAAGTTTGAGTCGAGTCTTGAGCTCCGCCTTAAGATACCAGTATCAGTATCATTGTTATCTTGAAAACTAAACAAATTCTCACGCGCTATCTATTTCAAAGAATACCTCTTATTTCGTGAGTCAAGAACCTCTGTTAGTTAAATAACCTCGTAGAAATGTTACTTTTGTATTATGTAGTGTCAAATAAAACTTGATGTATGTATTCTATTGTATTCGCTTTACTTACGGTGAACGAACAACAACAACAACATTTTTATGCTGAAAATAAACGGGACTATTCTCTTCTCTCGTTCTCACCGCTGCAACTCCTGTGTAGCCAGGATCTACAGCTTGACCGCCAATAACCCAACCAGTGAAGGCCAAGTTTGTCCCGGGGGAAAGTTAAACTGTCATTGAACCCGCAACGAAATTAATCAGAAGAACATAGGAGGAGTTCGCAGTTAAGGTTAACCTTAATGTACATGTGGATTTACTCTACAAAAAGATGAGACCAGTGTGCCTACCATGAGTTTACGTTAGGTGTGCTCGCTAGCGACTGCGTATAAAAATGACATTTAAATGTATGACATATTGTGCAGCGCCCCTAGCGGCTACTTTCTGGAAATAAAATCTTCATAGAATTTTTTGACGTATTCGCTAGCGAGCTCACCTAACGTAAACTCATGGTAGGCACACAGTATTAAGGAGGGTCCATAACACACAAATAGAGGTTAGTGTGAGGTGGAGAGAGGAAGCGCCTTTTTGGCCAAAATAAAAAAGTGGTGGTTAATACATAATTTAAAGTCATGTTTAACTATCATTTAGTACAAAAAATAAAATCCAGACTTGGTAATAATAAAAATTCCTTTCCTACAGTTAAGTTTGTAGGGATTCCGTCAGACTGTTTGAATTTTAAGAGTAGGCGCACACCGTTGATTTTTAGTTGGCCGATAGTTGTGCCCGATTTTAATTTGTATGAAGAATCGGCCAAATCGAATCGGCGTAGTGTGCCCACTCCCATACATGCCCATACTGATCAACTGCCTGACTAAACTATCGGCCGACGAAAAATAAACGGTGTGCGCCTACTCTAAAAAGTTAGGAACCTCTGCCAAATACAATGCAACCTTGAACTCGCAACGAAACCAATTAATTTAAAAAGATACAACCACAAAATTAAATATGACTTATTTAAGAAAAATACTGATGCAATCTGTACCGGACGTCTTGACTCTTGTATCAATTCAATCTATGAAATAATTTATAATTAGTTCACTAAAGTAACTACTTTATATTTCTAGAAGTTTCCAAGATCAAGGTTGTTTAATAATAATAAACAAGTTACAGTCTTACATAACGTAAGAACAAATATGAATACAAATGACGTCACCAATTTTAAGTAGGCAACAGATTTACGCACAAATTATGAAAACTAGCAGACGTCCGCGACTTCGTACGCGTGGATCCCGTTTTACCAGCTTAGTGGCTGAATTTTTCAAAATCCCGTCTTAGTGAGCATTTACGTTCTAAAAGGAACCCCCATGAAAAAGAGACTCCTAGCATAGCACTTGTAGTTTCTGAGATTTCGTGATGTGTGAGTGAGTGAGTCTGTGACCTTTCGCTTTTAACGAAGAAATTCTTTTAAAACAGAACAACAGAACTTCGTCGGATCGACGTCCTTCAATCAAAGCGGATGACAGATGACAAACAAAGATATAAAATACTCTTTAAAACAGTTATACTACAAACAATGATATTTTACTTACAATCCCTACTAAGATTATAAATTGCGAAAGTAACTGTCTGTCTGTCACGCTTTCACGCCTAAACCATCAAACCGATTTTGATAAATTTGGCATAGATATTACTTTATGTCCGGGAAAGGACATAGGATAGTTTTTATAGCGCGCAATAAAGTTTCACTGTGACAGGCAATATATCATGCAGGCGAAGACGCGGGCAAAAGCTAGTCCAGTAGTAAAATATCATTATACCGTCATCATTCGTATATTGTATAAGTTTGGCTACAGAAGAAATAATGACGTCATCCAAATACACCAAACGGCTTGTGTATGTGTTATTCACGGCTTTTCCCAGAATTCATGAAGTATTCAACGTGTCTCGTACATTTATTGTGCCGAATGGCGCGTTGTTTTGCTCTTTTTTATGTAAAAACATTTAGAATTTACTTCCCATGAATTTTGGCTGAAATAATGTTATTTGTTAAAAGTTGTTTAGTTCGGAATATTCGTTTTATCATTTAATTAGAATAGTGTTCATTTCATTCTGTAAAATAATCAATTTGAATTAATAAAGCTGTTTTAATGACAAAAAAAAATATGAATGTAATCGTTGATTTTTATCTTATCTTCAATTACTAAAGAAACGTCGCAATTTTCTATATTTTGTCATCAGATGTGAATAAGTATAATAGGCCATAATATATTTATCTGGGTACAGTCATCAGCACATAATCACCACAAATGTAGAATTGTCTCAATTGATTTTCGACCTACTCTAAAGACTTATAACGTTCAAAATCCACTGAAGAAATTCTACACACATTCGTCGTGCTGTGATTGTAATTGTACATTCATGAGGGCTTTGTTGTTCTTTTCTTTAATGTTAATTGATTGATATCTCTAAACAAACAATAATAAGGTACAGTTTTGTGTACCAACAAGTTTAATTACATACTGTACGGGGATCGATGTCAAATGTTAACGCGGTGCATGTTTACCAATTGTAATCGAAGAAAAACTAGACTGAATGGAAAAAAAATGTATGTTAATACAAGTAGTGTGGCCATACTACTATGGAATACTGATACGTGGTCACAATCTCACACAACAAGTTGACACAAGTTCACAACCACAGACAGTCGTAGGTAAGGTAATACTTAAAAGGTAAAGAAGAATATTATCTCGCTTGACCCACTTGCCCTTACATAAATGTTTGTATTCGTAATGGAGTAGGTTCGAGTACTTTGTGGGTCAAGGAGCCAGTTTTGTGATTATAATTTTGAAGCAATGACAGCAAGAAAGAGAGAGACGAATCTATACTAATATTATAAAGCTGAAGAGTTTGTTTGTTTGCTTGAACGTGCTAATCTAGGAACTGCTGGTCCGATTGGAAAAAATATTTTTGTGTTGAGCCCATTCCGCTCATTCCGCAGCCCAAGCCGTGTGGTGACGGCAGAGTAGAATACATTTGTCACCAACCCCTACTCTTCCCGCGGGTGTCGTAAGAGGCGACTTAGGGACTACACATCAAACAGAGAATGGGCAGCAGCGCTCTCTGAAAAACATCAATCTTTTAAACTGCGATCTCCAACCCGCCTGCCAAGCGTGGGGATTATGGCAAAACCCTCCACCATAGTGGAGGAGGCTCATAGTCCAGCAGTGGACTGTAAAGGGCTGTTGATGAGCCCATTTATCGAGGAAGGCTTTAGGCTATATTATAACATCACCCTACAGCCAATAGGGGCAGAGCAGTGAAGAAAAATGTTGCACAAATTGGAAATAATTTTAAAACTATTATATTTTCACGCGTAGTCTAGTTTTTTTTTTTTGTTTAGAGTTAAGTTTGCGTTAGTTAAAAAAAAAATTGTTAAAACATAAATAGATTAACTGAATCGACAACCTCCTATTTTGAAGTGTCAAAAAAAATTCTAAAATTACCAAGATATGACTAGGAGAAATTATTACCAAGATACTCGTAGGTCTAGAAGACAAAGTCCGATATTATTATATTACTACAAGTTACTTAAAGTGTGTAAACTACTACAATCCAGCTGTAATAGCGCCATTTTCTCGTGAGTCATCTATATATATAAAAATGAAACCCGTTTCGCGTTGTCACGGCATCACGTGTGAACGGCTGAACCGATTTCGATAATTCTTTTTTTTTAATGTTTGTGGAAGTCCAAGGATGGTTCTTACGGAAAAAAATATTAAGAAAATCTCTACGCTAAGGCGGTACGAAGTTCGCCGGGTCAGCTAGTCTTTTATAAACTATGATTGCGACACATAAACTAGTTGCACACTAGTTGCTACGTAATGTCATACACCGAGATTTTTATTGTATTAGTCTGTGCTAGTTTTGAATAGAAGGTCCATTCCACTTTGATCACCTAGGTCCTAGGCTAGGTGATCATAAGATAC
The DNA here is from genome assembly GCF_004193835.3 of Ostrinia furnacalis. Lineage (NCBI taxonomy): Eukaryota > Metazoa > Arthropoda > Insecta > Lepidoptera > Crambidae > Ostrinia > Ostrinia furnacalis. The sequence goes on from NW_021134534.1 coordinate 380,608, forward strand.
TTTGTTCACCCATGGCCATAAGGCTATGGGTGAGCAAAGGATACCAGAGTGTCGCCTATGGACACCTGGGTGATCTAATCCAGGTGATCGAAATGGAATAGACCGGATATTAGAGTACATTTTATATTTTTGAGTACATTTTGAAACAAAAAGAAACTATCCTCTATGAAGATTTTGGGGCTTCTTGACTTGACTAACACCCGTATACACAAACGATGCTTGGTTAAGTGAAGAAGCAAATCGAACGCACTGCGTTGAATAGAACTCTTGGTTCGTGTGTCACCCTGTGCGTCCACGGGCACTGTGAGACCTCATAGTAAATTCAATTAAATTGAATCGAAATATTTTAACATCGCTCATATAGTCTTAGCGATGAATTATTATATTTTATGCAGGGTTCGAGGATATATATCAAGGGATATATATCTTGATATATATCGGATATATATCCGATATATATCCAGCCGGTTTTGATGATATATATCAATTTTTAAAATTTGTAACTGTATTTGTACTTTTTCACATAAAATTTTTGTTTTTTTTTGTTGATTTTGCCGTATTTACAAGAAGATTTTATGTCTTTGCTTTATTTGTCTGATTTTAAGTTTTAAAAACATTAAAAACATGTTTATGTGACACATATGCAATGGTATTCATAAATAATACAATAAAATAATAGTATAGCTTTCATACAAATTTGATATATATCAAAGTTGATATATCGGATATACAGGGTGTTTGTCGCATCGTGTGCCAAAATGATTTGGCGAATAGAATGGGTCATTTCCTATATTTTCAGCCCCCATAACACGTTCCATGCCAGGCGGCTACTTTTAAATTAATTTTTTTAGTAATTTCACCAAAATACCCAAATCGCATCATTTAATTTCGATTAAAAAAAAACTACTAGGCGCAGCCCTAAAGTAAATTTTGTTTTGACGTGCATTAATGTAGGGTTGCATCAAATCTAAATTTACTGGCAAATATCATCTAGTTTTTTTAAAATTCAGCTTTGAAGTTTTCCGAAAAGTTAAAAATGGACGGAACATTTAAGTTTACATGGGTATAATTTTCTTTTTTAAAAGAGATAGCGATCTTCGGATTTTATCAAAACTTCTCTGGTCTATCCTCATTCAAACGGTATACTAATCTTGTTTAAATAATAACAACAACTTCACAAATTACTTAAATTAGTGCATTGACTCTACTCGGACTGATTTGCGAAATTTGTGTTTATAGCCCCTTTATGTGTGAATAGCACGTTTAACACCTACAGGTAAAAAATATTTATCTTATGCAATGTAAAAACCTTTTCCCAATCGTTTTTCAATGTGGATTTCTTGAATTTAAAGACGAAAATAATTATTTTGATCGTTTATTAATTATTACAAATTTTGTTCAAAATGGCCTCGGCAACGTATACACTCACGACATCTTCTTCTAATTTTCTCTTTTTATTACTACAAAGGCGTTTTCTACTCGTGGATTGGAAGAGATGGCCCTATACAGTGGCCTACACGTTCCCCAGACCTAACTCCGTTCGATTTTTACGTCTGGGGACAAGCTAAAGAACTGGTGTACGTAACGGATTCAAACAATAGAAAAACTACAACGAATAGAAAACGCCTTATTAGTAATAAAAAGAGAAATGTGGCTGCATACGACAACAGTCGAAATTAGAAGAAGATGTCTTGAGTGTATACGTTGCCGAGGCGGACATTTTGAACAAAATTTGTAATAATTAATAAACGATCAAAATAATTATTTTCGTCTTTAATTTCAAGAAATCCACATTGAAAAACGATTGGGAAAAGGTTTTTACATTGCATAAGATAAATATTTTTTACCTGTAGGTGTTAAACGTGCTATTCANCGATTTGGGTATTTTGGTGAAATTACTAAAAAAATTAATTTAAAAGTAGCCGCCTGGTATGGTACGTGTTATGGGGGCTGAAAATATAGGAAATGACCCATTCTATCCGCCAAATCATTTTGGCACACGATGCGCCAAACACCTGTATATCATAAATATCCGATATTTTGATATTTTATAATAAATATCGGATATTTTCGAACCCTGATTTTATGATAGGACCGGTTTTCATACGTTGATCTTAGTTATTTAATTTTTAGCGTTAAGAGTCGCATCTCAAACTAATTTGAAAATTATAAAAAATAGCTTTCCGCCCGCGGCTTCGCCCGCGTGGAATTTTGTCTGTCTCAGAAAAACTTTATCGCGCGCGTCCCTGTTTCAAAAACCGGGATAAAAACTATCCTATGTTCTTTCCCGGGACTCAAACTATCTCTATGCCAAATTTCATCAAAATCGGTTGCGAGGTTTAAGCGGGAAAGCGTAACAGACAGACAGACAGACAGACAGAGTTACTTTCGCATTTATAATATTAGTTGGGATAGTTGGGATTTATTTATTCATCACTAGCGAGCGACCCGCACCGGCTTTGCATGGGTGATAAGTATTACATAACCTTCCTCTTGAATCACTCTTTATCTATTTAAAAAAACCGCATCAAAATCCGTTGCGTGGTTTTAAAGATACATAGGGAAAGATAGACAGCCAAGCGACTTTGTTTTATAATATTGTGTAGTGAATATAAGAAATCGATGTTAATATTCATCAATTCTGACGCATTGCTTGCGTTTAGTAAAATTGACTAATTTACATCATGAAATAAACATTTTTGTTGGCGCCAAAAACCAAATATGGCGGCTAACGAGTGCATTGACCTTAATGTGTTGTGTGAATTCAAAAGGAACGAATTAAAGTAAAATTTAGCGCAAAATGTGCTTTTTTGTGTGCCAAAAACGTGTAAAATTCGTTTAGATTATTGCTGGAATTTAGAATATAACCATAAGCAAGAGAATTTGCCTAATAGGTACATTATGTAAAACATGTTTTTTCCTAACAAAATAGTCTGTCTCAGCCGAGAATCGAACTCACTACTTTCTGCTATCTGATCTGACAGTGCCCCTCTAGACAAGTTTCAAAACGTGGTTGTAGGTAATTTCGAAAACTTTTTTTTGTATGGACAAGGAGTCGCTATCCGGAAAGCGACAGATCTATCAGATATCAGAGATTTTCGATATTACAAAGATCGTTTCATCCACGAAGACGCGCCCCACCAATTTTTGGTCTCGGTCGCGCGGGGTGCGGGGAGTTTGATCCGAACAATCCGAGCGTCATTATTGTAGTGTGCGTGCATGGATAATTTATCGTGTACCGATAACACTCAAACATTAGCGGAAGAATGGTGGGGCGCGTCTTCGTGGATGAAACGATCTATGTTTTTGCCACTTGTTCAGGTACGCAATAGTACCGCAGCAAACCTTGCCATAGACAATTTATTCAGCATACCACTGCGGTGTGTAACTTATTTAAGGATTGACCTAGATCCTCGGAGACCATAGACTATACGGAATAGCACTTCAACCTTGACGCTGGTGTAATGGAGGTTATCAACCAGATGTATAATCTGTGTAATAATTTTACTTGGCGCGAACATTGCCTTTGTTAAATGTTTATATTTACTGGTATTATGTACAACAGTGCAAGTAAATACTGAGGCTTATGTTGTTTGTAATAGATGCTATATTTCAATAACTGTGCAGTCTTACATTAAACTCGATGCTTCCTGGTATGTTTTAGTTTTATTGCCTCAATTCACTTTATATTGCACCAGCAAGCCAGCAACACACATTAGAAAATAGAATAGACTATTAAAAAAAATCGAAATCACAACTTTTTAAAAAGACATTATTCTGATCATAAAAACTTAATCAATTTTAAATTACCTATCTGTAAATTAAGATTTTTGGTTGCATTGTAATTGAAAGAAGTACCTACCTAGTTTGATTGAGTTGACAAAATAGTGACGTCATACAAAATGTATGAGAGTGTCGTTTTGACAGATTTAAAAAGTACGTCAATTGATTGGTCACGTCTATTAAGAATTTTTGAACGAAAATTCAAATTTTAAAACTTTACTGGCCACTTACAAGTCTTGAGAAAAGAAGTAAAATTAGACAAAACAACATGTTTTTAACAAACTTGATAACGTTGTTCTTTCCATGTTATTGTTTGTGTTATCCAATTTGGACTATAAACACATAATCATACAAACTAGAGATGAAACGGATATCCGGTAACTATCCGGTAGGCCGGATATCCGGCCTAAATTTACTATCCGGCCGGATACCGGATAGTAACTCACTATCCGGCCGGATACCGGATATTAAAAAACTACGACAATTTCCTATTAATAAAATGAAATACATTAATCTTTGAGGTAACATCAATAAAATGGCTTATAATAATGACGGCTTTTATTTAAAGTCCAAAAAGTTACAAAAAGCCATATTAAGACCTTTAAAACACTAATTTCTTTTTCTGGACTATTCACTCTAATGACGAATACATAAATAGTAAATATCTGTTAAGTCGAAATATTGCCAGATAAAATAGGCGATCTTTTTTTCACTTATGGTCTGATGTCATGATGCAGTTCAGTCAGATGACGCAGCAAGTAGACTAATTTAAGGACATCATCCATTTTGATAAAAAATCAAAAGTGCCGGCCAAAAAATAAAAGTGCTGTATTCTGATAGAACACGTCCGCCTTAGCATTTGTTACTATGGCACCAAAGCTGTAGCACGACTTTGCATCGTAGTATTCGAGTTCTAAAAGTCTGTCTTTTTAATATTTACTAAAATGAAGTCGTGAGTGAATCTTGCCAAAACATGGCATTTTTATATGGCTTGGTATGGCTTTGGTGCCAAAGTGACAAATGCTAAGACAGACGTGTTTTGTCAAAATACAGCACTTTTTTTTTGTTGGCTGGCACTTTTGAGTTTGGACCAAAAATATATAAAACGTGGATGACTTTAAGATCTCAAATACTACGACGCACAGTAGTGCTACAGCCTTGGTGCAATAGTAACAAATGCTAAGGCGGACGTGTTATGTCAGAATACAACACTTTTTTTTGTTGGCCGGTACATTTGATTTTGGACCAAAAATCTATGGATCGTGAATGATGTCCTTTTCGCACACAATCTTTTATTCAATCACACACTCACGATGGCAACCGAAATCGCCCGAATTGATCTGCCCCCTAGACAAGTGGCAAAATCTGTCATTCTATTCGGACTGATTCGATTTTCGAAAGTTGACTAGTCTAGTCTACTAATAGACCTACTATCGCGTTCGAAGCACCTTAACTCGTCACTACATGCAACGAGACAATTAGCCAACTATCCGGCCGCCGGATATCCGGCTATCCGGCCTAGCAGCTGGCCGGATATCCGGTATCCGGTATCCGGCCAAACAACTATCCGTTTCATCTCTAATACAAACTATTTAACATACACTATGTATTATTGCGCACAGTGGTGCAATCGAAAAGGAAATGCTAAAATACTTTAAGCAAAAGTATGCCTTTGTTCTACATTATTTACTTAATCGCCTATTTCTGTCTACCAATGTATAGTATAGTTCTGATCATAAAAACTAAAACCGAAAACTAAAAAAGAACCTAATTAACGTATAAATTAATGACATTTGGTCAAAAGTGAAGTCTTTGTTAAAAACAACAATCTTGTTTCACTGAAATTATTAGTCGTTCCAAGATTTAAATTTAAATTATGTATTGACCGTCTGAAAAGCCAATACAATCGCTTTGTTAAGATTACAGATAATAAAACACTGTGTTAAAAAAAACCTAAATGGTTGTCTGTCTGTCTACCAAAAACTGTATTGGATAACCACAAAAGTTGTGTAGTCTACTAGTCCCTAAACGTATGCGTCAGAACTTTCGATTCGAACTACTACGAGTAGAAGTCAAATTAAGACGCATTTGGATCAGACAAAACCTATCTATTTATCGACTAATAATCGGCTTTCTTACCGACTGATAAGGATTTCAATCATCATCATGATTATCACAAGTGAACCGATTAAATATATTGCGCGAAAAACATTATTGTACTGAACTTATTTTCGTCGAGGGTCAAGGTCACGTGCGACAACAGAACATTAACACTTAATGGTAAATACACAAGGTTTAAAATGGTATAGCAAAGGCATGCAGCACTTACCTCTTGGGTCAGCTCATCCCCAGTATGGTGCCCTTCATCAGGCTCCGACTTGACGTCTTGCATCTCTTTCACCGACACATCCATATCACTCACACCACTCGAACTGGCCGAAGTGAAACTAGTGCTCGCTCTTTCTCTCTTCACATTCAACACCAGCTCATCCTCAAAAATGGGCGCCAATTCGTACGCTTCTGCATCCAAAGGAGTGTTTTCTAAGAGATACTGCTCTAAATTCTCTTGCTGTTGCTTAACGTCCAAGTATTCCAGATCGTTCCTCAGTTCTTTAACGTCATCGAAGATCTCCTCATAGTCCTGGAGATCCGCCATGTTCTGGTGGAAGACGGAATTGGGCTCTCCCATCTCGAATTTCTCGGCTTTCGCCGTGAAGTAAGGCACGAAATCGTCGATCGCATTGTCATTGTACAGATCCTCGTTGTTTTCCTTCTTGACGACGACGTCCATGAAATCGGACTCGGAGTCCTGGGGCTCCGTTTTGATCTGCATCTCGTTGGGGTTGACTAAGAACTCGTTGACGTCGAAAGAACGGGACGCGATCTCAGCGAAAATGTCAGATTCGGTGTGGTTGGATAGGAAGTCAGCTGAGAGAGTCACAACCGCGTCTGGCTGCTCATTTTCCTGCTGCTCCTCATCAGAGATCTTGACTTCTTGCGCTACGTTCTCGTCAGCGGACACCCCATCGCTCTCCTGGCTCTCGAGCGGCGCTGAGGCCAGCGAAGGCGCGACTGTGTCGGTAGCTACGTTATTCAATACATATGTATGAAGGATCGGACCCCGATTATTCCATATCCGTTCATTGTTTTCCAAAGAGTTCGCGTATCGCCCCAGGGAGTTCAGCTCTTCGAACAACTCCCTTTCGTAGTTGATTAGAATGTTGTCCAGCGATTTTGGGTGGACGAACCTCGGTCGGATCAGCGTTCTGGCTTCTTGCTCTAGAGACCAGTCCGACCCGTTGGATATGTTTAGGCCTGTGATCAGCTGCTGAGTTTCTCCCTCCAAATAGTCGCTGGGGTCCGCCTTGAGAAGACTCAGGACTAAAGCCAGCCGCAGCAACTCGTCCCCGTAAAGCTTCTTCAACGCGATCATTTTAAGTCTTATTTAAATCAGTCTGTTGTACTTAATTTATTATACGTTGAGCACTAAAATACTTGAGATCAATTGTGTACTTAATTTTACGAATTCTGCTAAGAGCGAGTCCTTGTTTGGTCTTTATTTCTAAATTTAACCTTGTCGTCGATCCTCCTCTTTCGCTTGACGGGTGGCATTTTGAAGGAACGTCACTTGGGTCCTGAATCACGACAGTTCACTATGGAAGACATTTCTGGCGCGTACATAGTCACTGTTTCACAAAATGTTAAAACTGAAAGTTTTTTGGCAGGTTGCCACATTCACGGGATATCTGTTTTGGGACAAAAGACGTTTAACCTTGAATGCTGCAGTAGTTGAAATTATAACAAGGTTTTGACGACCGTTAGCCTCTGGATCTAAAGCACGACAGTCTGATTTTCAGGTATTAATTCAACAGCAATTAATATTCCGACCTGTTTCTATTGTAGTAAGTTGAAATGGTAATTAATTGCTAGTGTCAACGAATGAATTGTTCTTTGACACAAAAACAATAAAGCTATTGGTGTAAAAAATACTTTCGACGAACGGTAATGGATTATAAACTTTATGTAACTAGCTAGAGATATTATTATGAAGGAAATAGTTTTAAAACAGTTTGTTCCATAGTTTGGCTGTTTGAACGCATCATCAAAAAATCGGCCAGAATTTTTCATTTAGGGCCTTTATGAATAGAAATTCTATTATTAATCCATTAAAGTGTTATTTACGTTGTTATCATCACCGTTATTTAAGTTGATTGCGACATAGATAATAAACAACACACGTTTGTTTTGAACACCTTTCCTTTGTTTTCAAAAAAATACGCGGTCTTTTTCGTTCGAAATTTAAATTCAATTCAAACTTTTACAACATTCCAAATTGGAAATCAAACGTTAGCGTTCCAAGATTAAAATCTTACGCCCGCAAAAAGTTTGAGTCGGACTCAAGTTCGCGTGCACAACGTCTTTGTTTGCGAGTGAGAGCGCGACGTGCGCTCGCATCGGTGTCTCGATTTGAACTGATTCGAATTTCGAACTGCGTCGTTGTAGACGCGTGCTCGATGCACGCGTGCGTTGGCCAGAGACTCATGAACTGTTGTTTTTTGTTTTCCCAAGATAGGGCTGAGAGATTCGTACAAACAAAACGGTATTTTGCACAAGTATGAGATTGAATATGAGCCAGACAATAATTCAAATAAACCATGCTCTTTGTCGGCATGATGACACCATATTTAGCTTGTTTTCGGGTTATTTACGGCGATGGCAGAAAGGGCTTCTTAAATAATCTGTTGTTTTTTTGACAAAAAGTTTTTCGAAAGGAAAGAAATTATGCAAATAAAAGTTAAGGTACTTTTGCCAGCCCAATTAACTAGTAGTTTTAGTTCAGAGCTAAAATTAATGTTCTTAGGTTTATTATTTTTAGAATCTTAGAAGGGAAATTTATAGGACAAGCTATATCTTTTGAACAGTGCAAAAATAACGTTGTGTGGTGGTTGTAAGGAAGGAATTATTCATACCAAAGGAAGGAATGGACGCCCTCTGCCCCATCTAGGGGTCATAGGACCTTAAGTCAAAGGAAGGAATGACAGTCATATCGATGTCATTTCTTGAGCTGATTCTTCTCAGCACTGGCCCATTTATTGTCCCGAAGCAGTAGTAGGGTGTAAATAATAATGGGACGTGTAAAAGCGCTTCAAAGCCTCTTTGCTAAATGGTTTTTATTACTGATAGTAGTAGATAGACATCGCTGAAGACCCTGACCGACCAATCTTTTCATTTGCGAATGAGACGTTCTTGGGTAGGTCAAAGTTAACCGGTCGAAAGTAACGAACTTGAGGGTCGAACCACAAAATAGGGGTCGAACTCTCTAAACGTTTTTCCTAATTCGTTATCTAATCTTTTTAGTTAGATCGTGTCATCCACGAAGACGCGCCCCACCAATTTTTAGTTTCGGGCAGCGCGGGGTGCGGGGAGTTTGATCCGAGCAATCCGAGCGGCATTATTGTAGTGTGCGTGTGCACTCATGGATGATTCAGCGTGTACCGATAACGCTCAAACATTAGCGGAAGAATTTGTGGGGCGCGTCTTCGTGGATGAAACGATGTAAAGCCTGGTCCGTGAGCATGTAGAATTTTGTCCAATGACCCCAAGCTACCCATCCTTACGTGCTCACGGACCAGGCTTTAGTAGGTAGGTAGCTACGCCCCTGGAATGAGACGTTCTTGTGTAGGTCAAATTAAACCGGTCGAAAATAAAACCTGAGGGTCGAACGCTCTAGACGTGTTAGCTAATTTGTTATCTTTATCGCGTTATTGATACGGTCTTTGTTATGAATGCGGGGTCATTAACTCGAGATAATTATGACGGATTTGAAATTGACATTGGAGATGATTGTCTAATTCTACACTAATTATAAAGTCGAAAGATCTGTACATGTTGTTTTGTATGGAATTGAGTCTGAAAATACTGGACCGATTTGGAAAATTCTTTCACCGTTAGAATCCTAAATAATTTCTGATAAGTTCTATAGTGGTGATCAATGATCATTCCATTGACCATATTACAACAAACGCAACGTTTTCAATTTATTTATAAATACATTCTTTCTTTTTATATTTTCCTCTTACGTGTACCTACTTTCTGAGGCCAGTTAAACAATGATTTTTTAAAACCCTACAAATATAATTTTTCTTTACAAACTTTCGTAACTGAAAAAGGGAGTTTTTACAAACTCCTATTGCTAAAGCCATACAAAATTCTTTTTTACGCAACTTTTTGTATGTTTATACCAAGCCACTGAAAAAAAGTATTGCGTTGCGTAGCTTGTACTTGGAACCCTTTTTTGGTAAACAGGCGGTTACGTAAATTTTCAAAAGACGAACATTCGTAAAGAAAATTTGATAAATCGTAACTAAAGTAGTTGTTACTGCTATTAGCTACAGATGATTTAAACAGCTTGTACTGAGGTGAAGAGACATAAATAAAATTACCTAAAATATACAAGTAGGTAACTTAATCTATACATTACTAAAACTTTCATAAATAAGAAAAAAATCACTAAAACATTGCCTCCAGCGGTAATCGAACCCTCATCCAACCGATTTCTGATTTGGTTCGACCACCAAACCATTCCATATTAGTATCTTTACTGCATTTCCAACGTTATCCCATTGAAATAAGACTCAAAATGTTGTTACTACTTCATCAGCCAGATGGTAGTACATATCACCATGTAAGGCCACTTGAGTCAGACCCATACGAGGTCTTACTTTTATGGTGCGAGCTAAGACTTATCAAGGTAAACTCTGTGGCTTCTTATGCCGTTGAGTTAAGGACTACTTTGCAATAAAATTATTGGCTGATGAACTGCAAAAAGTACTTTATGGGAATTTATTTTTCAATCGCACACTAGTTGTACACTCATTATGTTTAAATAATTTAAATTGAAATGTTTCTCAGGAAGTGAATTATTGTTAATTCTTATGAGAAATAAAGTTCTTAAACCGTACACTTTAATATAACGTGAACGATGCAACCTAAAATAGCACTTTAGAGCAATGAAAAATCCTTTAGTTGTCTTAAAACAAATAAAATCTGTGAGATTTTAGTGAAAAAAGACATTGTTTTGATTAATGTTTGAAATAAAAAGTATGTCAATTGATTGAAGGGTTAAATCCTTTTGGATGTCGTGTATCTTGTGCCCGACCAGGAACATAAAAACCCTCGCCATGTTGCGGAAAACTAATGGTACTAATTTCTTTTAATGGCAACAGTAACTGAAAACTTCATTGACATGTCACCTTGCATGTCAGTCTATTGCTGTCAAAGTGTAAACAAACTTTATTTTAAATGTACGCAACTGATTTTGTGAATTAAATTGCTAAAATCTTTTTATAGTCGTGAAAGAAAAGTGGTTCACAATGTGTTAAAATATTTGTCGAAGAGAAATACTAAGGGTTCGGACAATATTTTCATTGAATAATGTTTCCGACAAAGGTTGTCAAATTGACTGACATGTTTATCGTATAGTACAGTCCACTATGAAAATTTGCTGTGGTTTGTTTCAACTACCTATTCTAAAATTTTTTGTCACTTTCTGAGTGTTGAATTTTATGGAATTGGGAAAGAAGTACCTAGTTTGAAGCGTTCATGAGCAGACACTGCAGTTGAATATTCAAGTTCTGAATTTGATTATTGATGAATAATAAAATAAATCCTATTTGCTCGATTGGTGGTTTCATTTAATTTATTTAAACCAGGTTACCTATAATAATATGTTTTCGTTAATTTATGAAAATATCAAATTAACCCGTAATCCTGAATCCTGGTACATAAAGTTGGCCTATTAATTTAACACAGGTACGACTGTACTCAGTGTTGCACTATCAAATGCAATTGACGCGCCTCTATGCCAGGGTTTTTATGTTCCTGGTCAGGCTATATAAGTAAAAATGCCAGTGTAATATTTGCTGTAGACTTCTTAAATTAAAAGAAAATGAGGACATCTTTAGTGAGTGATTTAAGTTGTCGCTTAAAATAAACAAAACCAAAAAATTAAGAAAACAGCCCTTTAAAAATACTGCATTCTTGAATTCCCGCCATAAAAAATATTGTTAATGTATTTTTAATTTTTTATAGTACATGACATCGATAATGATGCAGCCGACAAAGATGCAGTCCACCAAAATATTTTTTTCAGTTCTAAATATCAGAAAGGCAAAGCACACAGCTTAAGGTGTGCGCAAAAGAAAATGTTGAATGTTGAAAATTTCGAAAAGTTGTATTGGTTGTATGTAGGTGCCATGTACAGTTTATTGANGCACCAAATACTTCAGATGTGAATCCAGTTACTCAGACTCCAAATACCAGGCCGAAGAGACAGAGGAGACCACCACAAAAGTATGGTTTCACAAATCTATGCACTAGCAGTACAGCAGATATGGAGGAGATAGATTTTGTGGAAGCCATAAATGGTCCAGAAGGTAAACAATGGCAAGGAGCAGTGGAGGAGGAGCTGCGGTCATTTGAGGAGAATGATGCGTGGGAGCTGGCGGAGCTACCAGATGGTGCTACATTGGTGAAATGTAAGTGGGTGCTGAAAAAGAAAGTGGACAGTAACAATAACGTACGTCATCGCGCAAGGTTAGTGGCTAAAGGTTTTACTCAGCGGAGTGGCATTGACTATGAGGACACCTTTTCACCTGTTGTGCGACATTCTACATTGCGTTTATTGTTGGCAATGAGTGTTCAAATTGGAATGGACATTACTCACTTAGATGTAACAACCGCTTTTTTAAATGGCTATTTAAAAGAAAATATATACATGTCAATTCCTGAAGGGTTTGTGAAAGAAGGGAATGGTAATGTTCTAAAACTTAAAAGAGCAATTTATGGGCTAAAGCAATCTTCATTAGCATGGTATGAAAGAGTAAAAGATTGTTTAGTTAACATAGGCTTCAAGATTAGTAAGTTTGAACCTTGCTTGTTTACAAAATTTGATGATGATGTTAAAATCATAATTTGCTTGTATGTTGATGATTTTCTTATATTTTCTAATAATAGCTTGCAAACTGAACAATTAAAAAAAAATGTTGGGTTCAGAATTTAAGTTGAAAGACTTAGGACCTGTCAAACGTTTTTTGAGCATGAATGTTAATGTTGATAGAGAAAACAATGTTATAACTGTAGATCAGCTTCAATATATAGAGCAGTTATTGTCTAAGTTCCAAATGTCAGATTGTAAAACTATAGATATAGATAGGCTGCTAGAGAGGCTATATATTTAAGGAATTTAATTTATGAGCTTACAGGCAAGTTAGATGTAATAACTTTGTATTGTGATAACAAAAGTGCTTTAAGTTTGGCAACAAGTCACCAATGTCATAATAGGTCAAAGCATATTGATGTCAGACATCATTTTGTTAGAGATTATATTAAAGATGAGATTATTGAAATTAAATATTTGTGTTCAAATGAGATGCCTGCTGACTTGTTGACAAAGGGATTAATGTCGTGTAAGCATTATAGGTTTCTTCATTTATTAGGCATTACAACTGACTAATGTAATAGGTTTTGTCATGATTAATTAAATGAAACACAGTTTGAATTTAATAAGTTTATTTTGTTAAGTGGGGGTATTGATATTAGAACTTCTTTGTAACAAAATATGTATTGTTTATGGTAGCATGTGAAAGAAATAAAACACAGTCGTTGCAAAAATCTACGTTTGTTTCAATACAGTTTACATCAATTCAAAGACATACTTAATATTGTAACATAATAAAATCCCTAGGTAAACATAGATAGCAAATCTAATTTAATTGAATTCGTCGACGACCTCATAAAGGTAGCAGCAAGTCGACCTCGACGTGTATTGCCAACATCATCAAAAAAGAAGTAGAAAGGTAGCAGGAAGGCGCTGGATGCAGGCCGCTACGTCCAACCGTGCGATGTGGAAGTCATTGGGGGGAGGCCTATGTTCAGCAGTGGACGCCCTTTGGCTGAAATGATGATGATGAAATAAATTGTCAATCATATTTTCTGGGTTTCAATCATCATATTTTTATTTGAGAAAATTTGTTAAAAATTGCATTCAAAAATCTTATAATTCGTTGAACTTTCTCTTTCTTTTGTTTAAGCGTCATTCATATGACTTAAAGGCCATTTGCCCACTATGGCGTCCATCCAAATATAGTCCACGGCCAGTATAACATCGCACATGGTGTCTTTATGACAATTGGCGACGAGAGCTCAGCATAATTTGGATGATCTTGAAATGTCGGTGGCTTTTACGACCCATTTCGAATGCGGTGAAAGATTTAGATTCGGCTTATGTGTGACTTTCAGGGTATTTAATAGATGCTTAAAAAGTCATTAAATAGTAGGTGTGTCTTTGGTTAAATTTTTTGCAAAAGCCAATCTAGATAAAGATTAAGCAAATCTATAGCTACGCACGATAGTCGAACGGTTGAGGAGTCGGACTGGCCGACTAGAGAACTGAAAAACGCGGGATCGAATCCCATCGCCGCTCGACTATTGTGGTGAGCCCACTCGTAACACAAGCATATTTAGCTTACCACGAGGGGATAACGGGACTATTAGTAATTTGTGCAATACAAATTGCTAATAATCTTTAAAAAAAAAAGCGGGTTTCATACGCTGCTTCTTCTCAGTACTGCACACTGGCCCATATTACTGTCCTGATGCAGTCGTGGGGTCGCGCGGTCGGGACGATAAATAAACTATTTGAATTATCACTGAAGTTCTAATTTATGTTTTCCGAATTCAAAAATTTGAATATTTTTGAATTTGGAATAATTGAACATCCTTTTACTATGATATTGAAGCTATTATGAAACTTAAAATTAGAACGTGTGTTGTTTTTGTTTCGATCGTTCGTTTCAACCAAATGACGTCCACTGCTGGACAAAATACTCCCCCAAGGTTTTCCACAATGAACGGTCCTGCGCTTGCCGCATCCAGGCTCTTCCCACGACCTACCAGATCGTCGGTCCACCTAGTAGTTTTTGTTTATGAAGTTTATTAATCTGTCCTTTAATAAAAATAGAAAGCAGATTCCGAGTGAAAGTTTTTATGCGCCTAAATCCATTGTAATGGCGAAAGTTGCGCAGTTTTCGGTTGCGCAGCAGCAAACGTTTTTCGCGATTTCTTTTTAGTATGTTTCACATTAGAATTCTCGTATGTGAGATACGACGTTAGAAACAGACTCTGCAATGTTATAGCATGCTAATTCTTACCTTTTTTCAAAAACAATGTTGTGCCCTATATCCAGTGCCGAATTAAGAGATCTGGAGGCCTCGGGGCAACGAAGGAGTGAGGACCTCGCCTCTGACCCCAAATTCTTTCTAAATAAAATTGATTTTTTTCCATTGAGTGGTGACGTTGATGAGCTGATGTTTGTAAAAAAGTAGGTAGATTGCGAGTATACTGAGTATGGACAGCAGTCACCACATTGTGGCAGTAGCACTTTAGTAGTTATTTGTAATAATAGCTATTTTGGAACAAAATATTCACAAAATTAAATGCTGTCGACCATATGAGACAGAATGGACTCATAGTTTTACGTAAAAAGGTGCTAACAAGTACAACAACCAACCTTGGATCGCGTAATAAAAAACAAAAATTGTCAAACAAGTCTTATGACTGGTCATTAACATGTACATCCATCAACAGATCGTCCTACCATAGTAAATAATAGTACTTGAAGAAATTTAAATCTTAAACTTTGCGTAATAAGGTTTATTAACCTAATTTTAAGATTTTTTAACTCTTGGTTTACACATAGATGCTGAGGACTGTAAGTATGTACACCTTGATCTTAATGATTGATGACGCATTTTGAAAATTACAACATTTACAACGTAGTTTGATGTTATTAAAAATGTTGACGATTAAGCATGACATGAATTGAGAAGATTTGCAATCAATTCTGACTTCTAATTTAGTTGTAAGAAGTATAATTTTTAGTCTGACATGCTGTTCACTGTAAAAAATCATTTAAAGAACACATAAGAATAAAGTTATTTCCTTTTTTCTATAGTTATGAAATGATTCATAAATTGGCCAGTTGTCAAAAAGAGTGACATCACATCACAATGAGGGCTATCTTAGATTAATAAAACCTAGATAGACAGTCAGTGCACGAAAGGTGAGGCAGATTTTAGTAAGCCAGAATGGCTTACTCGTAAACGTCACATGAACTGTCAAAGTGAAAAATTGGTAAACACGTCCGACGACTTTTAATTAATTTAGACGGTTTGTGCTGTGAAATGGTGTCTAAATACATCAGAAAAACTAAAGAAAGTGACCAGTGTTACATTTCATAAGTAAGTACTACGAGTCTACGATTCGTCGCGTATTTTGCTTGAATTTGGCTTTCAAAAATTAAATACGGGAATGATACCAGTAACAAGAAAATTTATTTCCCAATTGTTCGCCGTACAAATACACTTCCTTTTTTATGAAATCGAGACTTTTCAGTCGATTTATCTTATTGTAATTAGGTAGGTACTTTGAATTCAATAAATAAGTAAGTACATGATGCGTTTTGTTTTTGTTAGTTATAAAATAATTAAAAACGTATTAAAAATTTCCCTACTTTCGGGAAAATCGCCTTCACTGTCTACACTCCCCAACAAAATTGACACTAATGACATAAGATTTTTGCCTCACTCTTGACGAAGCGTTTGTATGAAGACTATCCATCTAGGTTTTATTAATCTAAGAGGGCTATCGTTTTAGCGCTCACCAGTTAGCGCCACTGTAGAGTAAGGTCTTGTCACTTGCTAGTAGCGAAGACAGTGGCACCAACTGGTGAGCGCTAAAGTGGTAGGGGGACTATCGCATTTGCACTCATCAAGATGGCGCCACTGTAGAGTAAGGTCCTGTCAATCGCCAGGGGTGCCAACTGTTAAGTATAAAAACGATAGCCCTCATTTCTTACAACGCTTAGATCTGAAAAAGTGAGTTTTTTTTAATGGTGGTGTTACTACACAGTAATCAATCACCATGCTGATTGCTGATTAAGGATTTAACTTTTGAGAACTAGGTAATATATTTTTTATCTTTACCAGTAAGTAAATGTAACAGATTGTCATTCCTCTTTTTGTTCTTCATTCAATGATCAAAATTCAAAGAAAAGGCGTTCCAAATTCAAAATTTCAAATGCGCCCGTTCCATTCCACGCTATCACGCCAGTCTTCATGCATTAATCACGAATTCACGAATAACTTAGAATACAAAGATAATATTCTCTTGCGTATCTAATCATTACGTAGATTATTCGGTTTTGGTTTTACAGCCTCTGTCACTGGCCGCTAGAGTTCACCTTGAACTCGGTCGCCGCCGAAAAAGTTAGCGGGCTGACGTAAAATGTGGCGGGAAAACGCGATTTTGTTCTTTATTTGAATTTAAATATTCGTAAGCGCTTGCGTTCCATTACAAGCGTATGTGTGACGCCCGTTTTCACAATGTGCTATGAGGTCTCACAGTGCGCGTCGACGCACAGGGTGACACGCGAACAAATCACAGAGCTCTATTCAACGCTGCGCGTGCTGTGCATTAGATTTGCTGCTTCACTTAAGCAATTTAAAATATTTTGCAGGCAACCGACGAAATTCGTACCGCCTATGTTCATCATCAGAAATTATGTAGAATTCTAATGGTGACAGAATTTAATAATGTCCTAAAGCTAAGGTTTATTCACATTTGATTGCTAAGTGACAACAGTCGCAAATAACATTGTATTTGTATGAAACTACGCTCCAGTCCACACTCCTTGTGAACAAACTGCACAATATTATTTGTATCTTTGTGATTAAGAACGTCTGTCCATACTGTAAATATGAAAGTAAAGCAAAGGACACATTCTGCATTTATTCAGATGACTAATAATAAAATATTTTAAAATAAGCATAATGTTTGTTTATTTTTCCTGAACGCGTCATCAGTCAGTTTTGCAATTAGGAAATTGCTGATAATCTGCTTTTTCGTGGAGTATTACGATTACTTAGGCCGAGTTGCATCACCTTAACTTGAACCCCAACTATAACTACTGGTTTAACCGGTGTTTTTGTATGGGGCCAATAAAAACCCAACCAATGAAGTTCAAGTTTGTCCCCGTGGGGGAGAGTTAAACCACAAAATATAACAGAAGGTAAACTCATGTATGTACTTCGCGCGCTCGGCCGTCGCGCTAGGGTTGTCTTGTCATGTGTTGCGTTTATTTCGTTATGCTTATTATTAAATACATTGTTGAAGATGTAAAACTTCATTTTGAGCAAGACCGCTTTGGGATATTTCCTTTCAATCGATTGACCCACATCCACCATTCGTCAATGTTCTACAAAAGTCAATACAGTTAGATTCACCCAGTTACAACAACCTTGTGGGCGCCATTTTTGCTAAGGACATCCACTCGGTGTCCTAACGACTATGGTAATCAGGTGATGCGATTTTCAACTCTATTCTCTGAAGAATAACGGCTACGGGTCAGAGAGACCATAAACGGGGATAGCGTGTTCTTGGTCAGAATGGAGTTCCATTTTTGAAACATGCTGTGATTTGTGGTCTGTGATTATTATGTTTACACTGATCTATTAACCCTTTAACTGGCGTAGATAAATTAATTTAATGGCTATTTGTATGATTTTTTTCAGAAAAAAGTTGCCTCATTTTCTTCATTCGAAGTTTATAGGTAAATAAATAAGTAAATTAGATAATCATTATCATAAAACTCATTTCATTTTTGCAAGTAGGCTTTAAAAAAGCACTTGTATACGTCTCAGTAAATCCTACCACTGCTTCGGGACAATAAATGGGCCAGTGCTAAGAAGAAGTTTGCTTCAAGTTTGCTTCATGGCTAAGTCTCTTTATATTCGGGACAAGATAGGGAACGCCAGTAATAAAATAAAAGAAACTTGGAATGTTATCAACCGAGAGACTGGTAAACTAAAACCAAGAAATAATGACTTTTCTCTCAAAGTTCACGATAATTTGATATCTGCAGATAAAGATGTAGCGGAAGCTTTTGACAAATTTTTTGGTAATATAGCTTCAGCAACAACTGCCAACTTAAAGTCATCTCCCTTTCGAGGCTGAAGAAATATTGAAAACCCACGTGACACCCTGTGACTCGCACTTCTCTTTTAAACATATTACTCCATTAGATATCACTAAAACTTTTAATCTTTTAAATGTAAAGAGTACAACTGATATCTGGGGCATCTCTGTCAAGATAGTCAAACACATTATTGATATAATTTCCCCACAGTTAGCGATAATATTCAATAATTGCATAGAGAAGGGCATCTTCCCCGACCTCATGAAACATAGTAGACTAATGCCATTATTTAAGTCTGGTAGCAAAACCGACCCTGGCAATTATAGACCCATTTCTATCTTGCCCGCTCTGAGCAAGATTTTTGAAAAAATCATACAGGAGCAACTTATGATTCACTTTGGCTCTAATAAACTATTTCATAGTGAACAATATGGTTTCACCAAGGGTCGTTCCACCACCGATGCAGGGGTTGCACTACTTAAACATATCTTCGAGGCTTGGGAGAATTCTCAAAATGCACTAGGGGTCTTCTGTGATCTCTCAAAAGCTTTTGACTGCGTAGAACATCAAACGCTAATTCGCAAACTGCACTATTATGGGGTAAAGGACTCGGCTTTGGATTTAATACAATCCTATTTAAACTTTAGAGTTCAAAAAGTTGACATAAATGGTGTTTTGTCTTCTGGGTCACCTGTGAAAATGGGAGTTCCGCAGGGGTCCATTCTGGGTCCATTCTTGTTTCTTATATACATTAATGATCTACCATATTTTGTTAAGGACTCTTGCGAAATCGTGTTATTTGCTGATGACACATCTTTGATTTTTAATATCGATAGAAGTAAAAATAACTTTGACGATGTAAATAATGCACTAACAAGAGTTTTAAGTTGGTTCACTACAAATAATTTACAACTCAATGCAAAGAAAACAAAATGTATAAAATTCTCTTTGCCTAACGTAAAAACAGTTAGTACTCAAATAGAACTTAATAATAATGCAATCGATCTGGTAGACTCTACTGTATTTCTGGGAATTACCCTGGATTCAAAACTCCAGTGGGGCCCCCATATAGAAACTCTGGCGGGAAAGCTCAGCTCAGCGGCTTTTGCAATAAAAAGGATACGGTCATTAACCGATGTTTCAACAGCTCGCTTAGTCTACTTTAGCTACTTTCATAGCCTAATGTCATATGGAATCATGCTATGGGGCAAAGCTGCAGATTTTGAAACAATATTTATTTTGCAAAAACGTGCGATAAGATACTTGTATAAAATGAAAGCAAGAGCATCCCTTAGAGAATTGTTTAAAGAAATTGGCATTCTCACGGCCGCTTCACAATACATCTTAAACTGTATTCTATTTATTCAAAAAAATATTACTGAATTCAAAAAGAAAAGTGATATTCACCAAATTAACACTAGAAATAAAAATAAATTGGCTATACCCGCTTTTAGACTTAATAAAGTGTTTGCCACTTTTATGGGACAAGGTATCCATTTTTATAACAAAGTCCCTGATAAATATAAAGAGCTACCGTATAATAAATTTAAAGATATAGTTAAAGATCACATGCTTAAAAAAGCCTATTATACAACTCGAGATTTTCTTAATGATAAGTCATCCTGGGAGTAGGATTATGGTCCTCTCATGCTCGCACTAAAAAGAATTAAAATGAAAAGTAATGTATAAACTAATAATAATTTCTCAAATGTTATAGTGTCATGCTTCTCAATCTGGACTGTTACTTAGCTTTATTATTAGTTTTTTTTTTTAAAGAGATAACTTGGAATTGTCATTCTCACTAAAATGTCTCTGGGGTGGTGGCGTAGTGAGGCGGGTCGTTACATTCCCTCTAATATGGTCGAGTGAAGCGATGGCTGGTTCACTCGTCATGTCTGTGAACAGGCGCTGCTTTCGGGGACTGGTCAATCCAAGTTATTCAAATTTATGTATGCGAGTCATTTCTACTAGTACCTTAATATGTTAGTCTAGATATTAGCACGTCACTACCTTGTTTAATATACCACGCAATCTTGTATACCTACCCATTCTTATGAAACACCATACAAGAATGCATGGTAAATTCAGTGAACTGCTCCTGAATCGAATGTACCTACTACTACTATTTCTATTTATTTATATTAACCGGCAGACAGTGGTGACTGAGTTTGTTGCGGCGCTTCTTCTCAGCACTTGCCAAATGTTGGTCTCGAAGCGCTGGTAGGGTAAAAAGATTATGAGACATGTAGAGGCTCCTTAAGAGCATATTTTATGACGATTTGTAAGAACTATTTATTAGTCTAAACAAATAAAGAAATTTTGACTTTGACTTTGACTTTGAAGAAGCAGCACAAGACAGTCACTATTTCTTGACTATTCAGTGAGTTGAATTTGAAAATACCACCAAACCTTGAAGTAACGTCAAACGTGATTCCCATTCGAACTCTATGGAGAAACAGCGATTTGACAGCACATAAAAAGTATCTCAATTGACCGATCTTGTCCCCCTATTCCTATTTCAAAACTGTAAACCCCCCACGACATACACGTGCGTAAACGGAAGAAAATAGAGGTCGCATCATTTCCTTGTAGCAAAAATAGCTTTAAGCATTCACGAACTGCATCTCCTGCAATTAAATACAATACGCTTGCGCCCGTATTTACAAACATTACTAAGAGGACTCACAGTGCGCGTGGACGCACAGGGTGACACACGAACCAATCACAGAGCTCTACTCTAATGTGCGTTCGATTTGCTTCACTTGAATCCTCAACCACAGAGGAACTGGCTATCTTACCTATAACTGCCGGAACATACCAATGCTGTTAACATTGTTGTTATGTCGACAGACTTAGGAAAGATGGTGGTAGCTAGCCAGGCGGACTTAGAACAAGCCCTACCACCAACCAAAGGTAGGTTAGGTACCTACTGCTTTTCTCTAAATTAGTTCTGACCTGTAAATTTCCACATCTCAGAATTAGCTCATGCTGCAGTTAACCTCAGCGACCATTCAGGTCCACAATTAATTTCTGTGTCATCATATTTTATTTGCAATGCTTTGTATTTATCACAAGGCCCTTGCAAGGTTGCTCCATTTTACCGCTTTCGTTGCTTATATTTAGTTTTGATGATGTTATTAATTTTATTCGGACATGGCAACGTGTGGAAGAATTATACTGCCAAGATTTTCGCAATGCATCAGTGATATTTTTGGTGGAAATTCGCATTTATTACAAGGACATAAGATGCCAGGATGTTTAGCGTAATGTTTTTGTAAGCAATTACCTCAAAAACTAAGAAATCCTATTGGATTTTGATCATATCTTTAAGATTCAATAATTATTTTACACAACCTGAAGGATAGTCAAACCTAGATGGCTATGGACGTGGGTGACACTTGTAGGGCAGAAAAGTTCTCAAGCGACTACGGCCAGAAAGGCCCACTCGGTGGACTGACGATTTGGTGCTGAGCGCAGGAGCATCAGGATGCGGACAGCGCAGCACCGGTGGTTATGGAAATCCTTGTTTTTTAATGAGTGGACGTCCTTTGGTTTACAATCGAGAGATCAAAACATCCTTATTAATGTCCAAGCATTCATTATACCTACTTAATCTTCATATTAACTGCACATCTACCAAAACACATTAGTGTCAACAGCATAGGTCGTTACTCTTCATCCTACACAAGTTTTGGAGATCATTG
Source organism: Ostrinia furnacalis (assembly GCF_004193835.3). NCBI lineage: Eukaryota > Metazoa > Arthropoda > Insecta > Lepidoptera > Crambidae > Ostrinia > Ostrinia furnacalis. Next base: position 403,129 of record NW_021134534.1, read on the forward strand.
ACGTGTACCAATGTCAAGGGCGGGTAGATCAAGAACTCTGATCTCACCTTATAATAGAGGATATAAACAATTCTTTTCTGGAATTACCCACATAATTACGCAATTTCTCAATGTTATTTAACTAGCTGACAATAGAACTTCTATGTTCTTCTGATTATTTCTTTGCGGGTCTAATGACTGTTTAACTTTCCTCCGGGACAATCTTGGCCTTCATGGTTGGGTTTTTGGCGGTCAAGCTGTAGATCCTGGCTACACAGGAGTTGCAGCGGTGGGAACGAGGAGGGACTAGTCTCGTTTTATAAGCAGAATTATTCTATTCGAGAGATAGTTCTTTCTTCATCATCATTTCAGCCATAGGACGTCCACCCACTGCTGAACATAGGCCTCCCCCAATAATTTCCATAATGACCGGTTGGTAGCGGCCTGCATCCAGCGCCTTCTTGCTACCTTTATGAGGTTGTCGGTCTGCTTTGTAGGCGGACGTGGAATTCTTTCTTAATTCATGAAAAATAGGGGATCACACCCATCAGTTATATTTGAAACTATTCATCAATAATTCCATGGCATAACTTTTCAAGGGTTAACGTTATTCTAGCTTTAAAACTCAATTAGTTTTCAATCAACAATAAATAAGTCTGTAAATGAAAAACAATATCGCATCTGTCTTAGACAGTGGGTGTTATTCTACCACAATCATTAAAGATGATGTGATCGTTCACTTACGTACAGTACACCTATCAGACCAAATTATTTTGTTAAAATAGCACTTAATACAAATAACTAATGACGCAGTGGTTGATTGTACATAACCATCGACAAAATTCGAGATGATTCAACCGCGAAGGTAGGTCGATGCCCCTTTTTTGTTTGTATTCGTCGTTACCATATTAGCGAAGGCGACGATATTTACAGCTTGAATGTTCCATCTTTTGTTTTTCTTTACTCATTTATGACGGTTAAAATAATGATACTGGCCATTTTTACGCAAGATAGATGTTGGAAAAAAAATTAGAAGACGTCAAGCTTCAGATATACGCAAATGAAAATGTTTCTTTTCCCAAGAGACCGAAGTTTTTTTTTATGTGACAGGATGCAAACGCGCAGACGGATCACCTGATGATAAGTGATTACCGTCGCCCATAGACACCCGCAGACCCAGGGGCGTTTATACATTACGTTACGTATAGGGGAAGTTCAAATATTTCAAAAACATAAGTAGGTACATACCTTTCCTAAAAATTAGGTAGGTACCATCTGCAATCACTCATATAGTATGGGGATGGGTACTTGTAGGAAAAGTTGCATTTGAGCAGTAGAATTTGTTTTTGTTTGATTAAGTGTAAAATACTAACACAAGCAATGGATATTTAGCTTGTCTGGAGGGGGATTGTATTATTTAATTAGGCCACTTTAGAAAAAAAATCTTAACTAACACAATAACGTTAAGCAAATACAGGTTTCGAGTTCGATTTCTAAGCATTAAGTATTCTTTGTCGAAGGTGAATTTGGTATTGATTGATTAGTGAGGAACGGCCTTAGCGATACATTATGAGCATACAATAGTTTATTATAACGAATCGATTTCTTTACAAAAAACTATTCGATTTCGATTGCAATGCCTACAGGGAATACTAAAACTACTCAAGAGCCTACAAACGCGTGCATTACTTTGTAAAAAATCAAAAAGAAGATTAATTAATCAAGTTTAAAAATATACGAGTACAAGAGCTATTAACAGCTATAAAGTAAATTTTCTTGAGTGTATTCGCAAATTATCGATAAGATAATTAACAAAAACAATGCTTTAAGAATGCAGTTGCTGAAATGCATTAGTATTTAACTTTATTTATAACGCAATGAGTCAAAAAACCTTTACGAGTTCGCCAAGATTTACAACAAACCGGCTTAATTAAAAAAATGTCGCCAAAAGAAAAAAACTTCAAAGATTTTCCCGCGAAAACTGTTTTTTCTTTTCATTATTTTTGGCTATTACATCAACTGCCAGTTACCAGAGAGTATCGACCTCATCTGACCGATCGCCTTGACAAGGACGTTCTATTCGCATTTAAAAATAAAAATGCGTCCATATATTTTTACGCGCTAGAAAACTACGAGCTGGCCGGTGAGAAAACATAAACAGAAAACAGACTAAAAAGGTCAAAACAAAGAGTTTTCAATGATCTCTGTGTGACCTCATGCAGACTTGTGGGGTGGGGTTCGTCTGGCGTGATCTAATACCAGAGGTTGCGGATTCCAAACCCGTAAAGGGCAAATGTTTGTTTAATTAGCTAGCACATACACAATACACATACCTATTTTATACTTTAGCGACATTTTTCCGAAATCACAAACTAGGGATGTCAGGGCCACACAATAGATGACTGCATGTGAAAATAAATTGGCAAAACGGTTTTATGCCATCTTTAAAAAAAAAAAATTTTTTGTTTAATGTCATATGGCATCGTTTGGTTTGCATACAGCCAGTATCACAGTAAATTAATTTTAAAATTTTTACACTATTTTCCTTTACCACTTGCAAAGGTTTTGTCTCTAGCTACAACTAAACTTCTTTCTACACTTTTTCAGGAAAAAAAATTTTTTTTTCACGTAAAAACCCATGATTTTAAGCAGTCTCGCACGATAAAAATAGATCTGCTATACTACTATTATTTTTAGACTTTCTAACGCACTAGACGCCAGCTTGAGTGCATAGAAATAACTCACTCTCGCTGCAAATGCATTATAATGTTGCAAGGGTGGAACACGTGTTTGTCATTAAAATATCTTTGTTTATGGTGTATTTTTCTTTATTATCGGCCAGTGCTGTCCAAAATAGACTTATCTACGTATGTTTTTAAAGTTTGTTCGATAAAATAATAATATGAAAGAATTACTGAATGACCATAATAAAACAGTTCAGTATGAAATTTACAATCAAAAACCTGGAATAATTCCAGCAAGTGATTAGTCTCATAACTAAATTAAACCAATTGCTGCCCTGATGGCTCGTTAAAGTGTACATTTTGAGTCTAAATTGATAAAAATTAGATAAAGTGAGCAATTTTTTTAAAACAGTTATTTAAAATTATGAAATTAAGGAGTTTGTTATCGAATAATTTATTTTAAATCCTTTCAGGCCAGCATTCAAATTGTGAAGTTAATAGCATAGCATACACAATCGATTCTCTGAATGTTGAATCAATCTTTTACTGCTTTTAAGAACGCAAGCTGTGGGTTTGAATGTTGCTAAGCTGAATAAAGCTAAACTATTAATGTGTACAATCTTCTAAAACAAATAAATGATAGGTAACTTTCGCATTTTTAAACTAAAGTACTCATATTAGCATAATTATGTAGGTAGTTTAACTGTAAATCTTAATAAGCATAATTTTATCAAATATCTAGAACCCATATAGTACAAGCTTTGCTTAGTTTGGGACTAGAGGCGCAGAGTAAAAAATGTCCAAGGAAATTTATTTATTTAATCTAGTGGTCAAAGTACAAGCTCTGCAGACTTTGGGGCAAATAAGGTGGTAGGTAGTGGAAATAAACCACAAATGTTTAAGAAGGCATTATTTTCCTCAACTAGGTAATAATAGACAACACAGCTGGTCATACTCTATGAGTATAAAAAATAGTTTTTTTATTCAAAGATTGATTTATTTCAAAACCTAGAGGATTATAAAAATACTTTTTAACAAAGAAAGAAGGCAAAATTCTTGTTAAATAATAATTTATGTTAGTTCATACATTGTCTTGTAATAAGAATCTTATAAGATTGTTGAAAACAACAAAAAAACACCACAATGACAAATTATCTACCTACAAACAACATTAATCTGTCTGTAGACAATCAGAAAAGTCAATACACTATTGTAAATAAATGACTGCCCTTACGAGTTACTATCATTACGTGTTGAACACTAATAACATTCAACGTCTGATTCTGATAAGAAATTGATTAGATAACCTTGCTTTGTTTTATTTAAATTCAATCAATAATATTTAAAAAAATAAATATTGAGTTAAAAAAAAAAAAAAAAACATTTCCAAAAGGGGCGTGCCGTTGTTTTTTTAAAGCAAAGGTAATAAACCTCATAAATCCAGATTAAAAAGGTAGGTAGTCCTAACTGAAAAGAGGTTAGGTCCGTCAAAACTTGTTATTAAAATAACAAAGTTAATGCATTATTTCGACTGCTGCAGCATTAGGCTTACGTTCCGCTCCGTTACACCACAATAACGGAAGATTTTACCACTAAAACAAGTTAAATCACTGGTAAAACTGATGTTTTTTTAGTTGCAATACCGCACATAAAAGTTAGCACTTTGGGGCACAATATCACTGCAAGATCCAACCGGTAACACGGTTTATTCACATTTAGAACTGCTGACAAAACACTAAAGTTGTTTTTTCACTAATTTAAGGCGAAATAATCAAAATAAGAACACCTCGATAGTAAATTCTGTTTGTGACTGACTTCCGATCGAACAAACTACACTCATCAAAAGAAACACGTCATCATGACACTTTGAGTGAGATAGCGCTATACGGTGGAGCAAGACCAAAGCTCACTGATTGCCAGCGTGAGTGTTTAGAATTAACGTTAATTAATTTTAATAATCCATAATTACATGAGCAACGTAGAAACAGACGGTATTTATTTATAGTAATAAGAAATATCTATTTTAAAAATGGAATTTCCATTGATCTGAGTACAGCGCCATCTGTTGTTGAGTAGCAATATTACATTGCAAATGAAAAATGCTTGCCATCTCTTGATAATTATTTTCATCCTAACTTTTCTACTCGTCACTAGATGACGTTTTAGACGTTTTTGCATTCAAAAAGTTACTTTTTCGAAAAAATAAAGCATAAATTATTTCATATCAATTAAAAAAACACGGATTCACAAAAACCTTTTTATTAGTTTTCATGTTTATTTCACATATAATAAATAATTGCATCACAGTTACGCAATGCTTAATTATTCTATTCTTATCATTTCGTTGTCTCGGGTCATTACTGTAGGTAGGTACTCACTTACTATGTGAGTAAAACCACAAAATATAACAGAAGACAAACTCCATACTAAACGCGCTCGAGCCACGCACACATAGACAGACACCGCTCGAGCAAGACTGTCTTGGACGAATGCGAGCGCGACGTGGCGCGACAGACAGACGTTCGCCACACGTTCCCTGTGGTTCGCTTGAGTCACGCGCCGGTCAACCGCCTGTGATATTATTTTGTTTTGCGCAATTGACGAAAATGAGTGAACAGAAAAAGTCGTATTTTAATTGTTCGGTATTTGGTTGCTTAAACTCATCATTGAATGCCGAATTTTCATTTTTTAAATTACCAGTTGATTCGGGGAGGTAAGTAAGTTATTTATTTGAATTTCAATTCAAATTGAAAGCCAACTCAATTATTAGGAATATCGAATTGTTTAGAGAGGTTTTAGGAATTATTAGATAACTAGCTTTTGCCCGCGGCTTCACCCGCGTGAAATTTAGTTTGTCACAGATCGTCATAAATTATAGCCTATATATTATTCAGGGTTATAAACAATAATACTGTAAAGTTACATCAAAATCCGTTCAGTAGTGATCGCGTGAAAGAGCAACAAACATCCAGACATCCAAACTTTCGCATTTATAATATTAGTTGGATAATAGTGTCAACCACTCAACTAAATACTACTTCCTTCTCGTGTATTTGTTTGCAAACTATTACTATAATAACGTACTAAATATAAATAAGTATACGTGGATATCTGTTATTGTCTTTCTTGCATAGTATTAAGAGTTACATTTTTCTATCATAACGAAATAAATGATCATGTGTTGCACATGACAAGACAACCCTAGCGCGACGGCCGAGCGTGCGAGCGAGAGAGGTATGCAAAGCGAGGTACATACATGAGTTTACCTTCTGTTATATTTTGTGGTAAAACCTACCAATAATATGCCATCTTTTATCATTTCATATCTAACCATTTACATTCGTACGTGAAGATTTGTGGTGAAGATCAGTATTAAGTATGGCAGGTTATTGACATGAAATTTTAATGTTTCTAGAGTCACCTTTTTGATAATAACCAAACAGCAAGTTTTTACAGTTTTTTATACCTACTAATGAATATTGAAAGAGTTAAAGCGCGCCAAAGATCAAATGAAAACACACACACAATAGATTTTGCCCGTGACGTCAAAGAGTGGTTGAAAGTGTAGCACTTTGTGACGTCACCGGAACTTCAACGAACCATTGCTTAGTAAATATCTGTTTTGCCTAAGTTTAGCTGGTAGAGAATGCCACATGGAATTAAGTTTCCCTTTTGTACCGCTTTTTATGGTGTGTGTAATAAAGATTTTAAATAAATAAATGACTTGTTTGATTGACAAATAAAAATATACGCACTTATTCAATATTTTTTGATAATATTATTTGACAGACCAAAAGTTTTTTTAGGAAACCAATGATATTATATAAAAACAAAAGCAGATATGTTATAAGCGCTCGCGCTGTGAATACTCAAATACGTCCCAATTGGGACGTCTTGTGTTTAGTCTTCGAGTGGCCTGCGTCGTGCGCAATCGCGTGCGTACCACACCGTAAGTTCCTGTTCTTACCAAAATAAATAAAAAATGCCATCGTGTGTGTTTCGAAAGTGTACCAATTATGACTCTAAAGTAAACAAAATACAAGGGATCTCTTACCACATGTGATTATGCAAAATTATTTAGTATTTATATTTTCAATTATTTATGCAAACAATCAAGACGCCATGCGCCATGTTCAAGTTAAGAAAGAGAAAGCGATCTTGTTTTGACGTTAGAGCGATAAGGATGCGTGCGCTGCGGNTATTTCACGATAAACTATTTACAAATTATTTTGATTGGTGCATAGAATGGTATACAAATTAGCTTGTGGTTATTATTTTGTTTAATGGGGAGTTAATATAAAATTTGTTCTACATTAATTTCCTTATTTCATTCTTTGTATCGAAATTTCCAAATGATTAATTAACAATAGAGGTGATTCTAGCGCTCGGCGGCCGCTACCGCGGCACGCTTCGCTCGCCTTCGCGCAAAGGGTCACTGTTCTAACCTAACCTAACCTACTATTTTCTGCAATACCTACTTTTTGCAACCATACTATTTTCTGCAATGTTTTACATAAAATTATTGTGAAAACCATGATCATGTGCCTTATGCTTTGATTTGTGGGTAACGGTGGGTAAGTATGTGAAGTGTCAATTTGACCAAACAAATTATTTGGGATATAATATTTGGCAACATAAAACATTTGCTAAATAAACATTTGCCAAGTAAAATTTGGCCAAATGATAATTTGACCAAATGAATTAGTTGCGAAAAGTACAGTTGCTAAAAGTTCATTTGGGAAATGAAACTTTGGCGATAAGTTGTTTGCGAAGTGAAATTTGACGAAAAGTAATTTGGCCAAACGGAAGGATACCGCGCTGCGGACATAGATTAGTTAGTGCAGAATCGTTAAAACTATAGCTATCTCTTTCATTTGCGTGCTATTTCGAATCTTTTGTTTCACTTATCAGTTACATTTGTCAATGTGTGCGATTTGGAATAGCTCGGCACGGATTCAAATCGTAATTTCTATGAACGTAACATACCTATAGTTCTTTAATATCATTGAGGAAACAATCAGATTTTCTGCGCGTTTATTCTTCAAAGTAGGATCTATCTACTCGTACTTATTAGGTAAATCTATGGTAAACTTCTCACCTGATTGTACTTTTTGTTGATGGCGGTGAAGTCCTCAAGCCCTGGACTGAGGCTCCTCATCTTGGGCAGTACGTCCTCCATCATGGCTGAGTTTGTTCCTTGTTGCAAGAACTTGAATCTGAAACAAAAATTGTTCTTAATTTCTTTGATCTTTTATTAATACGTGGTTTCATCATCGTCATTTCAGCCACAGGACGTCCACTGCTGAACATAGGCCTCCCCCAATGATTTCCACAATACCCGGTTGGTGGCGGCCTGCATCCAGCGCCTTCCTGCTACCTTTATGAGGTTGTCGGTCCGCCTTGTGGGGAGGACGTCATACGCTGCGCTTTGATTTTTTATTACTCAAAATCAAATCTTTTATTCAGTAGCTTTTATTCACTTTCCAGGGCGTTTAACACGTCCCAAATATAGCTTGCCCTACCACCACTTCGGGACAACATAATAGTATGGGCTGGCGCTGAGAAGAAATGGCAGAAGAAACTCAGTCACTACTCTGTTGTTTATTGTGTCTTAAATCATCATCATCAGCCCCAAGGACAAAACGTGATAATTGTAATTTCAGAATCGCTTTAGGAAGCGAACTTAGCTTTTTAACTTAACAATCATCCAAACCCAAAGTGGCCAAAAAGTTATTCCAATGTAAAAAAGACGTGTTGCGAACTTTTTGGCTACTTTGGTTGTCAAGTTTGATGCTGACTGTACTAGGTTCTGGACAAACCAAATTCCGAAATATTATGTTTACTTTATAACTGACCAGTAAAAAACAAATTAGGGGCCTGACTTGGGTTCTTTTGCGTCATCATATTGCGTCAGTCATCGTGATTAATTGAGAGCTACATAATATGTGATCATTTTAATATTACGGTTGGACATGGACATGGTACATAGCGCCATCTACTATAAGGTTTCCTTAGCGGAGAAGAGATATGGAAATAATGCAATTTGCGCTCCGTTTATGTTTCAGCTCCGTTTGAACTAGCTGTGAAAACGACACCGCAATACGGACTTGTCAAAACAGCTGATGTTCGTTCGTCTTCCAGTTACCTTGGTACTATTACTTATTCTGTGGTTCAGTTGCGTTGCAGTTGTTAATTTTTAGCGCAATCGAGGCGCTGACTGTTTTTCAAAACACTTAGGTCTACTCCGCTCGGCTTTGATGGAAACCGGGCATTAAACGAGCAAAACTTGTATTGAGAACTTTTAAAATAATGAAGATACGAACGATACGAAGAACGTTATGTAAACAAATCATAACTCGAAAACTATCAAAAGGATAAGGTCGCGTTATGTAAAAATCTCGAAAACTATTACAAGTCGCGGTAATTGAGATAGCCCTAGTGAAGCTCTACCTACTACTACTTCGGCTTATCACAATTTTTTGGGACAACTTGTGTTTTTTTATGCATACAAGGCATATTTTTGACCGCAATCGCACCTGGTGTTCAAGTGGGATGCAGTCTAGGATGGTACACTGCCCTGTAAGTGCCTATTCACTCTCGCCTTGAAAATGCCTGGATATACTGTTCAGGGAAAGACAGCAGCAGGCAGCGAATTCCAAAATTTACAAAATAGGCTCAGTCTAAAGCTCGATTCACACATATCAGTGAAGCCACAGTTCCGTCACAGTGTCCGTTCAGTTCAGTATCAGTGTAGCACTGATGCGTCAGTGAAATATTTTGAATATTTTAAAATGTCCGAGAGCTGTTTCAATATTCTTGTTCAGAAACTATGAAGAAAGTTATTTTGTTTTTGTTGCCGCGGCGGCGTCCGTGATCCGACAAAAAATATCGTCGTCAACGAATGCATCCGTGATGCCGGTGTCGGCACTGACACTGAGAGCACTGTGTCGTCACCTGTGGTCGTCACTGACACTGTCAAGTGGGGATGCGTTCATAGAAACTGTATGAAAGAATATTTCGCACTGTGCCGGTACTGAGCCTGAACTGTGACTTCACTGATATGTGTGAATCGAGCTTAAAGTACAAATAAACAACTTTAAACACTATCATGTAACATATACTATTATGTAATAATCAAAAGGCCTCTCGGCCTCGATGTGGCTAGACGCGCTAATGGACGTATTTTTTGGCAAATAGTTGCCTCATACAAGTATGGCATTTAATATTCTTTGGACTAAGGCCTCTCCAGTTATTTATTCTGTCTGAGCACGTGCAAGGCGTTTTTTACTTGAAGATTTAAGGATTTATGCTTTACAAAACGTAATTTAGACTACCATAATCCGTAAAAAAACCAACCAAATTGAGAACCTCAAGTTTTTATTCGCTCGTTGTTTTAAGCTTGCTCTACAAAACGTAGCGTAGCTGCGGAGTTTATTAGAGTTGTAAGTTGTGGTAGCAAGTAATTACACTTGGGTCTGCAAATTTATCAAGAATAAAGCCGAATTTAAAATGTGTTTTGCGCAACCAACCAATAAGTAGGTTACTGATGCAACGAATTAAATATTATCACTGAGAAATAATCCTGTTTTGTCTGGAAGATATTTTTCCTAGCGATTAACCCGCCTATTAAGCCGTTTCGATGTCCTATTTCTTTTATTTTTCTATTTTTTGTAATGTGAAACTCGTACTCCTCTGGCAGTAGTTCTTAAATTCCACAACAATCTCAGTTAATGAGTCTATCAAGCTTGATATGCTACAAAATCTAAAAATAAAGACAAGATCACATCTTTTTCATCATTATCAGGCAGATAGAGATTGCACAACTTTAGATCATCAAAATTTAGAGACTTATGCAAGTCATATTCGTTCATTTGAGCCGAAAGACGTCCACTGGTAAAGGCCTCCCCCAAGGATTTCCACAAAGACCGGTCCTGCGCCGCTCGCATCCAGGCACCTCCCGCGACCTTCACCAGATCGTCGGTCTATCCAGCATGTCATGTAGGTATACAAAAGCCGAAGAAGTCTATGGACAGTTGAAGAAGAGGCGTATGTTCGAAGACGAATCCCAAAGGCTGCTATAAAGTCTAGCTGTTCTCGGAACTTCGTTCGTACCTACGCATGAAAATAGTTGAATTTATATTTCCCTAATTTATTTTGCAACATTTTTCTTTTCTGTGTCGCCCCTATGAGCTAGGGTGATGTTATAATTATGGACTACTTATACAACACAAAAATATTTTTTCAATAGTTAGTTCCAGAGATAAATAACGCGTTCAAGCAAACAAAAAAACTCTTCAGCTTTATTATTTAGTATTGATTTCCGTATAAAATTAATTTTAGTGCCTTGACGCTCCACTCCAGATTTTTATTAAAATAAAATAATCTTAAACAAATATAAATGATTAAAATTGTCAATGCTGTCAAACGCACATTGAGCAAAGATAACGAGAAATCAGAAAGAATTAAGTGCCACATGATAAGAGCAGATAAGTTTATCAGTAAGGTTATGGAGGAAATAAAATTTTTGCGCTGATAATACAAGGTTTTTTATTTGTTTAACAAAATTAGATTTCGTCTTTGTCTTCCTCTTATCGTTATTTAATCAAAAACTTACTCATCATCATCATCTCAGCCATAGGACGTCCACTGCTGAACATAGGCATCCCCCAATGCTTTCCATTTTACCCGGTTGGCAGCGACCTGCGTTCTGCTTTCCTGCTACCTGTATGATATCGTCGGTCCACCTTTTGGGTGGACATATACGCGGCCACCACTCCAGAACCACAGTGTACAACCAATGTGTGTTACCAGTGATGACTTATGGTTCGGAAACGTGGCCTCTCTCTATAGGCCTTATACAGAAGCTCAAAGTTTCACAGCGTGCTATGCAAACTCACTAGTTATCTTTATATTTTATCAAGCATTTATCTTAGCCCTCGTTGTAAGATGAATATGCTTGTGTTACGAGTGGGTTCACCACAATAGTCCAGCAGCGGGGTTTAACCCGCGTTCCTCGGATCTTGATTCGGTCAGTCCATCACCGACACTGTTGAGCTATTGTCGTTCCAAGAACTGAAGCTCAAAGAACTGTATTTTAAAAAGCACATTTACACGTCCCAGTTAAGCCTTCCATTGCTTCGGGACAATAAATGGGCCAGTGCTGAGAAGAAGCAGCGCAAGAAACTCAGTCACTATTGTCAGCCTCTTTTTCAAGGGTTTACAGTCTTTAAAATAGCTTTAAGTATAGCTTTTTCAGGTTTTTTTGAATGTACTGCCTATCTAACCAAAGGTGGACAGACGATCTGGTGAAGGTCGCGGGAAGTAGGTACCTGAATGCGGGCAGCGTAAGACCGGTCGTTGTGGAATCTTTGGGGGAGGCCTATGTTCAGCAGTGGACTTCGTCGTTTCAGCCAAATGACATCCACTGCTGGACAAAGGCCTCCCCCAAGGTTTTGCACAATGAACGGTCCTGCGCTGCCAGGTTCTTCCCTCAGTGAACTTCATTTGGCTGAAACGAACTAATGCCAAACAATCATAGCTTTATAGAGCCCTATAGTTAGATAGAAGTGCTAAAACAATGTTTATCTCCAAAGAAGAAAACTAATTGAGTATTAGTTATCTTATCTTTGTATAACTTAGATTAGCGAAGTAACTGATAAGAAAAGACACAACAAGGAAAATAAAGGCTGAAAATAATGAATTGCGCCATTGTTACAGAATACAGTTCCAAAACAGTATTTTGTCTTTTTTGATTTGTTTTTTAAAGTAAAAAAGTTTTTATTTCTAAGAGTCTTCCAGTTACTTGGCCTGCTTTTAGCTTGGTCCACGGGCCAAGTCACTGAATTCAATTTATTAATTTTTTTCTTCCGGCAACTGGGCCCACTTAGGATTCTAGAGTAGATTTTTGTTGATTTGGTGTTTGATTTATTTATAAAAACATTGTAGGTGGGCCCAGTTACTGAGAGAAAACATATTTAAAAATTCAATCCAGTGACTTGACCTGTGGACCAAGCTAAAATTGGCCAAGTCACTGGAAGACTCATTTCCAAAAGATGTCACATGTACAATTTTACCCATCAAAAACAATAGGTACTTGTCAAAAAAACCAAGTCTCGCAACTCAGTTGTTCTACGGTAAAAAGTTGTGAGATCCATGTAATACCAAGTCCAGGCCAGGAAATCTTTAACGTTTTACATAAATTATTGATTTGGCCATCGCACTAAATAATTTAATTTACACGTGTTTTCATGCGATGGCCAAGTCTGATTCTGGCGGTCTCTGCATTAAGCAAGAAAGCTTGTATCTCAGGAGCAACTCAACCTTCACTGGTTGTGTACTCCTAGAAGTCACTCCTCCTAATGTTCTTCTGATAATTTTATTGCGGGTCCAATGACAGTTTAACTTTACCCCGGGACAAACTTGACCTTCACTGGTTGGGTTATTGGCGGTCAAGCTGTAGATCCTGGCTACACAGGAGTTGCAGGGGTGGGAACGAGAGGTGGGAATAGGCCCGTAATGGTAGGTTACATTGGTGGCCAATCCTGCCTCTATGAGAGGCAGCGATGGGAAAGATTGGTGGGATTCGTCTCTATTATGAATAACTAGCTGACCCGGCGAACTTTGTTCCGCCCTAATGGCAATAAATAAGCAGACTTTTTTTTTATTTCGAACGGGATAAAAAGTATCCTATGTCCTTCTCCTGGCTATAAACTACCTCCCTGACAATTTTCAGCTAAATCGGTTCAGCCGTTCTTGAGTTATAAGCGAAGTAACTAACACGACTTAGATATAGAAAGACTTTATGTAGCATACACTAACGCCCGTATTCACAAACATTACTATGAGGTCTCACAGTGCGCGTGAACGCACAGGGTGACACACGAGAGCTCTATTCAACGCTGTGCATTCGATTTGCTGCTTCACTTAAGCAAGCATCGTTTGTGAATTACAGGTTTAATGCCCGTCTGAATCACAGTTTGAACCGATAAAAAATAGGTTAGTACTCGTACTACAGATAAATACTATCTAGTTACATCACTTATTACTGTAAACAAATTGTGACGTATTCTTGCATCACACTATGCACGTAACGACACACCTCCTATGTTTTGCAGGTCATGCTTTAACTCACTTTTTGGGAAATCTCTATCAACGATACATAAATAAACGATTGCCTGATAAGGGAAAATGAAGGTTACTAGATGACACATGAAAGGAATTGGACGTCCACCCACAAGGTGGACCGGCGACATCATAAAGGTAGCAGGAAGGCGCTGGACGCAGGCCGCTACCAACCGGGCAGCATGGAAAGCATTGGGGGAGGCCTATGTTCAGCAGTGGACGTCCTATGGCTGAGATGATGATGACGATGATAACATAGGAATTGGCCGCGTGGTTCCAAAATTAAGACCACTCATCCCGTGGATGTTGTAAGAGGCGACTAAGGGACAAATATGCGAACATCAGGTCTCCCCAACCCGTCTGGCCAGCGTGGGGAGTGTAGGACAAATCCTCCGTCTACCTCTGGTAAATTAGAGAGTCGCGCTCCTGCAGTGGAGACTAAATGACCTGATGATGATGATGTTAAAAGGAATACAAAAATTGTCAGTTTCTAAAGTCACCACTCAACAAAATCACCAAAAGCTATGCCAAAAGTGACTGAAGACTGAAAAGTTTTATTACAAAAAAAAAACACTCAAATTAAGAACTTCCTCCTTTTTTGAAGTCGGTTAATAACAGCTAATACTCGTACAACCGTGCGATGTGGAAGTCATTGGGGAGGCCTATGTTCAGCAGTGGACGTCCTGAGGCTGTCCTTTTCAGCTGGTTTTCAGTGATACCCATCACTATTGCACTTGAAGTTAAGTATTTTTCAGACGGATAAATTAATCTAATAATGGGTAACTGGGTACATACAGGGATATACTCTTAAATTTGCTAAAAATATGTGTCAACATTGTGCAGTCTGTTTTTTCAGTTGGTAGATATTCTTTAGAGTTCGCTATTGCTTATGAAGTCATGAACTTAAAAGTATTTTCAAACAATCAGTTTGATTCTGTGTGTGTAGATTCACTCCAAGTTGATTTGTAGTTCTTTATAGTCGCCATCGCTTCCAATTGGTTCGACCTTGACCGTCAAATACGTGGACACCACAATCAATACAGCCATTATTTAATATTAAAGACTTGAACTTCAAACAAATATGTCGACAAGACTGTAGAAACCTGTTATACCTATGTAAAATGTATCTCAAAATTCTACACAAGATCACAGAATAAGTAATAGTACCCAAGATATTAATAATAAATTAATAAATAAATAACAAAATATCCTTGGCACATTTTACACTACGCTTCTAGTCCCAAACTAAGCAAAGCTTGTACTATGGGTACTAGACAACGGTTATAATCAAACTTGAAACAATTTTTTTTTGTAAATATCATACATAATCATTAGACTAAGAGCTAACGCCAGACCTATGTCATCAATGATATATCATTGTATGTCATTTTATTTATTTTTTAAAGCTTAAAGTTAGTCAGCGTATGCTCCCAATATAGGATATAATGTTGGTGAATTATGAAGTTTGGGTCATCGTGGCTTTTGCAGCAACCCTAAAAAAACTATCTGTGCAAGGAGTTGGAACGGTCAAAACTGTCTGGCGGATGAGGAAACTACTTCTAAGGATTTCCACGACTGGTCCTACGCCGACCTCATCCAGGCACTTCCCGCGACCTTCACCAGATCGTCGGTCCACCCAGTGGGAGAGCCTGCCCTGACAAGACAGGTGGCAAAAATCGGAACTAATAACCCAGTTAGTGATAGTAGCGTTTTCCTGACAATGTCGTAGCTGGGATAGTTCAGTGTTGGGTGGTCAGCTATAACATTAAATTGGTCAGGTGTGAAGGTTTGAGACACCCTGTATAGATGTACACTATTTGTTATTATACATTGCACACGCTTCTTTAATCCTCTGTAAACACACCTCACACTTGCTAGTAAAGTGTCTCTTATTGCACCGTCTTAAGGTTCATAATGAATCTAATTAGCACGTGTGTTTTTACTATCAACTGCGCTCGCGCCGACCTGTGACCTAGACTGTATCAACAATACGTCAATAGAGTTTATTGTTGAAAAAGCTTTGTAAAAATTCATTAAAATATGTATTAGTAGGTAATTAGTAAGAATTTATCCCATTTCAAATATTAATAAAACCTGGACATGAGCTCCCTGGCTTACCTGGAAGTCTTTAAATAGACTTCGGACGCCGTAGTAAAGACAATCTGGTCAGGTGGGGATTCTTGGATGGCTTAAACGTGGAGTGGCAGGTGCGGTTTTGTTTCCCAGTCGATGAAGCGCATGATGTCGTGCCCTAAGTGCCCGAGCAACTGCTAGAAAATTTAATGAATGCTACTGACAACGCCATTCTTGTAGCGGAGTTTTGGGCTGACAGGTTACCTCTTAGGTTTGTTGTCGACAGGATAAGAAGAAGAAGAAGAATACTTTATCAAGCCAAGAGGTAGAAAAAAATACGTAAATATTACATAAGCATAAAGCAGCTATTTCCACAGTTTTATTGCTATCTAAAAAGGAAATATTAGTAAGAAGAAAAAAATTTCGCGCAAAAAGTTTTTAATGCAATAGGCTTAAAATTAAAAAATCGATTGAGAAGCGAAGAAGAATTGAAGAGCCTATTGCATTAAAAAATCGATTTCTTGAAAAATGTTAGTTAAGAGGTGTTGTCACTTTAACGACGATACGATACCGTGATTTAAAGCCAGATAGTGATATCTGTTGTTGGGTTTATAAACTAAACTTAACTACCATAGAGCCACAAACCAAGTAAGTTTGCCTTCTCTTGTACCTTTTTGGACTTAATTAAATACCTATCAATTATTGCACATACAACAACTATGTATATTAATAGTGTAAGGAAAAGTAATTAAATACCAAACAACTTATAATAGACTTTATCCACAATACCACATAATTAACTGTACATTCTTAGAAATAGTCGGACGACTATAACCGCGGCTTCTTTCCTGTTCAAAGTCTACGTAAGAAACAGGTTTCTTGTCGCTTAATATGTTGCTGTGAGCAACCTTTGAGTTTTTTACTTTGTATTGTAGACTGTAGGTGTAGTAACTAGTAACTCAACTGTTCCCAGTTGAATCGAACCGCTAAGATCCGGGTCGGAAAAACTTCAAAAAAAAGAATAGAAAGAAAATGTGGCGAATAGGGTACTTGTAGGGGTTTTTAGCCGGACATGTTTGGTTTTTTACGGACGTATCCGGCGAAATATTGTCTCATTCGGCCTGTTCAGTTTTTTTTAAAAGGTTATTAGTACTCTAATTTGTTTTTGCACAAATTACTAACTCCCGTTAGCCTCTCGTGGTAAGCTAAATAAGCTGGTGTTACGAGTGGGCTCACCACAATAGTCGAGCGGCGCGGCGGTGGGATTCGAACCCGCGTTCCACGGATCTCGAGTCGGCCAGTCCGTCCGACCCATTCACCGTTGGACTATCGTGACTGTCGTTTTATGTGGCTGCTGGGCCTTTTAAGCTAACTTTTCCCGGCTTTTAGGGTAACCGTTTGCCATGTGGGCCCGTGGAGTGTGTAGAGCGTCAAAACAGGGTAGTGGTTTGATGGTTTGACAGTTTGACTGACTGTCGTTTACGGTGAAAAAATGGCTAAGTAAAGATTACACGTTTTTTCCCCTCTACTTAATGTCAGGTTGTAGAGATAATTTAACAAACATGTTCAGCTGGTAATCTGTGATGTACCTAGAGATCGTACAGATACTAAGGTAGATCATAGATCAAACTCGGTTATATTAGTTAACTAGCGGCCGCCCGCGACTTCGTAAGCGTGGATCCCGTTTTAAAGGTGACTGACTGACTGACATAGTGATCTATCAACGCACAGCCCAAACCACTGGACGGATCGGGCTGAAATTTGGCATGTAGGTAGATGTTATGACGTAGGCATCCGCTAAGAAAGGATTTTACGTAACTCCACCCCTAAGGAGGTAAAACGGGATCCACGCGTACGAAGTCGCGCGCGGCGGCCGCTAGTTCTGAAATAAAAGTTTTCTTAGCAATCGTATTATGAACTTTAAGCTCAGTGGTCTGAGCCGGCAAGTGAAAGTCCAAGTTTGCCAACTGAGGTAAGTAGTAGGTTTTTTGCAGCTTTAAATCTGTTTTTAATAAGTACCTACAAAGACTGCTTTGCACACAAACTTTAATTCATTATTTCACCCTTTTAAGGTTTTGACGTAGCCTTATGTCCTATTCCAAAGTCAGAATCTATCTCTATCGTAAATCAATTTGACTGTCAAAAAAGTAACGAATAAAAGTGAAACTAACTCTATCACTTGTTTAGTTAGGTAATTTATCACCAATCAAGTGCTGAATCAATTTTGATGATTTTTGGTATCGGATCTACCTATAGGATTTAAGAGCGATAAGATTTTATGACTTAGCGACGATTTCGTAGATTTGTTGCCTAGTTTTCGAATTTAAATTATCTTGTCCTAAAATACGTCAATAGAAATCCGCATTATGCAATTATAGCAAATTACAATCCCTTTCATTTTGACACACATTGTATATCCATTGCTGCCTCAACATACGTCACCATATCACAACTATAATTTCGAGTCAGCGATGGATGTGCAAAGATTGTCACATTGAAAAAGTCGTCATAGAATGGCTTAAAAAATGGCCTCGATGATGGCGCGAAATGTTAAACGAATCGATTACATCACTCTTATCTATTGAACAGCTGTCAAAATTGTTATAGATGGCGCTTTACACGCCTAAAATCTCGTTTCCAAAGCCGACAGATAAAAAATTTATGCGTAATTTATCGCAATGATATTTAAAATACATGATTTGCACTAAATTGTTTTCAACTTTTAATTCTTGTAAACACCTACTCTACTATCATGCGTGGAAAATTCCATAGCAATAGATAAACAAACTTACCTTTATTAAAAAGGGCAATCCGAAAACACTTCACTGAATCAAAAAATGTCCAAAACACAGATTAGAAAGTGCGAAAACTTGTATTCACCAAAAAAAGTAAACAACACTGCGTCGCCGAATTCGGGAGGCGGCAATTTCGTATGTAGTGGATAGAGTTTCGCGCGTACTGTTTTTGGTCGGATTATACTTTGGACAGAACGAATGGAGGCGTAGGCAATCGAAGCACGACTGATTGTGTCGTATACATTAAACGACTAGCGAGTTGTAAATACAGTGTGACGCCATCATGTGATATTCACATGTTAATGATAAATGCTAACGTTAAGGCGGCAACTCGGTAGCTTCTCTTCATAATTTGGTGGCATTATTGTAAGATTTAATAATAATTTTGTGTAACTCAATACGATCTTAATTTGAATTTACTCAATTCACGCCTGAGCTAGCGAAACTTTTTTTGTGGATTTTTTTTTCAAATTCAAAAAAATTATTCAAGACTTAAGCCATTTTCAGGGCACTTGTACACGTCCCAAATATGGCTTGCTTACCCTACCACTTCTTAATTAATTTATTATTTAATGTTTATAGCCATTTAATTGGTGCATAAGGCGAACTTAATGCGCTTGGGCATTCTCTTTTATTAATTAAGATAATTGTAAATTATGTTTGAGCCATTTTAAGGGCTATATTTCACCGGGAAACCATGGCGGCGCAACCAGTCGCCGCTACCAACAAAATGTATGCAGCTTTGCGCAACCAAACGGACACCAGTAGGCCTAAGATGCGCGCATCGACAATGACATGATATGATAAGACAATTTTCGATCACGTAGATAATTTTATCATTTTCCCTAACATGGAACCATCGATAGAAAAGTCTATCGACCGCTATCGCGTGATAACCGAATTGTTGCCATATTAAGAAAAAATTGCGTTATTATGTTGGCCAACCTTGAAATATTTTAGCTCATTCGTTCAATCTCGTTCATTTCTGCTACTAATTCGGCTAAAAACACATATCTTAAAGCAGTGAGAACGTCATTAAAAAAAAGTTATGTCAATTTTGTTGACATTACATGACTGCTTGATTGTATTTGTTTGTGTTTTTAAAATTGTATTTTTATGTTTCCAGTCTTATTTTTAATATTTCTAAAGTACGGAAAATATCAAACGAAGAGATAACCAAGTTAAAGAAAAACAATGAAGAATTCCTAATCATACCGATAGTATTAAAGAATGAAGTCTTCAAAATTAACAGAATAACCGAACTCCACTACCTACCCCATAATGCGAGGTTTACAGTAATTATTCAACTTACATGAAGCAGTCAGAAAGTTTATTGAGATTTGAGAAATAAAGTTACACTCATAAGTAGCAAAGTAAGTACCTAAAGTCTAAAATATTAGCTATACTCCGCAGATCTTGATTTTCATAAGTAACAGCACCGGAGAAAAGGAAAAATATCTTTATTCCTACAAATAAGCTTTCACCTTCTTTCCTATATTTATTTCACATAGTTCTTTCACCGTGTAATAATACTGTGATCAATATTTTGTATGTAAACTTAAAATACAAATAGGATTAAGTAAATGTTTCTATTTATGAACTGTTTATGTAATTGTAATATTTATAATTGTGTTTAAATAATATTCTTTCTTTTTTCAGACAGTGGATGAAGAAGTGTGGGATTATGAGTGATTATTTCATTCTAAAGCAGACATAATCAAGTCTTGCTCACTATCATGAAAATTTACAATAACAATCAGCAAGAAAAACTTCAAGGGTACTGGCTAGGCTAACCAATTCATGGAATTCTGTTTGTATTTGAAATTATAAATAGCTATTGTAAAACAAAAGTTTTCCAAATAAAGATTTTGTAAATAATGGTTGAATTATTTTGAAATTACACTGCAATAATGAATTTATTGCCTGCGTCCAGCGCCTTTCTGCTACCATTATGATGTCGTCGGTCCACCTTGTGGGTGGACGTCCCACGCTGCGTATTCCGGTACCCGGCCTCCACCCCAGAACCTTGCTGCCCCATCGGGCAACATGGAAAGCATTGGGGGAGGCCTAAGTTCAGCAGTGGACGTCCTATGGCTGAGATGATGATGAATTTATTATAATGGAATAAATTGTACAAGATTATCATCCTGTCACATTAAAGCCCTTAAAAAAGACCACATGGAGGAATTAGATTGATAGTAATGTGGAATGTATGTATGGTATCACCATCAAGTTATAAAATTAGTAAAATTCATTTATTCTCATTGTTATTATAGCAAGTTTGATTACACATCCCACCCAATGCTAATTTCTGACAATGACCTTGCCACTGTTTGATGTAGACACAAGAAGCTCGGTCACCACATTCCGCCCCATTTTCAATAATTTTACAAGATTATGTACAGATGACAGTAGGTACTTAAATCAAGCTAAACACTGTGGGGTATCTCACGACATTTGCAACTTAATATGTATTGTCTGATGTACTGTTGACTGCCTACCTAAGTAGGTAAGTAATGGTTATTTTACAAGGTAGGTAATGTAATAATTAATATGTGGGTGGGACTGTGGGAGCACTAAGATTTTGCAGCTAGCGATTATAAACTGTCGCAAGATTCGCCTCACACTGATAAACTCTTGAACTAGAACTCAATCTCCACCTAGAAGTAAAAGTATCACAAAGGTGCTAGATTCCTTTCTTTGAATTTTACTAGCCTCAAATTAGTCGTAAAATGTCATTTACCATTATAAATGATAAATAAATAGAGTTAAAGTAGCTTGCAAAAAAGTTAATCTCCTATCGTCTTGCTATCGTGGGCAAGGATCGAGGACGATAAAAACACCACATCCTATCCTATCGTGATGTCAAAATATGATATAGTTAGCGCTTCATGTTAGGGCTTGCCAGGTTTATCACAAAAAAAAAAACAAATCTATCACTATCACATTTTGACAGATGACATGATAATTTTCGGGGTGCCATGTTAGCGCCGGTAGATAAAACGATATAGTGACGTCAAAATCGATATAACGCCGCGATAGCAGTTTATCACGGCGCGCATCTTAGCCCTGCAGGTGAGTAACTCTCTATAGAGCTGTATACATTTTGTTGGTAGCCGGCGACTGGTTGCGCCGCCAACTGGTGTCCCGGTGAAATATAGTCCTAATGGTAGTACCTACCAAAATTGTTTCATGAGAAGTTTCATTTTTTAAGGTAAATTTTAGCTAAAAAATCCCTAAATATGGACATTGTAGGTACATAGGCTACGTAAATACGTATCACGTCGTATTTGACTGCTTGTTGACCTTGGCGGAATCAACTTGGTTGTTAATTTGAAGTCAAGTATACTTCTGGCATAGATAATAGGAATATAATGAGAAACATCCGCTTGTACAAAACAGTAAATACAGAACTATAGCTACTTTTGGTTGCAAAATAGACTTTAATAAAATTACAAAAGGTCCACAAAGTGAAGCTCGATGTGCTACTATACATAGGCACTGGAAGAACGTATTTAAAGTTTACCAAAAAACTAAAATAAATTACATAAAAAATTTTTTTTTTGACGATGACACTAAAAATTACCTATACCCCATAAGTATATGTATGCATAAACGATGCTTGCTTCTCTTAAGAGAAGCAGCAAATCGAACGCACAGCGTTAGATAGAGCTCTGTCTGTCTGTCGTCACCCTGTGCGTCCACGCGCACTGTGAGACCTCATAGTAATGTTTGTGAATTCGGGGGTATAATGTTATCTATCTGTCGCAGGCAAATTGTATGATTCCGCATTTTACAAACGGCGTCGTCAATTCACAAACGCTCGCTGTTCTATGAAATGCCGAAGGCAAAATGTAAATTGCCTTGGCACTTTATAATATGCCAAAACATTTGATAGCCAGTTCAATCGCTGTTTACAAAATGCCGCGGCAAATTGAAGTATTTAGTTCTTTTTCTCACCACGCGAGGCGCTGCTAATCAAAACAAGAAAAATGGCGTCGGATAGTGGTTTTGTGATACAGAAAACAGTGCAAATTGTACGTATTCAAAGGACTTTTCACAAAAAAAGACATTTATTATACTTAGTGAGTTAAGAAAATTTTACGATTCACAAATAGGAGCAGTGAAAAAGCTATGGAAAAATAAAATAGTTTTTGAGGTTATCCGGCACGTAAAACACGCTAAGGTGACAATGGAATCTGGTGCTCGGAGGACTGCTGCGGAATATATTGGTATAAAAAATATTGTGTTATGTCTTCTAGACTTCTTCTTGGTATAATTAAAATATAAGACTTATCTAAACGACTGACTATCGAAACTTATTTAATGTCATATTTTTATGTACCTACCTCTAAGTACGTCAATATTTTAAATTAGTCTAGTGTTGTTTTTGTTACGAAAATATTTTAATTACTTTAGGAGTAGCAAGTATTTTAGGTTTGTCTTACTTGAATAGATACCTAATTACCTACCTGATTTCTGAGATTATGTCTGATTTGTCTAACGTGTGTTTTATGATGGTCACCCTATTGCAACAATCATAGTCGAAATTTTATCAATTGAACGAGTTGCCAATTTGCCTTCGGCATTTCATAGAACAGCGAGCGTTTGTAAATTGACGACGCCGTTTGTAAAATGCGGAATCATACAATTTGCGTGCGACATATCGATCAACTATAGATGGCGTAGTAGTGGCGCACAAAGTATAGTTGGTTATGAATGCAGTAGGATCCAGCAGGTTCGATTTTCGGGTCTATTAACCAAATCAACTTGCATTTTAGGGTGGGTTGCACCATTTTTATTTATTTATTTATTTAAGGCACAGCTAGAGAGAACAAACAATAACAACTTAACAACAATTTAACTTTAACAAACGTCAAAAGTCTGTCAAACTCCATAGAAAAAACAGCGGTTATCGTTATAGTTACGGTTAAAGTTAGGTGATGCAAAGCCCTTTTAATGGCTAGTTCAGTGATTCGTCCCACAACACGTTCGTCCCACTGGGACGAAACACTGAATTCAAAAAAGTATATATTTTTCGTTCTGGATTCGTCCCATTTAATTTATTCTTATTCATCAGAAAGTCAATGAAATAATGATGCTATTTTTATATTGTGATTAAATAGCGATACCTAATTATGATAACGAGTGAAGGACTTGAAAGAAAGATTAAATGTTTTTAATTCTTTATTTTTACCAATACTCGATTGACCAACCGTAGTGAAGAGGCCAGAAACTGCAAAATAAAAAATTCTTTGAAATATTCGAGGAAAAAATGAACGAGTAAATAATTCATTTGTGAAAAAAATTAAAAAGTTCACAATAAAAGAAAAACTGCTTTTGGTACCGCTACTCCCCGCTAGATGGCGCTATTTGGGGATAATGAAACATTTTTAAATTTTAAATTTTTAAAATATTATTTTATATGAGTCGTAAGTTGTAACAGTCGAGTTCACCTACCCGGAATTCCTACCGAAATTTCCTACTGGGAATAAACCCCGGGACCTCTACTTAGGTCTGAAACAGGTGGTCTTTTACCACTTGACCATAGAAAAGATACTATCTACAAGGTGGATAGACGACCACATAAAGGTAGCAGGTAGGCGCTGGATGCAGGCCGCTACCCAGCCAGTTTGGCCAACCGGCCATTGTGGAAATCATTGGGGGAGGCCTATGTTCAGCAGTGGACATCCTGTTAAAGGCCGGCAACGCACCTGTAACGCCCCTGGGTCTGCGGGTGTCTATGGGCGACGGTAATCACTTACCATCAGGTGATCCGTCTGCTCGTTTGGCTCCTGTCACATAAAAAAAATCCTGTGGCTGAAATGATGATGATGATGAACAACCAACCTCTTCTTAGGCCGCCTTTGTGGAGTAGTCCGAGTGAATCCTATGTCAATCTTCTTACGTTCCTTCTTCCTTTCTTTGAGTCTCTTCTTTCTTTCTTGTTCTCGGCGTTTCTCGTAGTCGCTCACTGCCTTATTTTTGTCTCTTGTGAAGTTGGAGGCCTTGGTCTTCTCCTGCTCGTCTGAGAATAAAATATAATTAAATAAAATTCCTGAGAAATGAGGAGATTCGCAGTTCGCAGGAGAACCAAAGTGACCGACATCTCGTAGCTCGCAGAATTGCTAAAATCAAGTGGCAGTGGGCGGGGCACATAGCTTGTAGAGAGACGACGGCCGTTGGAGCAGAAAATTTCTCGAGTGGCAACCACGGGCTGGAAAACGTAGCGTGGGCAGGCGTCCTACTAGGTGTACCGACGATCTGGTAAAGGTCGCGGGAGGAACCTGGATGCGGGCGGCGCAGAGCCGTTCTTTGTGGAAAACCTGGGGGGACTTGCTGTGCCCGCAACTTCGTAGGCGTAAAATTGAATAATATTTCCCATGTTTTTGCAACATTTTTTTTACTGCTCCGTCTCTATGTATTGGCCTAGTGTAGAGTGATGTTAAATATAGGCTACTGCCTTCCTCGATAAAACATGGGCTACTTACTTATCCAACAAAAACGCAGAACTGACGGCCGATGAGACAGCAATGTTCTGGAGTGGAAAACGCAGCGCACCCTTAAGGTGGACCGACGACCTTATAAAGGAAGCCGGAAGGGGCTGGATGTAAGCCGCTACCAACCGGGCGATGTGGAAATCATTGGGGGAGGCCTATGTTCAGCAGTGGACGTCCTGTGGCTGAAATGATGATGATGCCAGAATATATTTACTTGAATCAGGATACCCTTAAGGTGGACCGACAACCTCATAAAGGAAGAAGGAAGTCGCTGGATGCAGGCGATGTGGAAATCATTGGGGGAGGCCTATGTTCAGGAGTCGACGTCTTGTGGCTGAAATGATGATGATGAAAGAATACTCACTTGAATCAGGATAGTCGTCCCAATGCCCAAGAGCCTTCCCTTGGAATTTCTTCTCGGTCTCGTGAAGCATGTTACACAGATGTATGATGGTCATGCCGTACTCTAACATGTTCCGATACATATAGAACATGTACGATATTGGTGTCTTGTAACGCCATGGCTGGAAGAAAATACTATAAGTAAAACATTACTTAAATGACAAGAGTGCGTGGACTTTACCTGCCTAGCTCGCACTTACCACGTATCATGTGAGTTATAAATTACTGTATTGGATTGAAAAAGAGGCTGACAAAGGTGACTGATTTTCTTCCGCCACTTCTTCTCAGCACCAGCCCTTATGTTGTTCCGAAGTGGTCGTAGGGCAAGCTATATTTGGGATGTGTACAAGTGCCCTGGAAAGGGCCTATGTACTGAATAAACTATTTCATTTCATTTCAAAACCGTTGAAAATTCAGCTGTTCTTTGACTGAATTCACCAAGGTTACATTGTTCAATCTATGTTATAGCGATAGCGGCACACGTTAGATAATAATTACTATAATTAATCTACTCTATCGCATTAGATTAACATGTTAAGTTAGAGATATGATTGTTGTTAATAAAAATAAAAGAAAAATTCAGGGCCTTTTAAAATTGCAATAGGTAGAACACACAATGCCCGCATATTTGAAAACTATTTGTTTGTCTTGTCGCCCGCATGTCCTTCCATTTGTACCCCTTAAATACACCTCACCTACCGAGCATTGTTCGGTAACATTCGTGTTAATCTAACTGTACCCTGTCACAACAATACCCTGTAACAACCGTACCCTGTCACAACCGTACCCTGTCACAACTGTACCCTGTCACAACCGTACCCAGTCTATCCTCTACTTTTGGGTAATTTGGGTAAACGGGGTCATAAGACCACTGACCTGCATATAGTACTTATTGTACATAATCTGGTATATCTCAAGCATCATCTGGTATCTGTACACGATGTCGTAAATGGCATATCCCATCTCGTACTCCACTGTTTCCACGTAGAAGTAGCGTAGGTCGAAGTACCTTCGGATTTGAGGCATTCTGTGGAAGAAAAGGACCTTATGAATAAAACTAAGTCAGTCTTTTACGCCCGTATTCACATTACTATGAGGTCTCACAGCGCGCGTGGCCGCACAGAGTGACACATGAACCAATCACAAGCTCTCTTCAACGCTGTGCGTTAGATTTGCTGCTTCACTTAAGCAAGCATTGTTTGTGAATACGGGCGGTAGTCTCCAGTGCAGGAGCATGACCCTATCTAATTTACCAGATGAAAATAAATTATTTGGCCTACACTCCCCACGCTGGCCAGACGGGTTGGGGAGACCTGATGTTCTTATTTGTTCCTGTCTCTTACAACACCCACAAAAATAAAGTAAATTAGGATGGTCGTACTCCTCCTAGTGGTGACAAGGTCATGACGCATATCAACGATAAGCAGACATATCAACTCGGAAAGGGATCAACACCGTGTGGATAAGTGTGCGTTGTGGTTGCAGTATGGAGTTTCATACAAAGAATACTGACCAACTCGTGTTGATACGGTTACGACCCCTTTCCGGGTTATTAAATGTGAATGACCTGATGATAATGCTGGGTAAATCACATGGACTACAAAACTTGCTACCTTTATGACGACGCCGGTCCACCTTGTGGTTGGACGTCACACGCTGCGTTTTCCAGTACGTGGCCTCCACTCCAGAACCTTGCTGCCTCATCAGCCGTCAGTTCTGCGTACTATATGTGACCTGCCCATTGCCACTTCAGCTTGCTAATCCGTCGGGCTATGTCAGCGAGTAACAGGAAGCTGCTGGATGCAGGCCGCTACCAACCGAGCGATGTGGAAATCATTAGGCTGGCCTATGTTCAGCATTGGACGTCCTGTGGCTGCAATGATGAGTCGTTTTCAACCAAGTCACTACACAGAGGCACGTGGCTTTGTTGGGACGACACGTGGATTTGTGCGCTATAGTGAGTGGACAGACGATCTCGTAAAGGTAGTAGGAAGGCGCTGTATGCAGGCCGCTACCAACCGGGCGATGTGGAAGTCATTGGGGGCCATTTTCAGCAGCGAACGTCCTGTGGCTGAAATGATGATGATGATGACTCACGCGGTGATGTAAGTCATGCAGATGAAGTAGCACGCCCTCTCGTTGAGCTCCTGTGTGTACACCTGCCTCTCGATGTACTTCCTGAAATACCAGAGGTCCCACCGCCTGCTCAGGGCTTCCAACTCCGTGAGGTCAAACTTCTTGTACTCTGCAAAAGAAAATCAAATCAAATCGGCCTAAAAGTTTGTAGTCTGCGTCTGTCTTACAGCACACATAGGGTTGCCAGGTGCCCGGCTTTAGCCGGACATGTTTGGCTTTTTACGGTCTTGTCCGGCCTGTCCGGCTTTTGTTAGGCTTTTTATGCCATCTGAAAGTCAAGCTACAGAATAATATCAAGCGCACGCATCAGGACAGGGCAACCGATGATGATAGTACTCACTCGTGAGCTAAGTATGACACTAGAATTAGTGTGCAATCAATAATGGGTCACATATTGTCCGGTTTTTAGGGTAAAATGTCCGGCCAAATGTAGCACAGAGTCCGGCTTTTTGTGTTTTTGGACCTGGCAACCCTAAGCACACAGCAAAAATCATTTTTTTATAAATAAACTACTCACTTTTGCTAACATTAAAAAAAGCGAATGTCTCCGGAGTGAAGTCATCTTCGTGCTGCGCTAATACTGCCAACGCATTGTTGTCTATGGTAGAGTTTGCTTCCGTTCTATAAACTAAAGGAACACAATATCAAAACTGTAGCAACACAGAAAAAGATTTCATGGTTCCTTTCACTTGATTTATCAAATTTGTTAAAAAACGGGACCACCTCTAGTTCCCACCGCTGCAACTTCTGTGTAGCTAGGATCTGCAGCTCGACCCGCAAAATTACGAAATTAATCAGAAAAATATAGGAGTCTTAGATGTATATGGGAGGAGTTCAAAACAAAGGTCTGTGTAACCTTTAAGAATAAGAAAATATACGCACCACGGACAGTAAGTTTCAATTCATCATCATCATCATCATCTCAGCCATAGGACGTCCACTGCTGAACATAGGCCTCCCCCAATGCTTTCCATGTTACCCGGTTGGTAGCGGCCTGCCTCCAGCGCTTCCCTGCTACCTTTATGATGTCGTCGGTCCACGTTGTGGGTGGACGTCCCACGCTGCGTTTTCCGATAGTTTCAATTATGTGTAACAAAATCTCTTTTAAAAGACTTGTCGCGACAAAATCGGTTCGATCACTGACCTTATCAAGTTCAAAGTGCAAGCTTAATGTACAGGGTGTAATTTTAACAGAATTTAGTCGGTTCGATTAAATTTTCGGGAAAAACTATTAAAAATAAAGGAATGTTTTCATTGGGTGAAATTTTACAGTAGGTATTAAGACTTAAGAGTAAGTACTTATCAGTACATTTCTTTCAGGTGGCATTTACAAAATTCCACCGTTGTAAGTAGGTACTACCACAGAATTATAGCCATTAGTTGGGGTGTTATGGATAAATGTAGTTTCGGTTATGGATAAGGTTAAATTATACCGGTTTCGGTTACGGTTACGAATATTCATAACATCCCTGTTAGTTAGTAGGTACTTCGTCTCACCAAATATTGCGAATGTAAAATAAAAATTCAAATCCATTTCTTGTTTCTAACATGTCGAAATAACTATCATGAATATTAAAAACATGTTTTATTATGAGCAAACTTGAATATACTGCTATCGCTAGAACAGTTTTAACATAATTTACAATTTTAATCAGTTAATAATTGGAAATTTAATTAAGATGAAGCGTAGCATAGCGCCAGTTGTGACCGCGGATTCGAATCCTGTAGGGCAGGGACGGCGAACATTTAGGGCTCGCCACCAATCACAAAATTCACTAATCTTACTAATATTATAAATGCGAAAGTAACTCTGTCCGTCTGTCTGTCTTGCTTTCACGCCTAAACCACTGAAAAGATTTTGATGAAATTTGGCATAGATAGAGTCCCGGGAAAGGACAGGTTTTTTATACTTAAGTACACAGATGGCCCGCGCCCCCTATTAAAGGTCTTTGCGCCTCCCATGGGGGACGCGCCCCCCACTTTGGGTGCCAATGGTGAAGAGTAAGGCCCTGTCACTCGCCAGTGGCGCTCTTGTGTACGATACTCGTCATAAAACATTACATGTAACTTGTTATTTTATGGCACATCTATGACTACACCAAACATAATTTTTGAAAAGTGGAACTTTGAACCTAAACGTTTGCCATCCCTGTCGTAGGGAGTTATATTTCTTTAATGAGCATGATCAATTAAACCCACAGTTATGGCTAGGATGCATGCGGTTTCAGGCAGTCTAGGGTGGTACATGGCCCTGTAAGTGCTTATTCAGTCGCCTTGAAAAAGCCTGGATTATAATGTTCGGGATAGAAAGCAGCAGCCAACAAAATCCAGTCCCTAGCCGTTCGCATTATAAAAGTGTTAGCTATCGAATCGCTTAGTGCGAGCTGGTGGAATGTCGACAATGTAGGGATGGTACGCTAACCTGCGTCTGGTTCCCCGGTGATGGAAGGGGGCTGGTGGAATTAGATCATGTAATTTTAATAATTCGGCTAACTTATGGCTCGGAAACGTGGCCTCTCACTATAGGCCTTATACAGAAGCTCAAAGTTGCACAGCGTGCTATGTAGAGCTCGGTGTTTCTTTACTAGATCGAATCAGAAATGAGGAGATCCGTAAACGAACTAAAGTCGCTAACATAGCCCGACGGATTAGCAAGCTGAAGTGGCAGTGGGCAGGGCACATAGTACGCAGAACTGACGGCCGATGGGGCAGCAAGGTTCTGGAATGGAGGCCGCGTACCGGAAAACGCAGCGTTGGACGTCCACCCACAAGGTGGACCGACGACCTGATAAAGGTAGCAGGAAGGCGCTGGATGCAGGCCGCTACCAACCGTGCGATGTGGAAGTCATTGGGGGAGGCCTATGTTCAGGAGTGGACGTCCTATGGCTAAAATGAAGATGAATTTTAATAAAATCAGAAATAAGATTTATTGTATCTATTAAATGTTAGGCTTTGCTTCCTCCACAATGTCCACCCCCTCCACTTCAGGTATAAAGTTGTTCCACTTCTCAGCCCACTTCTTGTATCTCAGTGACCGTTTGTACTCCTCTTCTTTCTTGAAGTCTTTACGCAAATCATTCTTCTGTGGCTTGAACTGCGGTCCGCCATCTTCTTTTTGAGATCTACGGGCTCTCGCCTTCAAATCAGCTGGATATAAAAACATCGTTAATAAGTAACATTACAGAAATCCGAAAGCAGGGTACTCATCTAGCCGTGTAGCATGTAATGTATCAGATCAAGTGAGTACATAGGCATGAGCCCGCTGCGAATTGCTCGCGCGTGGTTCGCAGGGATATCGCAGCGACCCGCCGAGTGGCGGTATCACTGCGAGCACAAAGGCGGCTCGCAGTAGGATTCAGGAGCTCGCAGCCAGATACGCGATGACCGTGGACGAGCCGTACTCACTTGAAGTTTGGTTACGTTACATGCTACGTTACGTGCTACATGGCAGGTATGGCGTCGTTTATACTTGTAGGGCAGGAGTACCCTGCCCTACAAGTATAAACGACGGATTAGTAGGTTGAAGTGGCAATGGGCATGGGCGCAGGGCACATAATAATCCAGCGCTTTCCTGCTACCTTGAGGTTGTCGGTCCACCTTCTGGGTGGAAGACTTTCGCTACGTTTTCCGGTACGTGCGTTAACTTATTACTATCACAGATAATATACCTTACTAGTGCACTATCAACTATCATCTTTTAATCGGTACTCTTGGCAGAGTGGTCGTGGTCGTCACTCCCGGTCCGGTGGCAAGCCTCACAATCCGTTCCTCCCGCACTGCAGCCTTTCGTGCACTCGTGGAGTGGACCATTGAGTGCGGTTTTGACCTGGCCAGTCCAGCGCATGGGCGACCTTCCGCGCGCTTTTCTGCCCTCAACCTTCCCCTGCACGACAAGTCGTTCGCACGATCACTTACTTACCTAGAATATCCAGTATTTTGTTCTTTTGTTTTTTAGTAGCCTGCAGCTTCGTCTCATGTCGTTTCAAGACCTCGTAGTATTGGTCTCTTTCCATCTGAATTTCATTAAAATCACCCTCTGTAACAAGGTAGTTATTCCATTAATGGCCACTACAGACCGAGAAACTCGAAAGTAGGAAGGCCTTCCCTCCCTCTTGGATGTGGGCAGTGTAGTAGAAATTCTTGAAGGAGACCTTTGTCTAGTAGACGTCTTTTGGTTTCAGCACATCACATCGTTTTAGTATATCGTTTCTTTCAACCAAATGACGTGCACTGGATAAAGACCTCCCCCAAGGTTTTCCACATAGACCGGTCCTACGCTGCCCGCATCCAGGTACTTCCCTTCACCAGATCATCGGTTCACCTAGTAGGAGGCCTGCCCACACTACGTCTTTTAGCCCGCGGTCACAATTCGAGAACTTTTTCGGAATAATAAAGGTAGCAGGAAGGGGCTGGATGCAGGGTGCTGCCAACCGGGAAGCCTATGTTCATCAGAGAACTACATGTGAAGAAATGATGATGTTGATGATATAGAAAGCTTAATGAACTTACTTATTATGAAGTAAGCGTTGAATATCGTCTCTATATAGTGATAGTTGTCTCTATGTTGTTTTATATTGGAGTATTTGCGGTATGTGTCCAGCATATGTTGGAATTTCTCATGGATTCCAGCAGCGATGTTGCCCAACTCGTAGCTGATCATACTTTTGTACTTTTCTTGCACTCTTGTAGCTTGCCTTAGCTTTATTGTTGCATCTGTAAATTAATAGTAAGAAACATTTCCTCGCTACCTTTATCAGGTCGTCGGTCCCTGTGGGTGGACGTCCCACGCTACGTTTTCCGGTACGTGGCCTTCAACGACCTGATAAACCGAATGACGTCCACTGCTGGACAAATGCCTCCCCCAAGGATTTCCACCAAGACCGGTCCTACGCCGCCCGCATCCAGGCACCTCCCGCGACCTTCACCAGATCGTCGGTCAGCCTAGTGGGAGGCCTGCCCACACTACGTCTTCCGGCTCGTGGTCGCCACTTGTGAACTTTTCTACCTCATCGGCCATCAGCTATGCGAGCTATGTGCCCGGCCCACTGCCACTCTATTACTTTATACAAAAGTTACACTTCAAAGGGAAAATACGAAGACAGTTACTACCTGTACATATCCACCTCGTGATCCTGATCACCATGTAGTAATTATACATTTCCAGTGGCCATCGGTCCTTCGACTCATACGGCGCGTGCTTGGCGTATAATACAGGCAAATCTGAAAGCAATATTTGGGTACTTCTCATTTACACTCAAATTTGATGGTCACACAATAATAGTTCATAAACGGTATAAGTTAGAACAATAACTTTGAAATCAGATGATAAAATATCTATTTAGCTACATACAAAATAAATTTTATCGTAATAGAAGCAAAAATAATACGAAAAAATCACATGAAACGATAAAAAACGGGGTCATTTTTCGCGTTCTCATCGTGTCACACCTTCGGTTGCAATGAAACATTTGGTTACTGCATTCACAATTTTCATTCAATTTGTGTGCAGCATATACTAAAATCATCGTAATTAAATATGCTTTCCACACAATAGTCAAAAAAATATCTTCTTATAATTATTTTGAATTGGGAAAGCGAAATACGTTGGTCACACGATTTTAGGTACCTAAAATTTTGAGTTATAATACAAGATTGCCGTTAAACCGAACACCAGCAACCAATCACAGCGTTCTATTCGGTTAACGTAAGTCGCGCTTCGACCATTGGGGAGGTGAGATAGGTCGATCGTCGCTCCGCGAAAAAAATACGTAACTTTTTGTGATTATCCATAGACATACCGTCGCTTGCTTGAACAATATTTTCTACCTCTAAAATTTAAACAATTTAATTGAAACTTTGCCATTGAAAACTTAACATGTTAGACTTATTTGTGTAGTATTCAACTTGAACCGTTAAATTCAAATTTAAGGATAATTCATAAAAAACTAAAATTTTCGTCACGTTCGTGGCATCACCTTCGTGGTGTTTTATACACGAAGGTGATTTTAGGCCACGAAAGTGATTTCTTGCTTTGGTTTATTTTAAAATATAGTGACTGGTGTTTATGTTTTTACAATATTTTAATAACTAATAAATTATACGTGGTAAGTAGAGATCAGTACATCAATAAATAAATAAGGGCCTCGTATTTTTGTTGTCTGTTTGTCTGTGTGACTGTATGCATGTCTGTATATGTGACTGTGTGTGTATCTGTTTGTAAGATAAATTTAATCTGAAGTTTGACTTAAAAGTTGTATAACAAAAATACGAGGCCCTCTGGCCTAAATAAAAAATATATTTTTGTTGAGGGACTGATAATCAGTTAGAGTTCTTTTTTATTGAGGTACTGATAATCCGTTTTTTGCTTCTTTAGCATTTCAGAATGCCACCAGTGTCACCCTTAAAACCAATTGCGTAGAATCTTGTAACTTAGTAGGTGGCGTAATCGGTAAAATTTTATCTTGTATTTAAGTAGGTACCTATTTATATTATGTTATTACTATTTATCTATGAAAATAAGACAAAATATATGTTTTATAAACACTTAAGAGTCATTTACAGTAGTAAAGTTTGAAAAAATTATTGCTGTGAAGTACAGAATCACTTTCGTGGCATCAAAAAATTCAAAACGTTAAAGCTTCCAAACGAGACTCACTATTTGCCTGATTTACTGAGAATACAATCTTCACATCAAGCGCTACAATTTTTGTTTACAAAAAGTTGAAATAAGTTAGAAATAAAATTCGCCACGAAGGTGACGATGAGAACCGTGGCGATGAGAAATAGCCATTTAATTCAAAAGAGAGATGCATGTTATAGCGTGAGAGAGCTGATCTTCCCTGCCATTTTGTCCCTATGTCTGAGAGTCCTACTTTAGACTATCCTTAAATAAATAAATAAAATAAAATATGCGGCTCGGAAACGTGGCCTGTCACTCTAGGCCTTAAAATAAACTCAAAGTTACACAGCGTGCTATGGAGAGGGCTATGCTCGGTGTTTCTTTACAAGATTGAATCAGAAATGAGGAGATCCGTAAACGAACTAAAATCGCTGAAATACTTAACCTGATGATTTATCAAGCCGAAGTGGCAATGGGCAGGGTACATAGTAGGTACGCAGAACTGACGGCCGATGGGAGGCCACGTACCAGAAAGCACAGCGTAGGATGTCCACCCACAAGGTGCACCGACGATCTCATAAAGGTAGCAACCGCTACCAACCGGCCTCTGTGGAAATCATTGGGGGAGTCGCAGTGGACGTCCTGTGGCTGAAATTATTGATGATGAATGGACCTAGCTAGTATAATTGGATATTGAAGAAAACACGGCAATTTACCTAAATATTGAAAATTTACTTACATATTATTAATGAGAAGATTAACAACGGTGGGTAAGTAAACAACATTTTTCTAGACTAAGACTAAAATATTTTAATTTCCTCTTATCATGAGCGATAACATTTTTATGTGTAATTATTAGCACGCATTTTAAAGTTCTAGGCTCTAGCGCTCTACTCAGTCAGTGCCTGACTGAAACTACACCCTGTAGATACGATAGCTGACGTTTGACGTTACAAAAACATCGTCATGTGCCGCTCCCATACCTAAAGCACTCCCATACCATACCTACAGGATATACAGCACATAATTTTTGCACCATTGAGAAATCATTTAAATCTCTCTCGCCTTGAAGAAGCCCGGATTATAGTGCTCGGAGAAGACAACAGCAGGCAGCGAATTCCAGTCCCTAACTTCTTCTTGTCGTGTCGACAACAAACCTACACAGCGTCAGCCCTAAAACTCCGCCACAAAAGTGACGTTGTCAGTAGCCTTCATTAAATCTTCCTGCGTGCAGTTGTTTGGGCACGGAAGCCACGACATCATGTCGTCGACTGGGGAACAAAACCGCACTTGCACTCCAAGTGGGAGCCATCCAAGAATCCCCACTCTGAACAGATGGTCCTTAACTGTTGTGTTGGAATCCCGAAGTCCCTAACCGCTGGTGGAATTTCGACAATGTAGGGATGATACTCTAATTCTGGTTCCCCGGTGATGGAAAGGGGCTGGTGGAATTAGGTCGTGTAATTCCTTCGCACATTCTCCGAAGTGTAGCCTGTAGAAAACAGTTAGAGATGGTACTTTACGGCGGTCGGCGGCTTTAGACAAGTTCCTGGAGCTGCAACAAAGGTGCTGTCGATGAGTCTTCCTAGGTCAAGTCAAGTAGGTGTAATGATTAGAATCTTGATACCTATTTTTGTAAGGTACACTATAGAGAACTGCTCCTGAATCATTATGTACCTACTACCGTTTTTATTTTAACCGGCAGACAGTGGTGACTGAGTTTGATGCGGCGCGCGCTTCTTCTCAACACTTGTCAAATGTTGGTCACGAAGCGCTGGTAGGACAGAAAGATTAAGAGACATGAAATGTGAAGGCTTCATTAGAGTAAAATTTTAAGTTTTTTATTAAGGTTCGGCAAAACCAACGCGATTAAACGCTATCAGCCGGCGTGCAGCAATGGCGATCAATGCATTTAAGTCTGGTCGCCATCGCTGCACGCCGGCTGATCGCGTGTGATCGCGTTGGTTTGGCGAAACCTTTAGTCTTTTATTTTTTTGTTTTAATATTTGCCGATTTTTAAGCACCATTTTTAATAGCCCATGCAAATGAAGGAATATTGACTTTAATCAAAAATGCAATGAAAATCTTGGCATTTATTGATGACCAGCATATAGCCCCATGTCCCCATAGGCTCCTAGTTCCCAGTTGCCTTCTACAGGCCACTGTCCCTCGAACCTCTTGGCTGTGGTGTGCTGTCTCTCAAGGTTCAGTCTCCTCATCAGGTGCCGTTCCCTCATCTTCCGTTTCAGAGCTTGCTCGTCTGCCATTTGCTGTACTGGAATTACCAGAAACATAGAAGAATAGAATAAAAAAGAATAACACTATATTGACACAGTAAGCACATTTATAAACAACTAGCGGCCGCCCGCGACTTCGTACGCGTGGATCCCGTTTTACCCCCCCTTAGGGGTTGAATTTTACAAAATCCCGTCATTAGTGAGCACCTATGTTCTAAAAGGAACGACCATGCAAAATTTGAGACTCCTAGCACTTGTTGGTGCTTGTTGTTTCTGAGATTTCGTGATGAGTAAGTGAGTCAGTCAATCAATCAGTGACCTTTCGCTTTTACAGATCAAGAAATAAACAAAAATCAATATACAAGAAAAAAAAATCGTGGGCCACTCCGCCAATAGGCTCAGCTTAGCATTTATCTTGACATGCTCTTACGAACTGGTATCGCGCATCCTTTTGAGGAGACACCGACTCGAGTTCGATATCTTCACCTCAAAAGGGTGCGCAATGCAGGAACTCAAAGACTGAGTCGTCTAAATCCATAGCTGTATTTTGAATTAAGTAAAATGCGAAAGGACTCAAAAGACAGAAGACTCGAAAGGACTCGGACTCGTGTGACTAACGAGTCCTAGTCTTGAAAATAGAGTCAAGTCTCGAAATAAAGACTAAAGGTCGTCGCACATCTATCAACCCGGAAAGGGATCGTAACCGTATCCACTCGAGGCGGTCAATAATCTTTGTATGAAACTCCATACTGCGCACACTTATCTTAGCAAGACTTATGCCGGTTTTCACCATCAATCCCTAATTTTTAGGTGGCCCCTATGAATATATCCTGTTATGTGTTACCATAGGGGTCACTTAAAAATTAGGGATTGATGGTGAAAACGGCATCAGACTTGTTTTGTTTCTTGATAACAGACTTACTTTCTTCTTCTTCTTCTCTTGCTCGAGCAATCATCTTGATACCCGGCCGCCTCGTCGACGTCACGGTGTCGTAGCGTGGGTCAGGATTAAAATCCTCGTTGTCTATGGTCTCCAGAACATGAATCAACTTGTCTATGTCAAGCTGCAATAACATTTTAAGAGTTAGTCTCAGGGTGCACACATAGATGGCGTTAGAAGACAATCTAAATCGCGAGAAAACAATGGCGAAAATACGGTAAGCTTCACGTTCATCATTTCAGCCACAGGACGTCCACTGCTGAACATAGGCCTCCCCCAATGATTTCCACATCGCCCGGTTGGTAGGGGCCTGCATCCAGCGCCTTCCATTTCTTGCACTTTTATATAAAACTCCTATATGGGAGGCCTCGAAGGTGGACGTCCCACGCTGTTTTCATAAGTCTAAAGGTCATAGCACACGTATCAACCCGGAGAGGTTACGAGGGACTCCCGCTCAGCATCAGCAGCGGACGTCCTATAGTCTGGTCTGCGAGCACACTCACTGCGGGCGCCCGTCGCACAGTCGCGACTCGCGACAGCAATATAATTACGCGCGAGCGATAAGGATAGGTAGCTTGGGGTCATTGGACAAATCTACGTGCTCACAGACCGGGCTTTAGGCTGAAACGATGATGATTTGAGTTTGCTTCGTCCTTTAGCTTGATCTACCTCTATCTCGTGCACCAGCTGCATAGCCACGATGTAATACGCCACTCGCATGAGGTCGATACTGGGCGGATGGAACTCCGAGCGCATAGTGTGTTTGTCATTGAACTGCCTGTAGGTCTCGAACATCCGTCGGTACCTCTCGCGGATGTTACCTTCAAATTAAGTTAAATAAAATACTATAACTAATACATTAGACTTATAAAACGAACAAAGAATCATAAAAAATAGTTTAACAACTCTCGAAGATAAAATTGGAATATTACTGCGTATTTTCATAAATCAGAAAAGCTTGACCGCCAATAAAAACCCATCAGTGAAGGTCAAGATTGTCCCGGGGGAAAGTTTTGTCATTGGACCCGCAACGAAATTAACCAGAAGAACATATGAGTTCGAAGTTAATGATTGCTAAGAAAAAGAGAATGATGATAATAATGAACTTACCCAAAACAACCCCTACATCGAAAGCCATGCGGTCGTCATGCATCTTTATAATGCCCCTGATCTGCCGGATTCTCATTTGGGCCTCCTTGATCATTTCTTGAAAATAATACAAAATGTTATCAATTCTATTACTAGAACTAGCTGGTTAGCTGATCGCCCCGGGTGCCAACCCATGCTACGCCGCCACTGGTCCAACATGACTCCCATTCGGCACGGGGCACACTGAAAACCAGCGTCGTGGCCTTCCTCACCGTGGGTCACGGCATATGCTGAGTGGGGTCCCATTGCGCTGGGAATCGCTGTGCGACAGGATGGCATTGCTCAGTTCACTTTCTCTTCCATTGCTATGTTTTATGTGTGTTACCTCTGTCTTTTTTTTTATTAACTATTATATTAAGTTTTACCTTTTTTTGACGATCTGGTGAAGGTCGCAGGAGGTGCCTGGATGCGAGCGGCGTAGGATCGGTCATTGTGGAAATCCTTGGGGGAGGCCTTTGTCCAGCAGTGGACGTTTTTCGGCTGAAACGAGCGAATCTTTTTTGTCCTTGTGTGATTGATTGTGTGAGTCAAGCAAAGCGCCCGGGGAAAGGAGCCCAGCCAGAGCAAGTACCCGCGCGCTCTCCCGAGATTCGGTTCGTACGCCGTGAGGCAGGAAGAACCATGGGTGGTGGTGTGATTTGTCCTTGTGTGATGTCCATAGCAATATGTTTCTTTCTTTCTTCAACAGTGGACGTTATTTGGCTCATACGAACGAAATAAAGACAATACATGTTTTGTTTAATTACCTATAGATATGGCTATCATCTGTTTCTTGTCACCCCAGCCGGTGTTGTCGTCCTGTCTGTGCCTCATCACGTGGTACTTGGAAGTATGGGAGAAGGAACCTGGAGGTTGATGTCCAGATAACAATTGATCAAGCTAAACTGAAGTTTATGCAGTTTTTAAATATACTCAAAATAATAACAAAGAAAAGTAAGTACTCACATAATATCAACGAAATGAGAATTCTAAGTAACCATTTTGTGTCGTCCATTTTAATTACTAATTTAATTAGCAATTTTGAATTTCTCATTAATTAATACATCTCAATATAGCTACATGTAATTTAATAGGCAAACAACGGCTTTTTAAAAGGCTTCTAATTTGTATGAGGAATCGGCCGATACCATAGAAAAAACATATTTACTCTGCCGATACCAAATCGGTGTAATGTGCGCACTTTCTTAGGGTACGGACGACATGAGGCAACAGCGGACGCTCGATGTGTCGCAGCGACACTACTGGTTTCTATGTATTTCTATGAAATTCCTCCGTAGTTGTCGCTAGCTTCGTGTCTACGGAAGGAATTTCAGAGAATACTTAACAGTCGATAGTTAAAAACATTTTTCAAGCCGTTCTTTTCAGTTCACCTACGAGTATCTACTATTAAAGTTTGGGGGTTAGAAAAGAGCGATCACCCCTTTTTACTCTGCGGTTTCTTGCACACTCTCACTGGCCCACATTTAATAATGATCGTTTCATCCACGAAGACGCGCCCCACCAATTTTTGATCGAAGGAAGCGCGGGGTGCGGGGAGTTTGATCCGAGCAATCCAAGCGTCATTGATAAATTAGCGTGCATCTATAACATTCAAACATTAGCGGAAGAATGGTGGGGCGCGTCTTCGTGGAAACGATCTTAACTACTTATAATTTACGACTTGCACTGTGATTGCGAATTTATCAATGAAACAAAACACGTATTCAAACATTGTAATCTAAGACATATCCTGAGACATGCCTCTCTTATTTACCGTTCTAATCATATCAATTAAATGACTTATTTCAATAGCCTGATTAGCAATCTGTTCGTACGCATTTATATGTTCTATTGGCTTCCAGCTCTCGTACAGTCTCTTCAGCGTTGAAGATATGTCAGACATAATATTGAACTTGTCAGTGACATCACCCAGTAAATAACCTATTTCGAAGCTGGTGGAGTTGACGTAGTATGCGTTTATGAGCTCAGCTCTCTTGACCTTCAAGTCGCT
Source organism: Ostrinia furnacalis (assembly GCF_004193835.3). NCBI lineage: Eukaryota > Metazoa > Arthropoda > Insecta > Lepidoptera > Crambidae > Ostrinia > Ostrinia furnacalis. The sequence goes on from NW_021134534.1 coordinate 443,754, forward strand.
GTCTCGGACTGTCTCGTACATTAGACGAAACAGTTTGAGCTTCATATCGTTGTCGTCTGTTGGAGGGGATTCGATGTCTCTGGGAACAAAGATAATGACATTTAAAGGTCACAGCACACTTATCAACCCGGAAAGGTATCAGCGTATCGCCTTTCGTCGCGCTGTCAACCGCGAGGCGAGGAGTTTACTACGGTGCGGATAATTGTGGGAGTTTCATATACAAATAATACTAACCACATTGAGTTGATACGGTTACCTACGATCCGTTTTTGGGTTGATAAGTGTGCTTCGTACTTTTATTTTGCCTTTCCATACAAATTTCTTTACTGTTAAAATATGCTTCTTGAGAAGGCAATTTTTTTTTTTTTTAAATTCAGTCACCCATTAGAGTTTTTGTTATCTCATTTAAAACAGTAGTATCCAGTAGGGCTTAAAAATTATTCAATACTAGCTTTTGCCCGCGGCTTCACCCGCGTGAAATTTAAGTTTGTCACAGATCGTCATAAAATTAAATTATAGGTTATTCTGGGCTATAAACAATAATACTGTAAAGTTTCAACAAAATCCTTTCAGTAGGTAGTTTTTGCGTAAATGAGTACCAAACATCCAGACATCCAAACTTTCGCATTTATAATATTAGTAGGATTATAATATTAGTAGGATAATAGTCACTACCGAAAAACAGAATCACAAACGTAACCTAGTAAAAATAGCTACCAGTTAGTTCAGCTACCTTTTAACTCTGACATAGGCTTGCCCGCCGACTCGCTTCGTCTCATCCAGATGCGGGAAGTATTCCCTGAGCAGCATCAGCTTCACCGACCAGGATACCTCATCCAGGATTGACTTCTGGGACTGGCTGAGTTCATGTGGGTCTGGCCTTTGGCTCCAGGTTGGTACACCTGGAAACAAAATCATAGTCATCAGGTCATTTTTAACAGCCGCTAAAGGAATCTGAGAAAACTTTCTAATTGTAGCTCAAGGTTCTACACCTGGAAACATAAAATCGTCGTCAGGTCATTTTTAAGCTCGTAGCAGACTTATCAACTCGGAAAGGGATCAACATCGTATCGCCTTTTGCGAGCTGTCATCGCCTTTCGCGCGCTGTCAATTGCGGGGCGATTCGTTTACGTTACGGTTCGGATAAGTGAAGCTTGTAGTATGGAGTTTCATACAAAGAATTACTGACCGCCTCGAGTTGATACGGTTTCGATCCCTTTCCGGGTTGATATATGCGACGTCTTTTACTTAGTCTCTAGTGCAGGAGGACAACTCCAATTTAAAGAAAATGGGAAGTCGAACCTTAACTTCGAACTCCTCCTATGTTCTTCTGATTAATTTCGTTGCGGGTCACATGACAGCAACTTTCCCCGGGACGAACTTGACCTTCACTGGTTGCATTTTTTTTATTGGCATTCAAGCTATAGATCCTGGCTATACCTACAGGAGTTGCAGCGGTGGGACCGAGAGGTGGGAAAAGTCTTGTGTGGAGGTTGGATTTGGACTACATTACCCAAGGTGGCCAGACAGTGATAAAATACGAGCGTAAGAGCCTGATAAGGTTTCAGACAGTTATTGATTTGATAATAACATTATCTTAATAATAAAGGTTGCTGATTACGTAGATTTATCTGCTAGATAATATCTGTGACAGTTTTGCCCGGATTCACAAACGATACTTTTTACTTGCTTAAGTGAAGCAGCAAATCGAACGCACAGCGTTGAATAGAGCTCTGTTTGATTCGTTGTCACCACGCGCACTGTGAGACCTCATGTAATGTTTGTGAATGCGGGCGTTTGTCGTTTTCTGAAAAGTTCAGTCAGCAACAATTTCTGAAATCAGGGTTCTCGACAGTCGGACAAAAACAAATAAAAATATGAATATCCATAATTAGTTTCATTGGTTTATTGCTGTTAATAACTCCAGAATTTGCTTTTGCAGCAATTGTTGGTACATTATTTTGATTTACTATTCTTGTATTCTGAACTTGTGTTGTTGTCTTTGGATTCCATTGTAATAGAACAGTTTAAAAACTTCCCAGTCTACCAATAATACTCCACCTCCCATCCGTACTCGATGGGCCACCACCACCTGGTGCTCCTTTTCTTCGTGGTGTGCATCTTGTCCACAAACACAGCGATCTGCTCTCCCAGCCTGTCCCTAGTGCGCTTCGTTTTCTTCGTTTTGAAGTTGGGGTCTATGGTCGTCGGCCGAATCTCTGCCTCACCCGGCGCGTCCTCGATTTTTGAATGAATGTTGTATTTCCTTTCAATCTCATGCTGCATACTTTGAAGATGATCTATCTGCCAATAATGGGCCTCTACTTCCACCATGTACATCATGGTCTCAAATCCGTACAACTCCCAGTCCATAATCACGCTAGTGTTGTAGCATTCCAGCATTTTTCGGTACTCTTCCATGATGACGTAGTTTAGGAAACCAATCTCGAAGCTAGCAGTTCGGAAATTGTCTAGCCGAAGGGTTTCGATTGATCGGATGCGTTCGTCGGTGTCTTTAATGATGTCTACCACCAGGCTGATGATGACGTGCGTGTGCTTCTCATCGTACCAGTTCATACTGCCATAGTAGTCTGGTTTCCATACCCAGTTGTCGTTGCAGCTGGACATGCCACCTGGAATCAGGGGTTTTATTGTTAAAAGCTTTACAGAGTGGCTTTGCAAAGTGTTGCCTTTTTCGGAGCGACTCAGTAGCACGAAAAACATTCGACTTCGAATTGCCATCAAAAGATTTAGTATGTTAACAGCGCTGTGTGCTAAAATGTGAACGTGTCGTAAAGTGAACTTAGTATGAGAAATGGTTGCACGAAACTATATTATTAATTTTGACAATCAATGAGGGTTTTCGCGATTGAAAAATCCGCCAGATGGCAATACGTAGACGCGAGGTCCAAATGCTGCATGATTGGTTATTTTTGACATGACATTGACAGACATGTCAAAATCCACCAATCACGCAGCATTTGGACCTCGCGTCTACGTATTGCCATCTGGCGGATTTTTCAATCGCGAGAACCCTCATTGTCACGTTATCGTTTAATTCGAAGGATGAGAATCGAATTTTGTCGAATACGCAAACGATTCGAAGACGAAAGTTGTTCATGCTAGAGGTACAGAATCAGTAACATATATCGATTTACTTTTTTATCTTATTTAATTCTTTCTTTCCGCTGCGCGTGACTTAAAAATTCTCTGATGGCTGCTTCTTCAAGAGACGATATGGATTGCGACGCTTAATAATTTTAACGGTATACAATGGGTGGTACATACCTGCCCAGTAGCGCTAGTTATATCCTGAGGTAGAAGATATGATATCTTACTTACCTATTTTTCAATCCACCACTCACAAATTTTTAACAATCACCTACCTAAGTGACAACAGTAGCCAAAACCGTATTAGTGATAGAACCATCTAGAACTCCAAAAATCTATAGTTTATTGTAAATACAAACTACTTACATAGTAATAACACAAAAAACGCCCTCATGTTGAAAAGGAACAACACAAACTAAATTATGTAGTTAAAAGAAAGAACAATAAAAATTACCTACTTGAACTTTAATTATTATTTTACAAGCTTAATTACAGCCCGATCGGCTAAAGTAACTGCGCACCTTTCTCCCTCGCACTCACCCGCGCTCACCCCGGCCGTACCAGAGCGGAGATGTGACGTCACGGCTGTCAGATGCGCAGTAAACCCGACCGGTTTCTAATTGCATACTTTTCGAGCTCTTTAGATGTGTCTCAGAAGGTCTAGGGTCAGTTTTTACTATATTCTATTAAAATATCTACACATCTGGCAGTGTGTGAAATGATAAACAATTTTTTTCAACTACCTTCGTACTTCCGACCTAAATATTGGGTAGGTATTTTCAAAGTCAAATAAAACTTCTAAAATTATGAATGAACATTTTTATTGTTTCGTTTATGAAACCTCAGCTATAATGATAAGTACCTACAACAGTATGTACTCGTATTATTAAAGTAAAGCCTAGTAAACAAGAGTATGTACCTACATAATATACCTACGAACTTTGTTTAGTTTGGAACTCATAGCACTACTATGCTACAACTCCTGTGTAGCCAGGATCTACAGCTTGAGTCAAAAACCCAACCAATGAAGGACAAGTTAGTCCCGGGAGAAAGTTAAACTGTAATTGGACCCGCAACGAAAAAATAGGAGAACAAGGAGGAGTTCGAAGTTCATAGTCCTTTGTGGAATGTCCAAGGGTACAACCCGGTTTACCCGGTCGAGTTAACAGGGCACTTGGTAGCCGTGACGTCACATCGACGCTCTGGTACGGACGGGGCGAACGCGGGGAGGTGTGCGGGTAAGTGGGAGGAGAGGCGCATTCCGATAAGGTGCGCAGTTAGCTCGATCGGGTTGCAAGTATTTGATACTAGCGGCCGCCCGCGACTTCGTACGCGTGTATCCCATTTTTATCCCTTAGGGATTGAATTTTGCAAAATCCCGTCTTAGGCCTCAGCCTCGAACTTAGCGGGCAGCGGGCAGCGGGGCGGCGGCGGCGGCGGCGCGGGAGCGGGGCGGGCAACGCAGACCCGTTCTCGAAACCAGCGGGCAGCTCGCGCGGCGCTTTAGCGGCGAAGTGTTGTGTTCGGGGTTGTGTTGTCGAGATATTTGTTTTTATTCGCGAACGAAATGTCTGTACAACGGCGACAATTTTATTTCGATTCAAATTTATTCCTTACGCTTGATTTATTGTGGGCAAAAGAAGGAGTGCGCTGCCCGCTCGTTGCCCGCTCCCTCGCCGCTGCCCGCTCGTTGCCCGCTCCGGCGCCGCTCCCGCGCCGCTGTTTTCGAGAACCGGTCTATTTGATTTTACGCATAAGATCCTGCCGCTCCCGCCCCGCCGCCGCTCCCGCGCCGCTGCCCGCTAAGTTCGAGGCTGAGGCCTTAGTGAGCACCTACATCCTACGTTCTAAAAGGAACCCCCAGCACTTGTAGTTTATGAGATTTCGTGATGAGTGAGTCAGTCAGTGACCTTTCGCTTAGTATAGATAGATATGTATTTATTATTGCGGGTGTTCTGTCAGTAACAGTTACCAATAATAATCTATCTCCCACCCATAGTCGATGGGCCACCACTTATTTCTGATCTTCGGAGGGTAGTTCACCTTCTGTCCTTGCGCCATCGCAAGCTCTCTCAACTTCTTCAACACTTTAGCAGCCTTCTTTTTCTCTCTCTTCTGAAGTCTTTCTTGTTCCTTCAAGTTTTTCATCTCTTCTTGAACTTTGGCCATGTCTATCTCTTTTTCTAAATTGGCAAATTCTGGTATTTGTCTGAAAGAAAAGGAGATTAAATTAATTCATAACAGTCTACAATTTGATCATGTGGTCCAGCGTGAGACGTTCACCCACAAGGTGGACGGACGACCTAAGAAAAGGTGGCAGGAAGGCGCTGGATGCAGGCCGCTACCAACCGGGCGATGTGGAAATCATTCGGGGAGGCCTATGTTCAGCAGTGGACGTCCTGTGGCTGAAATGACGATGATGATAGGTTCGTTGCAACCAAGGACGTACACTGTTGAAAATAGACCTCCCCCAATGATTTCCACATCGCTCGGTTAGCAGCGGCCTGCATCCAGCGCCTTCCTGCTACCTTTATGAGGTCGTCCGTCTACCTTGTGGGTGGACGACCCACGCTGCATTTTCTGATGTGGCCTTCACTACAGAACCTTGCTGCCCCATCGGCCGTCAGTTCTGCTTACTATGTGCCCTGCCCATTGCCACTTCAGCTTGCTAATCCGTCGGGCTATATCAGCGACTTAGTTCGTTTACGGATCTAATTTCTGATTCTGATGATACTTTCGGTACTTTCGGCCAAACCGGACTTTATTAATTACGAGGGCGGCACTGAAAATTTCGGGAATCAAGGAAGTGAAACAACATTACTATTTAAAAATGTATTTATTGCTTTTTAAAGTATTCTCCGCGAAATTTGACACATTTTTCCATACACGAAACCAATCATTGAAGCAACCATTGCATTCGGAAGTTTGGGTCTCCAAAATGGCCGTTTTGTAGGCTTCCACAGCTTCTTCAGGTGATGAAAATCTCTGACCACGCAATTTATTCTTTATTTAAGGGAAAGTATAGAAATCATTAGGGCTTAGGTCGAGGCTGTACGGCGGATGGACTAATAATTCTATGTTTTCTTGCTCTAAAAACTCCTTTGTTCAGTGCGCGGTGTGAGAACTCGCATTGTCGTGATGGAGGATGATGCGGCGGTTGCAGTTCTCTTTACGGAGTTCAGAAACGACCTGTGGCAAACAAATGCTAGCATACTAATCTGCATTAACCGTTCTTTGTCCCCCAAGAGGAATAGTCGCAACATGGCCGGTTTTGGAGACAAACGTGGCCACCATTTTTTTTGCAACACTCCGTGAACGAACAATTTTTGTTGGCTTTAATTCATTTTCGAACACCCAAACTCGTGACTGGTTTTTTGTTTCGGGTTCGTACGCGTATATCCATGATTCGTCACCTGATACGATGTTGTATACAGCATTTGAGGATCCTGCATGTAATCTCCCGAGAGTTCTGACGCACCAAGTAACGCGAGCCGCTTTTTGCTCTTCACAGAGCGAATGCGGTATCCATCGGGAAAACAACTTTTTTACACCTAATTGTTCATGCAAGATTATTTGTATTTGACTCATGCCAATGTCTAAAGTTGCCTGAATTTCGCGGTATATCACATGTCGATCTTCTTCAATCAGCTTACGCACAGCATCAACGTTTTCTTAGGTGACTGCAGTTTTTGGACGACCTTGACGGGGATCATCACTGAGCTTGACACGTCCACGTTGAAATTCAGGAAACCAGCGATAAATTGTGGTTTTGGATGGGGCTTCATTACCAAATGCAGAAATCATCCGGTCAACACACTGTTTTTGTGTTAAACCACTTCAAAAGTCATAATAAATCATCGCTCTTGAATTTTCTCGAGTCAATTCCATTTTCTCAACGACTAAACAAGTTTGACAAGACCTTGTGATACGACCGAGAATCTTTTTTTAAATAAATAAATGGTATACGATTTTTAAAACCCTGGACTTTGCAATTAAATAGATTTTAATATGACTGGAACAGTGGAAATATTCCATTCCCGATACTTTTAGTGCAGCCCTCGTAATTGTTCCAAGCTTAGCACGACTTGTCTGAACGTGTACCATGTAGCTTATCTTAGTATCAAGTGACGACGTAGGGTTTCTTACGGTCCCCTCTTGTACTAAAGCCTGGTCTGCGAGCACGTAGAATTTTGTCCAATGACCCCAAGCTACCCATCCTTATCGCTCGCGCATAATTATGTTGGTGTCGCGCTCGCACACTCACTGCGGACGCCCGTCGCACAGTCGAGACAGCAATATAATTTACTCGCGAGCGATAAGGATGGGTAACTTGGGGTCATTGAACAAAGTTTTACGCGCTCGCAGACCGGGCTTTATAAGGAACACCAAACGAACCTATACTTCCGTGGGATCTCGTGTATCATATGGGAGAGGTGGTAGATCTCTTGGCCGAGGTGTTCAACCAGTTCAAGGTGCCGAAGAGTCTCGAACACGTTGTCGGATTGGTGCTCCATCGGGTGTTTGACGTGATACACCATCTTTTTGTATCTGTGAAGGATTTAAGAAGAGAAAAATTACTTGTAAAAATATTGATGTCTCTATAGAACAGAAGACTGGCCTAGTCAACAGTACAAGTCAAAAAGGCCTAGTCAAAAACGAACAATTCTCGTAATCATTTAGTACCTATAGAGTACTTATTATTATTCTGTGCCTATAGTTCGTTTCATCCACGAAGACGCGCCCCACCAATTTTTGGTTTCGGTCGCGCGGGGTGCGGGGAGTTTGATCCGAGCAATCCGAGCGTCATTATTGTAGTGTGTGTCTTCGCGCGTCTTCGTGAATGAAACGATTTAAAATCGTAGAGATTAATTTGCACAAATAAACGATAAAAAACTACCTTTTGACAATAGCTAATGGGCTAGCACTCTCTCCATAGATTTTTCATTAGGTATTTATGCAAATTAATATGAAAATATTTTCTCCTTTGATAACAAACAATGCGTTCTCATGAAAATTACAGCTGTACGATTACGAGAATATTCGTGCTTGGGGTACAACAAAAACACTATTGATCGTTTCATCCACGAAAACGCGCCCCATTTTTCCGCTAATGTCTGAGTGTTATCGGTACACGCTAAATTATCTCTGTGTGCACACGCACACTAAAATAATGACGCTCGGATTGCTCGGATCAAACTCCCCGCACCCCGCGCGACCGAGACCAAAATGTGGTGGGGCGCGTCCGAGTGGATGAAACGATCTATACCTATCAACCAGTTCGCTCATGACGTATCCTTCTTCATAATGCGGAGATTCTTCATACATGAACCGCATTTCGTTCAGCTCAGTGGATCTGACGCGAGCATTCTGGTGGTACGTCTTCATAACCTTAAAATAAAATAGATCAAATGAAATCATTTATTCAGTAGGTAGGTACTTAGGCCATTTACCAGATTCGTTTACTACAGCCAAGTGACGTCCACTGCTGGACAAAGGCTTGCCAAAGGTTGTGCGAAGCACCTATAGTCTGGTCTGTGAGCACGTAGAATTTTGTCCAATGACCCCAAGCTACCCATCCTTATCGCTCGCGCGTAATTATGTTGCTATCGCGCTCGCACACTCACTGCGGGTGCCAGTCGCACAGTGGCGACAGCAATATAATTACGCGCGAGTGATAAGGATGGGTAGCCAGGGGTCATTGGACAAAATTCTACGTGCTCACGGACCGGGCTTTAGATAATTACGGGCAGCCCTGTTCACGATGTGGAAATCCTTGGGGGAGGCCTTTGTCCAGCGCGGTGAAGGGACTATTCCCACCGCTGCAACTCCTGTGTAGCCAGGATCTACAGCTTGATCACCAATAACCCAACCAGTGAAGGCCAAGTCTGTCCCGGGGGAAAGTTGAAAGCTGTCATTGGACCCGCAACGAAATTAACGCCCTTATTCACAAACATTTCTATTTACTCAGTGCGCGTGGACGCAAACCAATCATAGAGCTCTATTCAACGCTGTGCGTTCGATTTGCTGCTTCACTTAAGCAAGCATCGTTTGTGAATACGGGCGTAAGCCTTTGTCCAGCAGTGGACGTAATTTGGTCGAAACAAACAAAATTGCAATGGGCATGGCACATAGTACGCAGAACTGACGGCCGATGGGGCAGCAAGGTTCTGGAGTGGAGGTCACGTACCGGAAAACGCAGCGTGGTGGTCCCACAAGGTGGACCGACGACCTCATAAAGGTAGCAGGAAGGCGCTGGATGCAGGCCGCTACCAACCGGGCGATGTGGAAGTTATGGGGGAGGTCTATGTTCAGCAGTGGACGTCCTGTGGCTGAGATGATGATGATGATGATGAACAAAATTGTCGGTCCCGTACATTGATCAAAGCTGCAGGTACTTTCAGCGTCGTGTCCCAAATATGATATTTGTTCCAGTAACGGTACTGTAGGGGCCAGGAGAGACGCATAGTGCCTGTAAAAATATTATAACAACAATTTCACCAATATACAGGTTGGCCAGGGAGTAGACGTTCAAAGCTAAAATTTAGATTCCTAGCTTACATCAAGGTGTATCTAAATCATCATTAGGATATGGTTAGTTTTTAATTTTTCTCTCACTCTGACGAGCACTTGTAGTTCGTTTTTACTTACCTACGCTAAAGAAGCTTCCAAAGTCAGAAAAAATTAAAAACCAACCATAGGTGATAGTTAAGGATAAATCACAAAATTAATTCCGTCTCCTAAACTAAGCAAAATCGTAGAACATTACATGGGGGTGATTTAGATACACCTTGATGTAAGGAATTTCAATTTTAACTTTGAACGTCAACTCCCTGGCCACCCTGTATTTTCAAGAACACGAAACTGTACTAGACTTTTCAATAAAACCGGGTGATTGTATTTAAAATATAAGTAATTATATGAAACAATATCCCACTACTAATCCTAATAAAATTATACATGCGAAAGTTTGTGTGAATGTTACTCTTTCACGCAAAAACTATTAAACGGATTTCGATGAAACTTTACATTTATTGTAATTAAACTACTATATTTAAATACTAAATACTCACAAAATATGATAAGTAGTCTGAAAACTGTCATGTTAATAACAAGATGTAAACGAACTGATTAAAAATCCATTAGTTGTCTATAAACATTTCTAATTTAACGGTTTATTTGCTGTGTTTAATGATTAATGTCATGAAATATGCAAGTAGCTACTGTACCTCTAGTAGGAAAAACTTTCGAGTTCGTTTCGTTGCGTATTCAAAGTGTCATCGAAAAATTTTGTATGAAAAATTAAACAGCGCCCCCTATATTATAGCCGCCCTAGGGGGCGCTGTTTAATTTTTCATACAAAATTTTTCGATGACACTTTGAATACGCAACGAAACGAACTCGAAAGTTTTTCGTACTAGAGGTACTGTAGTTTACTATTTCAATCGAACTTAGTTGTGAAAGACTGTATTATATTATGTAGGTACACCGTTCTATGTGCCTATAAGTTTAAAATAAATAAATAAAGACTTAACTAGACAATTAATGTTATAATAAATTCAATAGTAAATCAAATCAAATCAAATATATTTATTTGCATAAAACAGGGTAAATTATTAAAGGGACGTCCGCCCACAAGGTGGACCGACGACCTGAGAAAGGTAGCAGGAAGGCGCTGGATGCAGGCCGCTACCAATCGTGCGATGTGGAAGTCATTGGGGGAGGCCTATGTTCAGCAGTGGACGTGGCTGTGGCTGAAATGATGATGATGAAATAGTAAATTTAAAAAAAAACATGTTAATAGAGAGAGTCAGTACCTACCTGAGGTTATGGGAGGGGCACGGGAGGGGTGACATTGACTCAGATATAGATGACCCACGCTGAACTGTCCCACCAAACTTAATGACAGGGGGCGCTAAAGGATTACTTATGACGTGACAGAGCATACTACAAAATATAGTTCCAAAATACTGAACTGTCCTATCACACTGATCCCTCAGGTCCTATCCATGACATTGACAGTGCGGCGCCACCGTCAATACCGGATCGCTGGTTCCGATTTTTGCCATGTTGGAAACCATATAGTTGAACGATCGTAGCGCCCCCCTGTCATTGAGTTTGGTGGGACAGTTTAGCGTGGGTCATCTATACAAATGTGTCGGAGATCCGAAGTCTCACTGACATTTGATGTCTCAAAAACACCCTCCCGTGCCTCTTTCATACCTCAGGCACTGACGCAGTTAATCGGTAGATCTCAACGAGCCCAGACCTACGTTCAACCTAATCAAGCTATAGGAACTGGTTAAAAATAAATATGAAACTCATTTATTTTTGCAAATAGGCTTTTAAAAAGCTCTTTTACACGTCCCGGTATTAACCCTACCACTGCTTCAGGACAAATGGGCCAGTGCTGAGAAGAAGCAGCGCAAGAAACTCAGTCACTATTGTCAGCCTCCTTTTACAGTCTTTAAAATATACAGATTATAGTAATAAGTAAATGAAAGTCTCTTTTCAGTTAAGAATTAAACGTCCTTTTATTTATTTAACATATTCAATTATTTTACACACACTTGCAATTTGAAAATCACGAAAATACCATATTTCAACACTCTAAGCATTATTTATAATTACAATAGACTTTTTGAAGAAATCATCGATATATCAATTTGATATATCAACTTTTTATGATATTACAAACACTTATTCTTTTAATTTCAATTATTAATAGACATACTGAATGTATATTACACACAAGTGTATAAAGCTTATTTTATTAATTTAAAACATCATATTTTTATATATTTATATAAAATCTGAATTTTTAGAAATATTTCTCGTAATCTGTACACATTTTTTTTACAGAGCAACAATAAAAACTTCTTCACGTTAAGTTTCTTTCTCCGAAAAAAATAATTGTTATTTTTATGAAAACAAAAGATTTTCGCGATACAATTTTCTTGTTTTTCAATTATAAACCTTTTTCCAACATCAATAAAGTTGACATCCACTTACCAGACTCAAATCGTTTCAAAGTAATTTTGAAAAACAGTATTTTGTTCAGTTCTCGCTAAGAATATTAACACCCAATACTCATATTCACAAACAATGCTTGATTAAGTGAAGCAACAAATCGAACGCACAGCGTTGAATAGAGCTCCGTGATTGGTTCGTGTGACCCTGTGCGTCCACGCGCACTGTGAGACCTCATAGTAACGTTTGTGAATACGGGCGAGACATGTGCCAGGCGGGGCCATAAGTAACACGGTCACGCACGAACCAATCACAGAGCTCTATTCAACGCTGTGCATTCGATTTGCTGCTTCACTAAAGCAAGCATCGTTTGTGGATACGGGCGTTAATGTTCCATCGATTGTACTGATTTTATAATTAGTAGATTTGTTTGCGAATCAAATCTCTGCGAGTAACTAACAAAATATTGTGTAGGAAATGATAAAACTATGCCAAATTGTTTGTAAAATAAATAGGTATTGAAATGTTAGCAATTTTTAGACACTATCAAAAATTTTAAGTAACTAAGGTAGGATGCATGTGGATATCGAATTATCAATTTTTTTATCACTGGCAACACTATGGAATAATCTGGAAACACTATTGCCGAAAAATAGATGGCTGCACGCGTTGGCTTGGCCGAACCTTTAAGGCTGAGCACCACCTAACTTTGACCGTAACTATAACGATAGCCGGTGTTTTTTGTGTGGAGTTTGACAGATTTTTGACGTTTGTCAAAGTTAAAGTAAGATGGTGCAACTGAGCCGAAGAATTACATACACATCACACTTCTATGTAACCTACCCAATTGTAAGTTTTCGTCTAGGGGTGTGGCATGTATGAAATTACGCTTTAGGTCATTGGTTCCCAAACTTATTTGAGACGCGCCTCCTTTCGACCATACAAAAAATTTCGCGCGCCCCCTCCAGTCAAGATTATTTATTGGCCGTATCGAGCAGTCTGGAATGCATTCTCTCAGCGGTCGCAGGTTTTTTATACTTAAGTACACAGATGGCCCGCGCCCCCCTTAAAGGTCTTTGCGCCTCCCCTGGGGGGCGCGCCCCCACTTTGGGAACCAATGCTTTAGGTCTTCCAAGTTATTTTAACGTTAACCTCGGTTTCCACCAAAGCGGAGTGGAGCGTAGAAGTGTTTGAATAACCAATCAGATTTCATTATTTCCACTTCTCTTCTTCATTTCGCGATGCGCTGTCGCGGCTGTCAAATCGTATAGAAAAATTTGACGACGCGAAACTTCCGCTTTGGTGGAAACCGGGCCTAAAGGCTGATTTACCCGTATTAAGTAGTTAATTAAATTTTAAGTTATTTTTAAGCGATTAAGTTGCATGTAAACAGTACTTGCGACTTAAAATTTAGTTGACAACTAAATTTTAACTTGCCACTTGCTACTAAATTGTGTGTTTACACGCAATTAATCACTTAAAATGAAGTTAAAATTTAGTTACCTACTTATCTACTTAACACATTTAAATCAGCCTTTACACAAAAACAAGTGGCCAAAGGGTTGACTTTTTATTGAACTTTCATATATTGCCACCATAATTTGAACCTTATCTATTCATTCTAAAGTCGAAAGTCCAATGAAAAATAACATGAATCCATAGAGGGTAAACCCTTTAGTTATGGCAGATATTGGTCACCAAATATTGAACATTATGCGGACACAATTAGATTGAAAATCGAACAAACAATATACTCTGCACTGGTCTAAAGATGAACTGAACATATTGTGTACTATTACATATTTCTTTATAATAACAACATTTTTATAAATAATTTTCAAATCAAAAACAATCATTTTATATACCCTAGTATTTCTACGATCAGATTATTATGTACTATTCGATATATAATGGAAAACGTTGCACTACTTCAATGTGTATAGAAACCAAAATGTATACTATATTTTTCCGTCAAAATTTGACAGGATGTCGAATCACACTGTCATTTATATAGATGACCCACGCTGAACTGTCCCGCCAAACTCAATGACAGGGGGGCGCTACCATCGTTCAACTATATGGTTTCCAACATGGCAAAAATCGGAACTAGCGATTCGGTATTGACGGTGGCGCCCCACTGTCAATGTCATGCACAGGACAGTTCAGTATTTTGGATTTCAGAACTATATGACCTACACTGAACCGTCCCAGCTATGATATTGACAGGAGGGCGCTATTATCAACACTGGGTTATTATAATTCCATTATACTGAACTGTCCTATCCATGAATTGACAGCGGGGCGCCACCGTCAATACCGGATCGCTGGTTCCGAATTTTGCCATGTTGGAAACCATATATTTGAACGATGGTAGCGCCCCCCTGTCATTGAGTTTGATGGGACAGTTCAACGTGGGTCATCTTATAGTTCCAATTTTTGTCACTTGACGTTTCAGACTATACGTGTTAGAATCTGTCAAAACTAATTATTTCCATTATCTACAAATGTTCGAAGAAGTGACGTCTTCTATCTAAACCTCAGCTGATCTAATTTTAGAAAATAAATAAATAAATATACAAAATGAATCCGCGGGTACATTTCCAAAAATGATTTGAACATAACACTTGCGTCTATCTCTCTCACTCATACCAACATTTTCTAGACGATGAAAGAGATGAAAAACGCTAAATAAATAATCTATGACAAAGACAACACTCTATGGTCATAGAGCGTTGTCTTTCTTGTCTATTGCTGAAGCAACTTTTGTTCTTATATTTCGTTTTTTTAAGTGTAATTTTGGAACCTGCGATTTCTCTTATCCCAAACATATTTTATGTGAAAATTTAAAAAATCTTCAAATGACTTTGAACCTTAATATCAACGAGTTTAAGTTCAAAATCTACTAGAAGGAACTAGTAATTTTAAAATTGGTCTGCACTGGTGCACAAAAACCTAAAAAAAAGGGTCATTTTATACTTAAATTTGAAATAAATAGTATAATTTTGGATTTCTATACACGATTCCAATAATTCGAGACCTAAAAGGATTTCGAAAATCTTCGTACAAATCTACTATTGTACAAATATGCCATTTATAATCATAGTATATGTGTCTGGTTAATTCGAGATAATGAGAAACTGGTGTACTCAAAATTCAAATAGGACCGTACTTATAATACGATCTTATATTCATGCTCTCAATGTACCGGCATGAAATCTAAAAATATAATTTTAGCTGCAAAATATTACACATACGATCGCATTGTAAATATGTATTACAGACAGCGTCAAATTTTAATGGTTCGTGACACCCAAAGTAGCCAAAAAGTTCGCAACGCGTCTTTGTTACAATTGGAATAAGATTGTTGTCAGCTTTTTGGCCAATTTTGACGCTGGTTGTTACAAACCCCACTGTCTACAGTGGGTTAAAATAAATTAGTATCCCATAGATCTCGAAGTATTAAAATGATCTATCTGTTGGATTGGCCTGGTTTTTCACAATCGTCTGTACACCTACAATCCTCAGTGATCGAATCGAGCGACATTAAGCTCTCTTGCGACGTTCTAAGGCACACTTTGCAACGGGAGTCGATGGAATTACCGCTTTGAGAATTCGCGTCTTCGGAAACAGACTCTAGAGATTTCAAACTTTCTACTGAAGTTAATTTGTATGATCGGCGGAATTCGGCTATCTCATCTTCGCTCATGTTTAACGCTAGTAAAGAATCCTTAGCCATTTTGCCTAGAGAAGACACTTTTTTCTTCTTTTTCGACAATATTGAGTCCATTTTCGACAACGGGCAAGGCTTATTCAAACTTTCAGGTAATGATTTCGGGCTGGATCCACTTCGTGTGCGCAATCTAGACCGCCTTTCAGGGATATCCCGCGGCGTTGTCGTCAAAATTTCTGGGACTTTGAACGCTATCGTCCTGGTTTTAGGACACTCTTTCTCTTGCGACAAATCTTCTAAAGAATTCGACTTTTTGATTTTAGCTCTTTCAGGAATCACTGGAGAGGTTTTAATGCCTATTATTTCTTTGACGGTGAAAACTTCTGGCACTTCGATTGCCTCATCAATAATTAGTTCTGGTGATAGATCTAGCATCTCCTTTATTTCTGCGTCTTGAAGTTCTTGGGCTAACGAGCCTTGGGGAGGATTGGTTTCCAGTTTCCTGGCTTCATACTCTGGGTTCTCGTAAATTAAATACGATAACGCGTCTTTTCCTAAATCCACATGTTCCAACTCTGTCGTCAGCGAGTGCAGAACCTTTTCGAACTTTTTATCTTCCGACGCGCCTTCTAATGAGGTCACGCCGCTGTCAGCTGAAGTGTTTTTTTCATCGAATTTCGGATCGTCTATGAAATCCAACGCTATATTATCTGCTTCGTCACACGCCTCTTCTATAGTAGCGATAGGCGCTAAGTTCTCCGTCACTCTCACGTCAGTTTGAGCTTTAGACTCCTCGGTTTTGGGTTCGTTTTTCTCCAAAACCGGCACCGTCACCTCCCAAACTGCGTTGACTATCGGCTGATTCTTCACTTGTCTTTCGGTGAGTTCTAGTGCTAACGTTTTCGTGTTGGTCATGCTTGATGTTAGGGTGTTTTCAGGGCTGATATTCTCTTTGATCCCGCGTATGACTTTGCTTGGCAATTTGTCTACGGGTTGCCCTGAATCCGGGCTGTTTTGCTTATCCAACGAGTTCTCCGAACCCGAGTACTTAAGCACTGACGCAAAAGACCTAGGCCTCACAGGCTCCGTCTTAACTTCCTCCGTTTTTTCTTTCTCCTCTTCTGGATTCTTATTCGTGTCGCCCGCGGGGCTTGAGTCGTAATTTTTATTTAAATCGTTGGGTTTTATGAGATCTGTATTATCACTTGTTCTCGGCACATCCTTGTTGCCGTTGGAACTGGCGTTGTCAAATTTACTTATAACTAAACATTTTTGTACTAAGTTGTCATCGGTGGTTGTATCGGTAACTCTTTCCTGAGACTCGCTCGCCTCCGAATTCTGCGGGAAAGTTTGGAACTCGCTGAGAGTATTGTCCGTGTCTGTAGACGGAGTTTTGCTATCCAACTTCTTGGAGAAGGATTCGTCTACGAAAGACACTTGCACCCTTTCCGAGAGCGTGGAATCCGTCGCTTCGGACGAGCTATCTCTGTCTTCTTTATCCTCCTTCTCTGTCGCACTACCCCACGACCAGAACGAGCTAGTTAAAGAAGAATCTTTCCTAGGCGGCGTGTTAGTTCCCTTCTTCTCTTCTTCGTTTGAAGATCTAGAGAACAAGGGGTGCTGGAATAAACTTAGCAGTTTATCCAGGTGGGATGGGAGTTTTATTTCTTTCTCCGGTTCAGGTTTGGGGATATGGAAGCTTGGGGATGGGGCCACTAGGGATATCTTTCTCAGTCTCTCGCTTAGACCTTTGGTCTTCAACGCTGGCACATCTAGCAAACTGGATGTTCTTTTGGGCGAAGTTACATCTTGGGAGGTATCTTTTTTAACAGTTTCTTTTAGACTCGAGTTGTTCGTTAATGTGCCTTCGTTGGACGAGTTATCCTCTTTACTCTCGGAGGGTTGCTGTAGAGAATACTCTATTCCAGAATCTGCCGACGTGATCATCACTTTCTCGTGTCTTCCAGAATCTAATGAACTGACGCTCGCTTCTAAACTGGACAGCGAGTCATGTATCTTCTTACTTTTACCGAATATAATAGGAGACACGCTTTCGTTGGAACTAACCGACATATTTAAAAAGTTACTGTTCACCGGAGTTACTTCGCTTGTGTTAGATTCTATGCTGCTTTCCGTGGACAATGCTACATGGTCGGTTTTTCTCCTGTCCAGTTCTGTATCAGATTCAATGATTATAGGTTTCACTATTTGAGATTGTGGATTGTCCAATGTGTTCAGACTCTCTACAGAGCTTCCAGAAATTTCTAAAGAGGAACTGCTATCGCAGAACGGACTCCCACCCAATTTTTTATTCATAAGTCTAGAAACTTCTAAATCGGGACTATCGAGACTCGATTCGCTTTTGTTTTTCTTAAGCACTACATTTTCACGTATTATATTAACAGGTACATTATATGTATCTAAATTAACTACATCGGTTTGTGTGCAGTCGCTTTTGACTTTGCTGACGTTTTTCGTTGACAAATCTTTGAATTCTTGAATTAAGTTGCCCAAGTCTTCTGTGATGGCTTCAATTTGTTTCATGGCCGTGTCATTTTTGACGGTTGGTTTTTCATCGATGTTTTTAAAGTCAAAAACGTTCTGGTCTGAGTGTTCTTTAGTGACTGTGACCTCGACTAGCACATCAACTTTCTCTTTCTCCCTCACATCAGTACTATTCTTAACTATTTTAGTCTCTGTCGTCAGCGTATCGCCTATTACAGTCTCAGTATGAGACACACGCTCACTTTTGTCTGTGAAACAAACATTACTAACTAAATCGTCTGTACACTCACTCACTTTGATACTTTCACTAGAGTTAACATTTTTGGCATCTATAACATTTTTAATATCACTAATTTCAACTGTGACACTTCCACTTGCATTGTTAAAGCTGTCGGAGGCTTGTGTTCTGTGAGGCACTGTCTTTGGGGGGTCAGGCGTGTCGGGCCTGAGGTCTGGGGTCTCAGGCCTGTCAGGCGTCAGGTGTGGCCTGTCAGGCTTTTGTTGTGGCCTGTCAGGCCCCAAGTCTGGGGGCCCAGGGGTGGCCGGGCGGGGGTCTTCGGGGGTTGGAGACGCATCAGTGGGCACAGGCGAGGGGTTGTACATTGAATCGTAGTTGCGCGTCACTGAGAACCGTGACGTACTTTTCCTCGGCTGACTCGACGCTGGATGTACTTGGATTAATGGCGGCTCGGACACCTGTTGATAAGAAAATGTTTTATTGACGATATTTGTTTAGAAATGAGACGTAAATTGATCAAATTATAAAAAATTGAATACACAACAGGTCATATTCTATCGATTTTTATACATAGGAAGAGTTACTCTACTATTGTATTCTCAAAAACTAATGATCGTTGTAGCACTTAACTCAGGCAGTGCTTAGGATATAAGAGCAGCACGGGAGGGCTGATTTTGACATTTTGACAGGGCATACAAATCTTGAGCCTCGCTTAACGAATCAAAAAAACACCCTCCCCTGCCACTCCCATACCTCAGGCACTGACTGAGTTAAGCGCTAGCTAAAGCCTGGTCCGGGAGCACGTAGAATCCCGTCCAATGACCCCAAGCTGCCCATCCTTGTCGCTCGCACGTAATTATGTTGCTGTCGCGCTCGCACACTCACTGCGGGCGCGCGTCGCACAGTCGCGATAGCAATATAATTACGCGCGAGCGATAAGGATGGGTAGCTTGCGGTCATTGGACGGGATTCTACGTGCTCACGGACCAGGCTTTAGACCTATAATAAATCTTGCTTTAGCTAGACCCAAGAACAGCATGTAAACACAAGCACTATGGAAGTGATGGAATGACAATATAGCTGTATTGTAATGATTCCGCAACCGTTCTCTTACTACCGATTCGTCAATGGACTTTTCGGAAAAATCCATAAATGGAAAGTTCTTTACTTGAAAGAGCTATACAGGGTGTTAGGTAAATGGGTATATGAGCCGACACTAGCCCATGTTAACATGGTCATATAAATGGTATGGTGAAGTCAGAAAATTGATATCTTCATTTTAATTATTTTAATTTTCATACAAATCGGATTTTATAAAATTCATTTTGTATGAAAATTAAAAAAAAAAAAAATGATGATATCAAATTTCTGACTTCACCATACCATTTATATGCCCATGTTAACATTGGCTAGTGTCGGCTCATATACCCATTTACCTAACACCCTGTATAGGTTTATCGTCGTGTCGGTGAAACATTCTGTAGCTGGAAAGGCCTGACGTCGAAAGTGAGGTAGATGAAAAGTTATGTCGGCAAAAGGCCCGTAGTTGAAAGATTCTGCTGGGGAAATGGAAATAAATGAATCGTCCTGTCGGCGAAAAGTCCATTGACGAATCGGTCGTAGGAGAACGGTTGCGAAATCTATTGTAATATTTGTAATGGCGGATGGTGTGTGAGTGCATATTGATTTAATAATTATTTAAAGTAATTACTAACACCAAGAAGTTTTAAAAAAGCACAAATTATTGAATTACGGATTTGAAGCCTTAAAACTAAATTTCAAATAAATATCAAAATGTCTCTTTTTTTTTATAAAAAGTAGTAAGATTTTTCAATAAAAAAAACCGTATGAGCGAATTAGAAAAAAACAATTTTGATACAAAAAATATGCCAAATATCTACATAAAAGTGAAATTAGTTAAGATGGTAACAGTCAACAGACCACCAACCTCTACGGCTAGACCAGCTGTGAACCATAGACATAAAAATAGAGACAAGACAGAGACAGACACACGAGAGTGAGCGAGGTATACAGGTTTAAAAACATGCACAAACAGAGATATAAAGACTACTAAGTTTAAAAGAGATACAAAATATTGACGGTAAATATATTATTTTGATAACTTTGTAAAGCCCGGTCTGTGAGCACGTAGAATTTTGTCCAATGACCCCAAGCTACCCATCCTAATCGTTCGCGCGTAATTATTATGTTACTGTCGCGCTCGCACACTCACTGCGGGCGCCCGTCGCACAGTCGCGACAGCAATATAATTACACGCGAGCGATAAGGATGGGTAGCTTGGGGTCATTGGATAAAATTCTACGTGCTCACGGACCAGACTATAGAAAACAATCTTTTATTTTGGTTAAATTTAAAAATATCTAGAAATAAACTGGGACAGAATACAGTCTTCTTATAGCTTTAATAATAAAAGACACACATGCGAACATCAGGCCTCCCCAATCCGTCTGGCCAGCATGTGAATTGTAGGCCAAATCCTTCATGGCCTAAATCATTGCAATACTATGACTAAATTATTTTTTAATGAATATTAGTAACTTGCTGTGCCCGTGACTTTGTACGCGTGAAAATTAGCTTTTGCAACATTTTTCTTAGTTATTTAATTTTTAGCGTTAAGAGTAGCATCACAGAATAATAATAAGTACTACGTACAGAAGTTTTACTTCGCGAAGGTATTTAAAAAAATGTATGCTCTATGTCATTACCAATATAGTGTTATTTAGTTTGTCTCATGAGTCAAGCACCATTTTGTTGACAAACGTCAGTGATCGGTACTGCGCCGAAGCTATAGGGCTGACTTCGGCAAAATGATGTGACGTGAGGTGCCAAACTGCAGAAAATGGCGGAGGAAATACATGATTTAGCATGAATTATCATGAATAATATTAACTACTTATTTACCTCTCAGTGTCTTCAGGCAACTTAAAAAAGTACATTCTGTGTTTTTATTATTATTTAGGCAGTTAAATACTGCACAGTATTTAGTACACCATTTTCTTTGTTTTTTTCCATCATGCACAAGAATACGCGTGCGTGAGTCAATGTTCGCTGAGGCCTTGTCGAATAGTAATCCTGTAGGGGGCCATCGTGCGTGTTTAGTTTTCGATGTAAACTCGCGGAGATGAACAGGCCTGGTAGCATCTCAAACTAATTTGAAAATTATAAATATCTTCAATTCCCACCTTAGGCAGTTCGATTTTTCCTTACTGTTAGTAATTTTATTAATATTATAAAGAGCTGTGGTTTTCTGAATAAAGTTAAATAAAATAATAAACATATAGCCTAAACAAAGCCTTAATCGATAACTGGGCTTATCCAACACAAAAATATTTTTTCAAATCGGACCTGTATTTCTGAGATTAGCGCGTTCAAATAAACAAACTCTTCAGCTTTATAATTTCCTTTTGTTTTAACCTAAGGTAATAAGCATGCTGAACATGGGCCTCCCCCAATGATTTCCACAATGGCCGGTTGGTGGCGGCCTGCATCCAGCGTCTTCCTGGTACCTTTATAAGGTCGTCGGATCAATATTGATGGGGGGAAAAAGTTCCTCGTGGCACAAAATAGTAACTGAAGACAATCACCTGTGTGTACTTTTTCTGTTCTTAATTAATTTAATCAATTAATATTATTGTATTAGATTTGCACACCGGTACAATCCCCGGTAGAACATAATTGGTACTGACTAAGATACAATGTTTACCTGTATTATCATGACATTTCGTTTTACAAATAAAATTATATGATTTGATGCTTCATTTTGCATACGCACACGCAGTATTTTGTATGGGGGGGTCCATTAATTACGTGAGACGTTTAGGGGGGGAAAGAGGGTCAAGAAAAACCTCACTAAATCTCACGTAGGGGAAGGGGGGTCACGACAAATATCACGTAATTTTTTTTCAGCAAGAAAAAGAGAACACTGGGTTATTTTTAATTATAAATATAAATATATTTTAAAATGATGATTCTCTCCATAATTTGTTACGAAGAGAGCAAAAATAAAAATCCGTATTGCGTTTGTTCGAAAGTCTGACATTTTTATTTTTGTTTTTTATTTTTTTTAATTCCTCTCCTTGACAGATGATAATGATAAATTATTCAATTTATTATTTTAAACTGTCTAAACAATAAAGAAATTAGAAGAAACTGCTTTTTTATATTAAAAAAAAACCGTTACATTGCAAATAGGTATTTTAAGAAATCTCACGTGAGATTGTCTTCTGTTCCTATCTACAATTTGTGCCTCGAGGGTAGTCCCTCGTCTTCGTTGACCCTTAAGAGCGTTTACGTGAAGCGCGGCGTTTCAAGGGGCATCATTGGAAATGATTCGCGCGCGGCGTTTTTTAATAGTTTTCAAATGTTTATAGCAAAACAATAACAATGAATTATATATCGTAAAATATTTTAAAGAAGATGTTACTTTATTATATTAAGCTATTTGTATGTTGAATTAAAGAAGAATAAATGGTGTAAAAATCACTTTGATTTTTGGGTATTTCGCGTTCTTTGAATTTGTGATTTCTTATTGTAAAATGCTTAAATCTGAGAATTTTCTCAATTAACTATTTGCCTAAGGACCTATGCTATAGGATGTAAATGTTTGTTATATCGTTTTCACAGTATTTTTATAAAATGTTCAGCTTGTAAACTGACGCTAAAGTGGAAATTTGAAAACCTGTGTGGATTTATCTTGATAGAATTCTTAAATACTATACTAATCGAAATATTTTCTCAACTAACTATTTAGACGACGAAATTGCCTAATTATTTATGCCTATAACATATTTGTAATGTAACTGGTTAATGATTGTAACGGGTTGAAAAAGTACTGTTTTTGCGCCAAACGGCGTAAACGCTCTTAATGTCGTGATGATGATGATGACGTGTTACCTGGACGACTTTGAATCGCGAGGGGGCCGCGCAGTAGGCGGGGCGGGTGGGCGTGCTCGGGCTCTCGGAAGACGACTCGCGCTCCGGCGTCACGCGGGTTACCTGAAAAAATATTAAGTAATGGACATGGCGCACAATTTTTGTTGAAGATGCCAAAAAAAACTACAAAAAATTNCCTCCCCAACACGCAAAACCTCCTAGCTTAGCAACCCCACCCTTCTATTGAATTGCCCACGCGTGGCCCTCCCCCCAAACTTCTGGTACGAAGTCTCCTGCACCTCCCCAACACGCAAAACCTCCTAGTTTAGCAACCCCACCCTTCTATTGAATTGCCCACGCGTGGCCCTCCCCCCGAAACTTCTGGTACGAACTCTCCTGCACCTCACCAACACCCAAAACCTCCTAGTTTAGCAACCCCACCTTTCTGTTGAATTGCCCATGCTTGCCCCTACCTTGGGGGGGGGACTTCTCCCCTATCGTCAGCCAGCCCGCTTAACTTCTTTCCTGGCCCAATTTTGCTGGAGGATACCGGAAGAATAGAAGGAATTGTGAGAAACAAAACTAGTGCGATAAGTGTTTTCAGTAGTGAAAATTGACGCAGTTTTTTGGGAAAACGACAGTACAACTCCAGATCCCCCCTTTGCTAGACATTTTATAAGTCGCGGGTACCTTTTCATACACCCCCAACCCTTTTCTTATGAAAATAGTAGATAGTTAATCAAATAATCAAATTAACGATTAATGATTATGATTAATAAATAATACATTGAATAAAATATTTTTCTTTTTATCATCAAGCTTAGCAGTCTAATAAGTTACTATGACACTCGAGTTAATCCACATTCAGCACCATAGCCTCCCCTTCTACAAGGCCCTCTACAAATGTCAAAACGTCACTTAACCCTTTTAGCACCAGTTCTTTTGTTTTTGAGAAGATGTACCCAAATTTTTATATCAATTAAATTATAGTAAAGTCGTTTGATACAAATTAACGTGGTTACCTGGAAAGTGTTCCGAGAGTTTTGAAAATTGGTGATTAAAATAGATTTCGCTATGCTCTCTGTTAGTCTGTTAGTTAAGTGTGATTGCCGCGCTCGTTGCGAAATTGGAAAAATGCTGCCTTAGAGAAGATTTTTGATAGTTACATTCTTTCCTATTTCGTCGTTACAGCCAAATTACGTCCACTGCTGGACAAAGGCAAGAGGCCTTTGGATTTTCCATAGGTTTTTCATAATGAATAGTCCTGTAAAATGTATACTTCAGCAACGCGAATTTCTTTATACTTCAGCATATTTAGGACACCCGGCAGCGTGTCCTGCCATGATCAAAGAAAAAAGAACTCGCAATTTAGCAGGTAGGTACATTAATTTGACTGTTTCACAACAGCTCTAAATCTATTTAACTTACAGTACATTAAATTTATCACATTTATCAAAGCTTCTAAGCTTGTCTATGTCCCAAAAATTATAAAATGAAAAAAGTAGTTGTCAAAAACCTTTTTTAAGGCGGATTTTTTTCAATAAGGCGGGCGCTCGCGCGGCTATTAACGAGGTCACAAAATTCGGAAAGAACATAGCGAAATCTATTTATTCAGCAATTTTCGAAAATTCCGGAAAACTTTCCAAGTAAAATTAACAAATAACTGGACTATTTACTTGTTATTGAGCAGACACAAACTTGGTAATTTTTCCAAAAAATATATTTTTTTTTTAGGTGCATAAATGTGGCATAATAATGGTTACTTTTTTAGTGCCTAGTTTGAAATGTGATTGAACGATGACAACTAACATCAGTTGCCAGTTAGGTAAAATTTTATTTTAGTTGGAAAATGACAAAAAGTGGTAAATGGGTTAACGTGCGGGGGCTGCAAAATCATGTTGTGACGTCACGCGCGAATATTGGAAATTTTTGAAAATTTTAAAAGGTCCGTAAACTTCTCGAGGCTCTATCTTCGGTAATACTGGACGGATTGAGGTGAAATAAAAACTAGTGTAATGTGTGTAATCTAAACTTTAAATTAAGTCATAATTTAACTTAATATTACAACTTATGCGTGTTGTCCATTCAATAAATTACAACTTTTAAAGAAAATTGTGTTGCGAATTCCGTTGCCGAAAAATCATTATACATATTCTACTATGGTGTGGTAACAGGTTACATTTACAGGTTATCAAAGTATACAACAATGTTATGAGGTAAAGAGGTCTTTGACTCAGTGATTGCAGTGTTTTCGGTAAAAGCAATCAATATCGATTAAAGCCTGGTCCGTAAGCACGTAGAATCCCGTCGAATGACCCCTAGCTATCCATAGCTGTCGCGACTGTGCGACGGGCGCCCGCCTGCAGTGAGTGTGCGAGCGCGACAGCAACATAATTACGCGCGAGCGATAAGGATGGGTAGCTTGAGGTCATTGGACGAAATTCTACGTGCTCGGCGACTGGACTTTAGTAAGTAATAATAGTAAACGCTGTCTTACCGAGAACCGCGAGTGGTGCGCGGCTGGTATAGGGCTTCCGGCGGGCGAAGCCGCAGCCGCGGGCGGAAAGCTATAGTCCGGTCGCCGAGCACGTAGAATTTTGTCACAAGACCCCAAGCTACCCATCCTTATCGCTCGCGCGTAATTATGTTGCTGTCGCGCTCGCACTCACTGCGGGCGCCCGTCGCACAGTCGCGACAGCATTATAATTACGCGCGAGCGATAAGGATGGGTAGCTTGGGGTCATTGGACGAAATTCTACGTGCTCGGCGACCGGACTTTAGTAAGTAATAATAGTAAACACCCGTC
The DNA here is from genome assembly GCF_004193835.3 of Ostrinia furnacalis. Classification (NCBI taxonomy): domain Eukaryota; kingdom Metazoa; phylum Arthropoda; class Insecta; order Lepidoptera; family Crambidae; genus Ostrinia; species Ostrinia furnacalis. The sequence goes on from NW_021134534.1 coordinate 469,944, forward strand.
CACCTACAAGGTGGACCGACGACATCGTAAAGGTAGCAGGGAAGCGCTGGACGCAGGCCGCTACCAATCGATCAACATGGAAAGCATTGGGGGAGGCCTATGTTCAGCAGTGGACATCCTATGGCTGAAATGATGATGATGATGATGAATAGTAGAAGCTGTCTTACCGAGAACCGCGAGTGGTGCGCCGCGGTTATGGGACTGCCGGCGGGCGAGGGCGCGGGCGGAAAGCTTATAGTCCGGTCGCCGAGCACGTAGAATTTCGTCCAATGACCCCAAGCTACCCATCCTTATCGCTCGCGCGTAATTATGTTGCTTTCGCGCTCGCATACTCACTGCGGGCGCTCGTCGCACAGTCGCGACAGCAACATAATTACACGCGAGCGATAAGGATGGGTAACTTGGGGTCATTGGACGAAACCTGCTCGGCGACCGGACTTTACAGTAGTCCGTTTTGTTTTGTGTTTGAAAGGCGATAGCGTTCTTTGTTTGGAATGACGATGATGTAAACCAGGGATGTTATAGATATCCGTAACCGTAACCGAAACTTTCGGATATCCGAAATAAAAAAATATCTGAAACCGGTATAATATTATTCCTATATCCATAACCGTATCCATAACCGAAACTACATATCCATAACATCCCTAAGGCGATAAGACCGCCTAATGAGGGTTTTCGCGATTGAAAAATCCGCCAGATGGCAATACGTAGACGGGAGGTCCAAATGCTGCAATGCATTGGTGGATTTTAACATATATGTCAATGTCATGTCAAAAATAAGTTCTTTGTTTGGAATGACGATAATGTAAACGCTGTCTTACCGAGAAGCGCGAGTGGTATGGGGTTGCCGGCGGGCGAAGCCGCGGGCTGAAAGGTATAGTCCGGTCGCCGAGCACGTAGAATTTCAAAATCACGATAAGGATGGGTAGCTTGGGGTCATTGGACGAAATTCTACGTGCTCTGCGACCGGACTTTAGTAAGTAATAATAGTAAACGTTGTCTTACCGAGAACCGCGAGTGGTGCGCGACTGGTATGGGGATTCCGGCGGGCGAGGGCGCCGCTTCAAAATCACGATAAGGATAGGTAGCTTGGGATCATTGGACGAAATTCTACGTGCTCTGCGACCGGACTTTCTTTTTCAGCCAAATGACGTCCACTGCTGGACAAAGGCCTCCCCCAAGGTTTTCCACAATGAACGGTCCTGCGCTGCCCGCATCCAGGCTCTTCCCGACATAGCTCGCAGAATTGCTAAAATCAAGTGGCAGTGGGCGGGGCACATAGCTCGTAGAGACGATGGCCGTTGGGGCAGGAAAGTGCTCGAGTGGCGACCACGGGCTGGAAGACGTAGCGTGGGCAGGCCTCCTACTAGGTGGACCGACGATCTGGTAAGGACCGGACTTTAGTAAGTAATAATAGTAGACGTTGTCTTACCGAGAAGCGCGAGTGGTGCGCGGCTGGTATGGCGCTCGCACACTCACTGCGGGCGCCTGTCGCACAGTCGCGACAGCAACATAATTACGCGCGAGGATGGGTAGCTGGGGGTCATTGGACGAAATTCTACGTGCTCGACGACCGGACTTTAGTAAGTAATAATAGTAGACCGGACTTTAGTAAGTAATAATAGTAGACCGGACTTTAGTAAGTAATAATAGTAGACGTTGTCTTACCGAGAAGCGCGAGTGGTGCGCCGCTGGTATAGGGCTTCCGGCGGGCGAGGGCGCCGCTTCAAAATCACGATAAGGATGGGTAGCTTGGGGTCATTGGACGAAATTCTACGTGCTCGGCGACCGGATTTTAGTAAGTAATAATACACTGGTCATCACAAAAATCGACCCTTCCGCGACAAGCACTTTCAAACGTATGCATCCCCACTTCCCATCAATATTGGCACCATTTAAAAGTCTAGTTCTAAACTTTATTGGAAAGGAAAGGAAAGGTTTTTACCCCAAAAATGTGTCTGTAGAAGAATCCAGAGTCACTTCTTCAAAAAATAGGTAGTTACGCTTGACCCAACTTTTATGGCTATAAAACTGTTAAGTTGGATTAATCGCTATCCATCTGTTAAAGAGGACACGTGAGATCATTATTTGGTTTTATAACCATAAAAATTTGTCTAATTGATCCCAGAGGTGAGCCCAAAGTGAGGTCTTTTTCAAGTCACATTTATTGTATATCGCGTTTATGTTATTAATTTATTAAGAAATTAAATGTGTTTTTCTTTAAGGATATTTATTGGGCTTTCAAATAACACCAATATTGTTGGGGCACCATGATTGTGTCAGTAGTTAAACGAGTTTTCCTGTAAAACGTAGGTGGGCCGATTTTTGTGATGACCAGGATAGTAGACGTTGTCTTACCGAGAACCGCGAGTGGTGCGCGGCTGGTATGGGGCTGCCGGCGGGCGAAGCCGCGGGCGGAAAGCTATAGTCCGGTCGCCGAGCACGTATTTCAAAATCACGATAAAGATGGGTAGCTTGGGGTCATTGGACGAAATTCTACGTGCTCGGCGACCGGACTTTAGTAAGTAATAATAGTAAACACCCGTCCACCTACAAGGTGGACCGACGACATCGTAAAGGTAGCAGGGAAGCGCTGGACGCAGGCTGCTACCAATCGATCAACATGGAAAGCATTGGGGGAGGCCTATGTTCAGCAGTGGACATCTTACGGCTGAAATGATGATGATGATGATGATGAATAGTAGAAGCTGTCTTACCGAGAACCGCGAGTAGTGCGCGGCGGGTACGGATAGCTTATAGTCCGGTCGCCGAGCACGTAGAATTTCGTCCAATGACCCCAAGCTACCCATCCTTATCGCTCGCGCGTAATTGTATTGCTGTCGCGACTGTGCGACGGGCGCCCGCAGTGAGTGTGCGAGCGACCGGACTTTAGTAAGTAATAATAGTAAACGGTATGGTATGGCGGCTGGTATGGCGCTCGCACACTTACTGCGAGCGCCTGTCGCACAGTCGCGACAGCAATATAATTACGCGTGAGGATGGGTAGCTGGGGGTCATTGGACGAAATTCTACGTGCTCTGCGACCGGACTTTAGTAAGTAATAATAGTAGACGCTGTCTTACCGAGAAGCGCGAGTGGTGCGCGGCTGGTATAGGGCTTCCGGCGGGCGAGGGCGCCGCTTCAAAATCACGATAAGGATGGGTAGCTTGGGGTCATTGGACGAAATTCTACGTGCTCGTCGACCAGACTTTAGTAAGTAATAATAGTAAAGCCTGGTCCGTGAGCACGTAGAACTTTGTCCAATGACCCCAAGCTACCCATCCTTATCGCTCGCGCGTAATTATGTTGCTATCGCGCTCGCACACTCACTGCGGGCGCCCGTCGCACAGTCGCGCGCGTCGCACGTGCTCGGCGACTGGACTTTACAAAACAACATAATTTATTGTACCTAATGTAAGTAATAATAGTAGACGCTGTCTTACCGAGAACCGCGAGTGGTGCGCGGCTGGTATGGGGCTTCCGGCGGGCGAGGGCGCGGGCGAGCGCAGCCGGCCCCGGCGCTCCTCCTCCGCCGTCGGCTGAGGGCAAATAACACCATTCATTAATAGACATGTTGACACCACCAATCAATTAACGTACTTTTTAAATCTGTCAAAACGAAACTCTCCCATAGATTTTGTATGGCACCACAAGCAAGTGACGTCACTATTTTGTCAACTCAATCAAACTACTTTTTTCAATTACAATGCGAACAAAAATCGTAATTTACAGGTAATTTAAAATGAGGGCTATCGTTTTAGCGCTCACCAGTTAGCGCCACTGTAGAGTAAGGTCCTGTCACTTGCTAGTAGCGAAGACAGTGGCACCAACTGGTGAGCGCTAAAGTGGTAGGAGGACTATCGTATTTGCACTCATCAAGATGGCGCCACTGTAGAGTAAGGTCCTGTCAATCGCCAGGGGTGCCAACTGTTAAGTATAAAAACGATAGCCCTCATTAATTAAGTTTATAAGACCAGAATTAAGGGTCATTTTAAAAAAGTTGTGATTTCGAATTATTGGGGTATGGTGGCAAACTGTCTATTATATTATTATTACTGACGAGATTGCTACCATGTAGAGGGTTCGAAAGGACAATTATTATGATAATTATCTTGATAATAACAGATGGAGGCTAGTTTCCTAAAAAAATTTTTTAGCCCGTCATGTTTCATATCAAAAAATATTGGACACATATATTTTTATTTGTCAATCTAACAAATAATTACATAGTTATGGTGCGTTGAAGTTCCGCGCGACGTCACAAAGTGCGGCACTTTTATGCACTTGATAGATTATGGTCAAAAATATGTGTCAAACATTACTATTTCTGTTAGAATAATACCAATTCAATATGAAGTATTATTTCCGTTTCCGTTTATTCTACAAACAATAAATAAACAATGAATAAATTGTTATAATAATTTTAAATATAAGATATTTTAATATTTATTAAGATTCCATTTACTAGTTACATTTATTATAAATTATCAAGAAACATAACAGTTTTAATCTTTGAACCACGTGTCTTGATAATAAAATTATATAAAGTCATATAAAATTATTATGGTTACGTAGAATGTTGTTTTTAATATTTAAAATCAATTTAGTAATGAATATTGTCTGTATTAAAATCTTTGTTTCAATTTAAATAATAGAAATAAGACTTCCGTCCGCCGACTTGTGCCCCCTCCACTCTCTATAAAAGCGGAGCGGCTCAAGCCGACGGACACACTTCTCCACTGGCGGTCGGACAGAGCGGAAGCTCTGCCCGAACAACTTGCTGTTGCTGTAAACCGAGATAAGTAAATAATTATTGTACTTTTTATTATTTTGTTGCTCGTTGTATTTTTATGTATATTATTATGGTGATTTCTGAAAATAAGTTTGAATAGTGTTTTTCATATAAACAAACGTATATATCTCGTTATAGTATAATTCCTATTCTACCTATAATTATAAAATTAGTAATATTATGATATTGAGAAATAAAAGTTATATTTAAAATATATTGTTTTAATTGTTGGTACATATATTTATCTATATAAATAAATAAATATATAAATCTAAATCATATCAGTATATAAAGGTTATAAATTTATAATTAAATAAATAAAAATTAGTTAACACACTCATTGACATCACGGGCCTCTTCTTATGAACTTTGGCGTGCTTTATCTTTTTAAATTTTCATTAGTTTGAAAAAGTGACAAATACGTGTAGAGTATTTTTTGATAAGTTAACTGACGGACTTATTAAAACTCTTGCTTTTTGACCCAGGAAACATCCCTATTATCGGTTGATAATAACAAAAATATACGCTCGTGAAAATGAACCGTATTCGAAGTTTTCGAACGTGTATTTCCGCACTTGCGTCTAGTGGTGGGTGTTAATCAACATAGATAGTTACAAAACCTATCTATTTAGCTCCATAATGATCACTACTTATCTAGCGTCAAAATATTTATTTATTTTCCAAGCTTTACGCGACTAGCGATGGATAAGTTGACAACAATCAGCAACCAAAAACAAAGCAACATACATGTATCTTATACTTGATATCAAATGTATCTTATACTGTTGATAATAATTATCATGAAACGTAATTATCTTGATAATTTCGAACCCAGACCATGTACCTTAATTTTGAGTTTCCGATATTTCGGCACTGTTGCAAGCGCCATGGTGGACGAAGATAATAGATTCTAATCGAATAAGAATCGATTCCAATCGATTTAAGCTCGCTGATAGGTGCGTCGTGGATGACAAGAGTCGATTATCGATCAAGAATCGATTTTTTATCAATCAAGAATCGATAAAAAACGATTACCGAATTTACCTTGGGCACGCAAGCTGTATGACACGTAAGACTAATTCTTCTATGCGTGCGTTTTGCGGGTTCACTGGCGGCTTCATTGCGACTGCAAACTGCGCGTATCTCGCGCGTTAAACGCGCGACAATCTCTACCTCGCTGTCCTCAGCTGATAGGGTTGTTGATAGAGAATCGATTCTAATCGATATCACTATTGTCTGGGTTTGCTCGCGAGTGGCTCGTGGACTAAGAGAATCGATTCCTCACTGTCTTCAGTTGATAGCGTATCGATAAAGAATCGATTCTAATCGATCAAAAATCGATAGCACTCGATAGTCTGGATTAGCATGTGAGCGGCTCGTGGATGCAACGAATCGATTCCAATCGATTAAAGCTCGCTAACAGAGGAGTCGTGGCTGACAGGAATCAATTACCGATCCTTATAGCCTAAGAATCGATCCTTTATTAATTAAGAATCGAGTCAAATCGATTATGAATTGTTTCCAGTCGTTCAAAGCTCGCTAATAGGCGGGTACCGATGAATAATCGATTTTTATCGATTAAGAACCGATTTTAATCGAATCAAAATGACGATCTTGTTCGTGTTTACACTCACCTTGGGCACGCAAGCTGTATGACACGTAAGACTAATTCTTCTATGCGTGCGTTTTGCAGGTTCACTGGCGGCCTCGTTGCGACTGCAAACTGCGCGTATCTCGCGCGTTAAACGCGCGACTATCGCTGCCTCGCTGTCCTCAGCTGATAGAGTTGTTGATGAGTCCTGGAAACCAAGAAAATTGTGTTAGCAAGCTGAAGTGGAATGGCTCGCTACGTTTTTTTTTTCAAAAGTTTTGACAGAAGTGCATGTACACGTACATGTTAACATGGGCATATAAATGGTATGGTGAAGTCAGAAAATTGATATTTTCATTTTAATTATTTTAATTTTCATAAAAAATCGGATTTTATAAAATTTATTTTGTATGAAAATTAAAAAATGTTGGGCTAGTGTCGGCTCATATACCCATTTACCTAACACCCTGTATACAGAACTGATGGCCGACAGCAAGGTTCTCGAATAGCGACTGTGGGCCAGAAGAAGTAGTGTGAGACGTCCACCCATAAGGTGGAGCGACCACATCATTAAGGTAGGTAGGGAAGTCGAACCTTAACTTTGACTTTTGACCTATGTTCTTTTGATTAATTTCGATGCGGGTCCAATGACAGTTTAACTTTCCCCCGGGACAAACTTGGCCTTCACTGGTTGGGTTATTGGCGGTCAAGCTGTAGATCCTGGCTACACAGGAGTTGCAGCGGTGGGAACGAGAGGTGGGAATAGTCCCGTAGCAGGAAGGCGCTGATTGCTGGCCACTACCAACCGGCCAATCTGGAAATCTTTCAATTTGGGAGTCCTTGGAGGAGGCTTTTGTCCAGCAGTGGACGTCATGTGACTCGTTTAGGCGCGATTAGTCCAATTCGCGATTGGTCCAATTCGCTATTGGTCCGATTCGTAATTGGTCCCAAATAAAAGGATATCCAAAATGAAAAAAATAAGGAGATTATTCAACTTTTACTACTATTGCAGAAAAAAGCGAATTGGTCCAAAAGCGAATTGGACCAATCACGAATTGGACTAATCGCGAATTGGACCAATCGTGAATTGGACCAATCGCGAATTGGACCAATAGCGAATTGGACCAATCACGAATTGGACTAATCGCGAATTGGACCAATCGCGAATTGGACCAAACGTGAATTGGACCAATCGCGAATTGGACTAATCGCGAATTGGACCAATCGCAAATTGGACCAATAGCGAATTGGACCAATCGCGAATTGGACCAATCGCGAATTGGACCAATCGCGAATTGGACCAATAGCGAATTGGACCAATAGCGAATTGGACTAATCGCAAATTTGTAAATTTTTCACGATTGGACCAATTGCGAATTGGACCAATCGCGCCTAAACGCATGTGACTGAAATGATGATGATGATGATATGTGCCACTCACCGGGCCGGCCAGGTCAAGCTGTGTGATGACGGTGTTCCGCTGGAGCGCCGTCAGTATCGCTTGCAGCCCAAGAGCGCCTATTCGGTTGTCGCGCAAGTCTAGCCTCTGAAAAGATAAATATCACATCTGTAGCAGCTAATTTAACACTATTTAACCAGAGTAAATACAAATGAGTAGGTCATCGAGAGATGTGAGCGCGCCAATACGTATGCGGCGCGCACGCACACACTGACAAAATTTAGCGGGGTGTTGTCAGTGTGTGCGTGCGCGTTTCTATGAAGATGACCTACTCATTTGTATTTACTCTGATTTAACGCCTGTCAAGTTAGGATGCACACCGTGATAAAATCTTATTGATAATTTTAGACGTGAAATATGAGCTTATAGCTATCTTATCAATAAAATACCTCTCAAACCTTTAACAGCGAGCATCCTAGACCTACTGGGCCACACACATCTCAATAACATGGTGACAGCGGAGCGAAGTCATTGCAACTATGCAAAAAGCACCAAAGTATATGCGAATAAAAACATTTAAAAAAATATATTTTTCAAGTAGACTTTAAAAAGCGTACTTTTAATTGGCGCTAATACTTGGATACACATAATTCGTGATAGCGCGAATCATTGGGTTATTGCGATGAAGTTTAATTTTTCTAAAAAGTTTAGAGACAATGTACTTGAAATGACATTGGGAACTTTTTGCCCCACTTTTCGAAAAGTAATAATCATAATAATCATTTATTAAACCACTTGACCGTTATTAGAAGCTTAAATTATAATGAGATAGGCATATTCGTTTCCGTTGTATTTGCGTCTCTTTCTACCCTATATCGCTATCCCTTTCGCACATCCCTACCTTTTCACCAGCCGAGGTGGGGCAGCGCAGGCAACGGACCGCGCGCCCCTGCTCGCCATTTTGGCGTGAATTTTTCCGTTGAGTTAACTTGTGCTCCAAAAGTGCTGTTACTTTCCTAGA